>NC_092801.1:38057296-38413376 GCF_918797505.1 Bemisia tabaci
GCTTTTCATAATATTGCAACCGTCCAAACCGTGAAAATTTTTTATTTCACGAAATGCTGCTTGTTTTGAGATAAATTTGCATTCAAGGACTAGAAAAAAGTTATTTATGATCGTGTAGAACAAGTTTTTAAGGATAATTTTTTTCTACTTGATTAGATAATTATTTTGTTTACAGTCGGCAAAATAATTATAATTTCAGCCTAAGTAGGAATATTTAACTATTTGCCTATAGGCATTTAACAAAATGCCTGAAATGACGAACTATATTGAACATCAGTTCGACCATGCCAAGAACAAGAGGCGAATCACTTTGTATCCATTATCTCAATAGTTTCGAAACCTTGGGATGAATTAATCTTTTTTTTTTTTCGTTTCAAAATCAACTACAAGAGCTCTTCGAGCCCATCGGAAGCAATATCAGAATAGGAGAATCTATACTCTCTTGGAAGAAATTAATGACACCTCCTGGAAAGGGTTAGTTTGCGGCAGAAATATGGTTCAAGTTCAAAGTTTGTTTCAATCTTACGTAATTTAGAAGTTGCGTGTCATTTCTTCGAATTATTAAATTAGACCAGTTCACCCCGAAAAATCATTCGAATCTATCAGAACATGAATGAAAGTTTATGGCGGACACCTTTTCAAGTTTCTACGAGAAGGCTCAGGCGCCTTACCATCTACAGGGTGTCCTATACACCCGGGACTAAGTTTTTCTCTCCGTTATTTCGCGTCGAACGAAGCTAACGCAGGCACGAATAGTGATATAATCCTAATTTCAACATCCCGATGCCCCCCTTCCCTTCCAGTTCCTTTTTGACATTAAAAGGGAGGTCCTGCTCTTAATTATCGGGGTAATCCATGGATTTTGAGAAGCAATAAACGTGGTTGTCACCAATAGCAGGATCGGATTTCAAAGCGCATTCTGTCGTTAGAAGTGCGTATTTGGCGCTTATCCCTATAAAATTATCATCTCGCAAATATCGGGAAACATCTCTCTGTTTTACAGAAGCGCGACGTAAAAAAATGATTCTCTAAAACTAGTGACGCCTCCTGTTGTGTCAGTGTCATCCTCTCACCAAAAGCTGTCACCAAGAGCTCAATCTAGCTGGAAGACTTTTAAAAGATGCATCTACACCGTCTCCGGGGCTACGCTAGGAAGTATCTTTTCTCGTTGAAGGCGTTTTTCATGCGTCCACACTCGTTGTCCGGCGAATGGAACAACCGCATTCCTCGCTAATCCACACTGATACTCATTTGATTGTGTTGTGAAAGGATGCAACTATTCGGCCTCTGAAGCCACGCTAGGAAGTATCTTTCCTCGTTGAAGGCGTTTTTCATGCGTCCACACTCGTTGTCCGGCGAATGGAACAACCGCATTCCTCGCTAATCCACACTGATACTCATTTGATTGTGTTGTGAAAGGATGCAACTATTCGGCCTCTGAAGCCACGCTAGGAAGTATCTTTCCTCGTTGAAGGCGTTTTTCATGCGTCCACACTCGTTGTCCGGCGAATGGAACAACCGCATTCCTCGCTAATCCACACTGATACTCATTTGATTGTGTTGTGAAAGGATGCAACTATTCGGCCTCTGAAGCCACGCTAGGAAGTATCTTTCCTCGTTGAAGGCGTTTTTCATGCGTCCACACTCGTTGTCCGGCGAATGGAACAACCGCATTCCTCGCTAATCCACACTGATACTCATTTGATTGGGTTGTGAAAGGATGCAACTATTGGGCCTCTGAAGCCACGCTAGGCAGTATCTTTTCTCGTTGAAGGCGTTTTCGCATGCGTCGATGCGTCTCATCACAGTAGGATCTGCAGCAATTGCATTTTCTCACTGATCTCTGTGCTGCTACACTGTTAATTGGGTTTTTAAAATATGCAACTATTCAGCCTCCGCAGCTACGCTAGGAAGTATTTTTTCTTGTTGAAGGCGTTTCTATGCGTCGACATGCGTTATCAGAGCATTATCCAAAGCAACCGCATTACTACTGAAATCAGCAAAGCGATCTATCATAGAGATTTGTGTTATTTTATTCGTTAAAAAAAAGAAGAGTCAAGAAACTAGTGATTCGGTATGGCTGAATATCAAACAGGGAAGAAATGAAAGTATAACATCCGTGCCATCGAAAAACTTTTCCTCCATTTTTTTTCAATATTTTGCCGTCGCTGCGAAGATACGTCCAGACGTTTCCTCGTCCGAAAAGTTTTGAAGAACCAAGAAAGTTCCGTGACAAGAGGTTATAACCCAAGGTGACATTTCGGGTTATCCCTCGCCAAGCAGAGGGAAACGGACACCTGTCATCGTCGAATTTCGAGAAAGAGGTGATGAACCCCTGAAAAGTTTGGCATTCGGAAGTGTACTTCAGCGAGGAGTTAAGAAAGCCACCCTAAATAATGCGTCGAACGTGGAAGGTATCGTTGATCCTAGCGCTCTTGTCCAAAGTTTCAAAACCTAATGACGTCATGAACGTAAAGGAGCCTTCATCTACTAGCCTTTCACCATCGCCTCCCACTACCACACTCAACGAATAAGTCAAGTTTGGCGCTTATGAGCAGCTCTCACTCGAATCGCATTCTGGAAATATTTTTCCAGAACTCTCTGAGCAAAAAGACGCGTCCTAAGATCGGAACGTTTTGGATCTCTCAGGGTAGAGTTTCTTGGTTTTTTTGCCATTTTCTCGAATTTCTCGAAAACTAAACCGTGGAGAAACATAAGCATATTACACTGATTGTACATTATTTAGTGGTATATGTGTTTGGCAACCCGAAACTCATTTTGAAAAACGCGCCTAGCAAAGTCCCTACCCTGGCATACTTGAGTCATTATTAGGCGAATTTTCCCTGTTTTTTTGCTCAACAACTAAGTTGCTCATCCGAGCCGGACCGGGCACCCAAATGGGCCGATCATTGAAATCTATAGAAAAATCTATAGACAAAGAAGACAAAAGGGATATGGAGGGATCCTATTGGCTGATGCGGATTGTTCCAATGGACAAAAAAGGTAGGTGATAGACTAACCGACTAACCTTGGAGTTAGTCCATCCTAGGTTAAAAGCAGCAGCTCGTGACAATGGTGGTATCAAAAACATAGGAGGAAAAACGGGAAACAAGGCTAAAAATTACACACAAAAACCCGAGACGTTCTATTTGGAATTTTTATATTTTATTTTTATTCTTCCGACTGAAAATGGCTCAGTTTTGGGCCGAAACATCTCGGGTTTTATGTGTAATTTTTAGCCTTGTTTCCCGTTTTTCCACTTATTTTTTGATTTGTTAGTCCATCATTTACCCCCTTAGTCTATTAGAACTACCCATTTCAACCAATGGGATCGCTGCGTACTCCCAATGTCTCCCAATGTCTTCTTTGTCTATCGATTTCAACAAACAGCCCGCATGACCCTTAGATTGTTAGTACGGCCTCCCCGAAATAGGTGGTCTCCGGCTACGACCCTTTGTCCTCGCGAAATCCTAAAATAGTCCACCATTTACCCCTTAGTCTACTAGAACTACCCATTTCAACCTATATGATAACTGCGTACTCCCAATGTCTTCTTTGTCCATCGCTTTGTCTATCAATTTCAACGAACAGCCCGCATGACCCTTAGATTGTTCGTACTGGCTCCGTGAAATAGATGGTCTCTGGCTACGACTAGAGTACCTATGTAGGGAGAGTATTGACATCTCGAAATATGTAACTCTTAGGGCCCCAAAGGGTAGGTAACTATTTGAAAACGAAAAACGTCACTGTCACTCTTTAGAATTAGACTCAAATATCAAACGAAAATGGACAAGAAAATTCATTCAAATTCAATTATGCATTCATAAGTAAGCATTCTTCCTCAAAAATGAGTAAGTTTATGCAATAACCAAGTCAAATACGTGCTTTACCAACGGCAGTTCCCAACAATGGAGAATTTGTAGGTGTCTGAAATTTGATGAACTTCGTGTTTAAAGGGAAACTACTGAATGAACTGAACACGGGGATACCCTTGGTTCACGAATTGTACAATTATTGGAGAAGAAATGACAAAATGATCTAATCTGCTAAAATACGTGTGTTTAAATGGGAAATGCCGCCAGATGACGTCACTAGGCGGTGTATTTTCTCAATTTTAAATCTATTGTTTTACTATTTCCCATATCAGAAAAAAATTCTGTGAAATCAGCTCTTTAAGCACTTTCACATGAAGCAATAAAAAAATCGCATGCAAATTCTCAATTGTGATTATAAGTCCCTCTGGACGATTGGAATTCATAGATCGCCTACCCTTTCGGACTCCAAGAGCTCCATCATCCAACCTCAACAATTTCGACATGCCCACACTCTCCCTACAAAGGCACTCGAGCGACGACCCTTTGTCTTGGCGAAACGCGGAAATTGGCGATTTGGCAAGGGCGGCGCGGTGTACGGAGCGCACGGAGAGAGTGAGGTTGATACGTCTAGCCGTATCGATTTCTACCCCTCGCCGCCCGCCGCCCGCCCCGCGGCCGTTTCGCGAAAGCACACAAGGGTCACTCGCCGTACTGCAATGCGTTCGCGTTATCTCCCTCCTTTTTTTCGCATCCCCGTCTGTCCCTGTCCCGGTCCCTGCCGCGCGCCAGAGTTCAGGGCCCCGCTCTCGGTTTTCATCCCGCGGTCCCGTTCGCCTTTTTCACGAACCCCCTCCCCCCTCCCCCACGGTTTTCCCGGCTTTCCCGGTTCCCTTCTACCCCGTCCGCTTTGTCCTCGGTCCCTCTCGCTCGTTTTCTCCTATTTTCCTTCCCCGCGCCCGTTTTCATCCCGTTTCACTTTGTTGTGGTTCCATTGTCCCTGTTGTGCCGCCAGATTCCCCCACCCCCCTCGTTCGTCTCTAGCGTTTTATATCAACTCTTGCTCCCTCCGCGATCCTAACCGTTTCTGCGTCTGCTTCGTCGCACAACCGGTCGGATCCGAAATGACTTTAAAAATTCGAATCGTTGAAAAAATGTCCTATGCGTCTTCCAGAAAGAAATCGTTTTGCAATTGGGAACTGCAATTTCTTATATGCACGGAGAAAAAAACTTCGTGCGTGGGACCCGAAGTTTAGGTCATATGGATCTCTGAAGTTTTCGGATTGAGCATCTGAACACTTTAGGTCCAGCTGCTGAGGTTCAAATCACACATCTGAAAGCTCACTTCTTACAACTGAAGTACTTCGATTTTGACATCCGAAAAACTTCGGTTCTCTTATTCGAAAAACTTCGGTTCTCACATCTGAAGTACTTCAGATGTAAGAATTGAAGTTTCAGGTGTGTGATTTGAACCTCGACAGCTAGATCTAAAGTGTTCAGATGCTCAATCTGAAAACTTCAGAGATCCATATGACCTAAACTTCGGGTCCCACGCACGAGGTTTTTTTTCTCCGTGTGGATGCCAGATGATAAGTTGCCTAAGGAGGTTCTGGATTGCCCCCCTCCCCTCCCCCCGGCAGAAAACGTAGAGGACCAAATCGTGGATTCAGGGGATAAGGCAGAAAATAAGGAGATCCGATGTGCCGGAAGAGCTCTGAGGATCGCTATCAGTGGCGGTTGGGTGTCGTAGAGCGCACAGAAGCGCTATTAGAGCGACTTGTTAGTAGTAGCAACTACAATTTCTTACTCACCCCTAAAAAAAGTATGTGCATAGGAAAACTAACGGTACACACGTTGTTTTTAAATTGACCCTCAAATTGTAGTTCCTAAATGCACAATGTAGCGCAATTGTAATTTTATATCGACTGAGGCATCAAAGTCCCTTTGAATATCGTTATTTTAACTTTTTGATGAGATCTTGAAATGTTAAGAAAATACTTTCATAGCTGCTGAAAATTGTTTTGCAAGTTTTCACTTGTTTCTCACAATATTTTTTTTTCAAAATACCTCGATATATCTTCGTTTTAATAATGTAACCATATTTTAAGGACTTTGTGTAAGTAGTTTTACGAATTTTTAACCACTGGAAGCGTTTTGAAAATTTCACAATAATACAAAAAAACTTACATTTATGCCCGAAGTTATCATACATGCGGACAAACGCACACTTTGTAAAAGCAACCTCAACCCTTTTACCCTTTTTTTGAAATTGTTGGTCTTTGTCCCCCCGCAGAATAGCGTGGACCCAGCATTTTTTCACCACCTTGCGGTGGCGGATCCAGCCCCCCCCCCCCCCTTAGCCAAAAAAAAGAAAAGAGAGAGAAGGAAGACAAGAGGAAAGGGGGCGAAAAAAATTGCTCTCAGTTAACATTTACTAAAACTGCTTAAAATTCAATCTGGGAGGGCTTTTTTTAAAAAAAAATTTCCGGGGGGGGGGCTGGACCCCCCACTCAACATTAGGATATGCCCCCCCTCCCTCCAGACTCACCCTGGATCCGCCACTGCCACCTTGTTTAACCCTTTATTTAGACTGAAATGGAAACAATGGAAACACCGACGTATGTGAAATCGTAGACCAAACCAAGTTTCGCACGCCTTACAATAGAAATCGCTCAGATTTGCTTGATCGACAAAACAAAACCAACTTCCTCACCGGACGCCGAGTTTTGCCCCATTGTGCGACGTTGCAAATTTTTGCCTCTCCGCTTCGCGAAAAGTTTTCATCCGTCCCCCACTTTCCCCCTGCATTCGTTGCTTCCTCTCTCCATCTCCAGCCGTTTCACCCTCCTCCCTTTCTCCGTCCCCTCCCTCTTCTTCATCCCTTCCGATTTTCCAGCCTCTCTCTCCCTCCGTTTTATTACCTCATCCCTCGGTCGTCTTTCCTTACCCCTGCCGTCTCTTTGTCTTCTTCGACCCGGCGTCCTTCTCCAACCGTCCTTCTCCATCCGTCCCTTGTGCACCGCGATTTATTACCATCCGCTGCAGTAGCCGGACGTCATTTCGGAATACTCGACGTCACGGTGCGAGGCCTTTGCCCCCTCCCCCGGCCCCCCACGTCCACCTCTTACCCCATCCCCGCCCCCACCTGACGTCCCGGCGTACGTCTGGCGGTGTACGAGGCGCCTCGTAACGTGGCCGTGCCGACGTCACGTCATTGACGAACCGCCAACGCCATTCATTCCGGTTAATTGGACGGAGGAACGGGGACAGCGCGGACCGTTTCGACGGGCGGAACGCGGCGACAGGAACGAACCGAGACGGCGGGCGGGCAATCCCGAGGATTAGTCCCGTGCTAAGGAAGAACGCCGTATAAACATTCAAGAGTTGTCAAATTTCCCTCAATAAAATGCTTATTTTTAAGATTATTTATGAATATTTTTCCTTGACATTTTGAGGAACTCTAAGTAAAATTGCAACCAGCATTTTTTAAAAAATTGGAAGAAAAAATTCATAAGTTTACCACGAATTCTGTGTTTTATAAATGGGAATTTGGCAACGTCTGAAGGTTCGTACAGCGTTTTTTCTTAGTATGGCAGCAAGAACTCCTAGATTCCCGTTTTAACGAATATAGCAGTCGCGCCTAAATTTTCGAATCTGATTCTCCCTCAAATTCGACCATTCTAATGTGAATGAAGCGACTGCTTTCGCCCAAACAACGTACTTGGTTTGAAAAAAAACGAGTTACGAGAGAATTAAAAATTGTAGAGAAAAATCAGGAAATCTGCTTTAGGATTCAGGAATCTCTTTCTCCACCGCCTAGAGACCATTTTGTTTTCAGATTTAGCCGTCAATGTTGACGTTTTTAATGACATACTTGAATCTTCAAGTCATCAGAATAATGGAGAACATGGTGTCTACAAGTCCGGAATTTCCGGGAAGTCCGAAAATAGTTTTGCTTTTTTAAGGGCGGTCCGGAAGTACTGAACAAGTGCGGAAGTTCCGTAAAAATTTCCGGAATTTTTTAAAATTTTTGTCATTTTTGTCGCAATTTCAAATTTTTGAAATTCTTCTAATTTCATCAAATGGAGGTACTGAAAAAGTAACGAATTTTTCTGTTCGAGTAGGTTCTGAATTTCTTGAGAATGTACTGAAAAAGTACTGTAAAAGTACTTATTTTTAATTTTTTATTGATTCAATTTCTAAATTCTGTGGCAACCCTGAACAAAGCGTGCCCTCGATGAAATACTGTCAAGAAATCAGTTTTCTTTTTTGTCGTGGATCTACTTTTACTCGGCGGGTGGAATTTTGCCTTCAGATTTGAACAACTGACTTGCCGTCGCAATCATAAGGAATAAGCCAAGAGCTGCTCGCACGAGGAACAGCCTTTCAACATGAGTGGCGAGCACCTGGTGCCTGAATAGAGAAATGTACGGAGCCAAGAGGAAGTGTGATTAATGAATACGGTGCGCAGTGCGCCTTCCGCAAACGAGTATGCAAAAAGAACTCTCATGCGTCGGGATAATTGCCTCCCGTTCGGCGCACGTCCGTCAATTCGTTATTAATGAATTCGGTGGCAGGTGAAAAACAGCTCCCTCAGCACGGTAGAATGGAAGTCTTGCCAGGTCTCTCTGCAACTTGCTGAACTGACTCGTAGTTCTTTTTTGAACAAATGTGCAAATGTTTTCGCCCGGATGAAAAACAGTCGCTTTTAAACCCAGAATCTACTAGATAGAGTCTATCTTGGCTGTCGAATTGATAGGAGTTGCTGTCTCTAGCGGAGGAAGCTTTTGAACCAAGTCGAGTTTAGTCCTCTCGGTGATTTAATTTGAAAGAGATTAGGCGACTTTTGAAGGAAACTCGATTTGGAAATTTTGACACTTACTGCTCTCTTGGCTATGACGGTAGGGAAGTGGTTTACTCTCTCGAGATGAGAAGATTCCAGGGCCGTGCCCAATGACGCTGGCTGGAGCTTGGAGCTCGGAGCTGGACGCGAATTCAAAGGAGCGAGGAATCCGCCATTTCCGCAGCCGGGACGACGGGACACACTACTCTGCCGTTCCAAGGAAGAACGCCGTATGAGCCTTCAGGCGTTGCCAAATTTCCCTTGGAAAATCACTAATTTTCAGGAAAAGATTTGAATATATGTAAACCAATTTCTGAGATAATTTTGTTTGTAATTTGATCTAAAACGTCTGAAACTTTCAAGGAAAAGTATTCAAAATTTTTCTCAAAAATAAGCATTTTATCAAAGGAAATCTGGCAACTCCCGAATGTTCATACGGTGTTCTTCCTTAGCACGGCGCAGTACTCTCCAGCAATCTCGACTTCCGTCCGTCCCCGTCATAGATGTTTAAGATTTCGAGGCCCGGCTTAAATAAACTTTCGCGTCCGCCCCGCCGCACAGTGGATCTAGTCAATTAGAAAGGTTGCATCACATGGAAATTTTTGGCTCAAATTCCATGATTTCATGTTTGTTTCATCACCCATGTTGTGCTGGTGACAGAATTGTGTTTTGATACTTGATTCTTGTACATTAGCCAAAAATATTAAGATCCGTCCAAATCGCAATTTTCTACGTTCAATATTAACCGAGATATCGCCCTTTGAAAAGTCGGGTTTTTGACGTCATCCATCGTAGTAGTGACACCCTTGGTTTCCTCCACCGTGGTTTTAACAGTCAGGGAGACACATTAGCACTGGTTACTTACTGTGAAACTCGGTTGAAAGGAACGTGGTTGAAACCAAGGTGTCATTACCGTGATGGATGACGTCAAAAACCTGACTTTTCAAAGGGCGATATCTCGGTTATTATTGAACGTAGACAGTTGCGGTTTGGACAGGTTTTAATATTTTTAGCTAATCTACAAGAATCAAGCATCAACGCACAATTCCGTAACCAGCACAACTGGCCCATTCAATTTTGAGGAGTGTCTCTAAGAAGAAAATTCGCGATAAAACCAATGGAACCACATTTAAACTTTTTGGTTTCATAGGTCGCTTTATAGTACTCTCTTTTGCTCTACGACACGTAACTTCCTCTGCTTTCTATCGAACTACAACCTTTGGGGCATTGAGCACCTTAACATTTCTGCTTCAATCCTCTCCCTCCAACCTCTCATCGGGCGCCCTCTGCGACTTCTCCCAGGAGGAACCCAATCAAGGACCTTCTTCGGCAACCTGTCTCCTGCCATTCTCTGAACATGACCCTAACAATGAGTTGTGTTTCGTCTTCATCATGCACGATAGGCTGTTTGGCATCCATGATCTCCTGTACCGTCTCATTCCTCATGACGCGATCCTTTCTGGAAAAGATCCTTCCTTTTGGGAGGGTATCGTTTCGATCGACATGAATGGGTCGCAAAATGAAAACATAAATCGATCGACGTGAATCAGTTGACACCGATTCTGTCGACAAAATTCGATCGATTTACGGGCTCGTTGATCGACTCACGGCTTTCGTCGATGCATTCACGGGTTTTTCGATTGACTCACGGGTTTGTAGATCGAATCGGTGTCGATCGATTCACGTTTTCATTTTTTGATCCATTCATGTCGATTGAATCGACACGGGTGTTTTTCAATTAACTGTCGATCGAATCGGTGTCGATTGATTCACGTCGATCGAATCGGTGTCGATCGATTTATGTCAATCGACTCACGTTGTCATTTTTCGATCGAATCGCCACCGGTTTTTTCATAATTTGTCGATCGAATCGGTGTCGATGGATTCACGTTTTCATTTTTCGATCGATTCATGTCGATCGAATCCATACCCTCCTTTCTTTTGTTCCATATTTTCGAAAATATGAGCTTTGAAAGTTTCCAGATTTTGTCAGAGTTTTCCTGTTGACTCTGTCGAGTGTGCGCCGCCGCGGGTGACTCGACTGGAAGCCACGGTCGCCCCCACCGAAGAATGCCACCGCGGCGGCGTCCGGGCCGGGAGACGGGGGAGACCCCCGGAAACCGCGTCGCATTTTTCCATCCTCGGAATTCCACCCCGAGTTGGGCCGTTTTCCCGAGGACTCGTGCTTGCTTCGCGGTGCTTTATGATAGGGCAGCACCGTTTTCTTTCCCAGCTTGGGTTTTTTTTTTTTATCTTTTTTCTTTTTTTCCTCCTGTTCCGGGTCGGAGAAGAATGCCGTTGAGGCTTTCGCTGAACGAAAGTGGTAAGCTACCACAAGGGTGTGAGCGGGCCACCAGACGAAGTTAAACCACTAGAGAAAACCACATGGTTTCTCCTCATAAATTACGTAGAATACGATTCACCCATGAGAAGTTTGGATAACAGGTAACAAGATTGAGGAGGTTTGGGATAAACAAGATATTAGAAAAATCTCCAATATTTAAACCATGTTTTAATAAATTTAAATATTTTTTGAAGAAAACCTTTACCCAAAAGTTTACGTAGAAGAAGATCCACGCAACAGTAAAATTTTGAGTTAAGAAAATATTTTCATTTTTTTGGTCGTTCTTTTTCAAAGCGGGCCTAAGTGAACGCGAGGCGTCCTCTGGGGGTTGGGCCGCGTAGCGGCCAGGGGGCAGAACCTCTAGTAAAAGCTTCGGTGACATAGATTGAAAACCTCGGTGTAGGATTCTAGGTATTTTTTCTCAGTGTAGCGCAACGTGGCGCGCCGGAAGCCCCGCATTCAGTCAAACGGGGATGAATGTGCGCCTTCCTCACAAAATCGCTCGGTTCCTTATCCGCACCGCCGCACAGTGGATCAAGTCAGTAAATGAGGTTGGACATGAAATTTCGACTATCCAGGGTGTCTATAAGTCCGGAATTTCGAAATCCGTCCGGAAATAGTACGGATCGTTTAAGGGCGGCCCGGAAGTACTGAGAAAGTGCGGAAATTCCTCAATTAGGCCCGGAATTTTTGTCATTTTTGTCGCAATTCGAGCGAGAAATTCAAATTTGTGAAATTTTTCGAATTTCGTCACTTGGAGGCACTGAAAAAGTACTGGATTTTTCTGTTGAGAAGGTACTGAACTTCTCGGAAGTGAACCGAAAAAGTACTGCTAAAGTACTGACTTTTAGCCAGCCTGTTTCAGTAGACACCCTGATGCTATCACTGCAAATTTTGATGATCATTTCGTCATATTTTACATTTTAAGGGGTGTGTTTAGAAGAGAATTTCACGAGGATACCAATGGAACCACTGTTAGAACCTCAAAGTTTTGTATGAACGGAGTTAAAAGCGTTTAAGGTTTGCAAACTTTGTCTGACCTCCTGTGTTGACTCGATTCTCTGTGCGACGAATACAATCTGCTAAGCGGCCTGTCGACAAATGCGGGTTGCATACGGCGACCGGCGCCATTGATCGGCCACTTAAATGAAATCCCGAGCGTTGACTCTTGCACCATGCAACGACGCACAATAGAACGGGTCAAAGAGAGAGGACGGACAAAATAAACCGCGGTAAACAGAGTCGAGCCAAGCCTATTAATCGATCCTTTTCCGTAGGATTAAATGAAAGATCGATCGACGTATCGCAAGAGAACAGCGAACGGCACAAGTCATCAGCGGGTGTCGGCTCTGGGAGAATCGTCTCTCCGCTCTGCCGTGCTAAGGAAAAACGACGTATAAACCTTCTGGCGTTGCCAAATATCCTTTGATAAAACACGAATTTCCTGATAAAATCATGAATGTTTTCCTTCCAATTTTTTAGATACTTTTGTTCGCAATGGAGTTATTGCCTGTGTGAGGAATTTGCGATTTGATTATTGATTCATATGTAAAAGTTTGCGAGAAACACGATGGTGCCACTGCTTTTCTCTGAAATCAACTCCCAAGCTCAAAAAAAGCTCTAAAGTTGAGGCCAAAATGAAGGGGATATCCCACGCTATCCTGAGAGTCCACATCTACATTAAGACAAACTCTCCATGCAAAGATAGGGAGCAAATACATTAGCAGTGATGCCGTGTTTTCAGTTTTAGAGTTCCCAAATAAAGTGGCAGCCCTGTCAATGTATTTGCTCCCTATCTTTGCATAGAGAGTTTGTCTTGAAGTAGACGTCTCAGGATAGCGTGGGATATCCCCTCCATTTCGGCCTCAACTTGAGAGCTTTTTTGAGCTTAGGAGTTGATTTCAGAAAAAAAAGTGGCACCATCGTGTTTCTCACAAACTTTTACACAAAAATCAATAGTCAAATCGCAAATTCCTGAATCCTCACACATGCAACTTCTCCATTACCGATTAAAATTCAGCAGAATTTCCTCCCTCTTCGCCCCTAGTCGAATGCGCTGCACTCGAAAGGAACTATCTCAAACGTAATATGGGCCTTGAGACCGTTAAGGATTCAGGCGTCACAGGGCTCATGTCACAATGGAGACAATTATTTTTTACTTCAATGCGTTGAAAGTGGCAACCGTCGTTTGTGAGTGTGTGAGAGCTTAGGAGCTCCCTCGCCTCCGATGATCAAATCCTCTTCATTTCCGCGTAATTATTCGCCGGACCGTCTGGTCATCTCTCTCGGGAGTGGCTCGTGTCGTTTTCGTCCCCGAGCTTTCGGCAAGTTCAAAGGCTCCTCAACTATTTGACATGGAGAGTGTTGGAAGTCCTGCCTAAATTCTGGCGTCAACAGACTGATTTGGTGGCTATGTCGTTTGGTGTTCAAGTAGGGTCTACAAGTCCGGAATTCCCGGATAGTCCGGAAATAGTACCGTTTTTTAAGGAGGGTCCGGAATTACTGAAAAATTCCGCTGAAGGTCCGGAATTTTCTTCATTTTTTGGTAATTTTTGTCTCAATTTGAGCGAGAAATTCAAATTTTTGAAATTTTTTGAATTTCGTCTAATGGAGTACTGAAAAAGTACTGAATTTTTCTATTGAGGAGGCACTGAATTTTGGGGGAATGTACTGAAAAAGTACCGTAAAAGTACTGATTTTTGGCCCACCTGTTTTAGTAGACACCCTGGGTTAAGCAAATATATATATGAGTCGCATTTACAGCGCTCTTTGGCGCTTTACGACGCCTAATCGCCACAAAGCTCGGTCTTCCCACAGATCATCAGAGAGTTGACAATCTCTCATCACATTTACCACTCCCTGTCGCCAACCTCTCACTGGGCGTCCCCTACGCTACGTCTCCTCCCAGGAGGAACCCAATCAAGCATCTTTTTTGGCAGCCTCTCGTCCGTCATCCTATTGACATGACCATAGCAAACAAGTTGTTTGGTCATGACGTCGAACACGACGTCACGACCAAACACGTCGTTGGTTAAGCAAATACCGGTCGTATACCGAGTGTCCCCCGTGATGGAGAATACTCGATATTCGGGGGCCCTGCACGTTGGTGAGCGACCTGGAATTTCGCAAGCGAATACCATCGTTGTCCGGTGTCCCTTACGACCAACAGGGGCCCTATTAAGGCCCGCACAGGCTCCACTATTACTGTCTCCGATCGGACTCGCGTGCTATTCATCAATATTTTCACGACCGACCCAGGCCGGCCATGTTGCGGATTTTCATTTACTGCTCCGTTGAAAATTTCGGAGTGAAATTCTGGGCCGGAGTCCATACGCACCGCGTTTAGCAGGAAGGAACGAAGCTACATCAGCTGTTGCCAAATTTAATCGGGAAATTTGATTTGTTACACGAAACAGGGTTGCCAGTCAGGGAAAACAGGGAAATGTCAGGGAGTTTTAAAAATTCAAGGAAAGTCGGGAAATGTCAAGGAAAATGTCAGGGAAAATTTGATAAATCACCTTCATTTGCTTTCTAGAATGGGTTTGAGGTTTCGAACAACAAATTTTGCCAAAAAACTGTTTTCAATTATGCCTTCTTAACCATTCGTCACATATTCAATTTTCAGGGAATTTCACCAACATGTGTCTGGGAAATCAGGGAAATGTCAGGAAATTTCATTCTCTAAATTCTGTGGCAACCCTGACTCGTGCAGGGGCTTTTAATAGTTCTCTCCGTAGACATATTCTATAGCCTTTTAGCCTATACTGTCGTGCTAAGTAATAACGCCGTATGATACTCCAGGCGTTTTTCCCTGGATGAATCTAGAATTTTTGGAAAAATTTCCAATATTTTCCCTCCGATTTTTCAGAAAATTTCGCTCGTACCTCGATCCTGTTTTGTTTTTCTTTTTTATTTCTTATTTTTAAGATTCAATTCGTAAAGTATCAGAGACGGCTCACCCGTTAAACATCCCTTTCATATCCACATGAAACTTGGCTTCGCCAGGATGGCAATTACTTCGAACTATACATCCGCTAATCCTGCCGCACATCTCCTCGTTTAAATTAAGTTAATCGTTATTCGCAATCGTTACCGAATAATCGAAGTTGGTGTGTATAACTACAACGCAAACCGAACATAATTTCATGGATCGTGCAAATAATGGTTTTCCTCTTTAGTTTAGTCGGTTCAGCGGGCGGAGAATTTACAACTCCTAAAGTTGGGTCCTTTTCCTTCGGGATTTTATATCAGGGACTCGTGGTTCCCTAGACGGACGAACGTACCTCCATTGCGAGGTTGCAAAATTGACTCAAATAATTCAATTTTTCCCAAAAATACTTTAGTTCAAAATATTGATATTTTTAAAGGGTAATTAGAAGGAAAATCAGTGCAATTTTTCGCTAGAAACGCCCGGCTGTTTTATCATAAATATACGATTAATGTTGGGCTTTGCTGAGAAAAAGCATAAAGCGCAATCTTTCAAATGTTTCTTGTGCAGTTTTGTTGTAAGGCAAAATGTTTCCACAGATCTGGGTGTTTCCTTGAACATTTTAAAACCACCTGGTTAGTACGACACACACGCCCCCCCCCCCAAAAAAAAAAAGTTTTCCTACCTAATTGAGTCACACTTTGTCGAGTGATTTTCCAACTGCGACTGCGAACAAAAAAATATCAAATCATAAAAATGACCTCAAAAGTCGAGATACTTCACGCATAGCCGCGGAGTTAAAATATTTGTATCACCCGAAGAATTGAAGCATTTTTTTAAAAGGAAAAGTCGGCAATATTTTTCAACTAGGGACTACCGTTTCTATCGTACCCACGAAAGTACCTATCTCAATAGTTAACCTCAATAGCATATGTGTTTTTTTTTTTGGAGCCAGAATTGGTAGTTTTCAGTTGCAAAATGGACGTATTTCTGCCAAACGGAACTATGTGCATTTAGACATGGTCCCCGAGACCTATGAGAATATATGCATGAGAGGACTCACGTCATAATGCACATAGTTTCGTTTGATAGAAATACGTCCACTTGTTCGAAGACGATGGGCGGTTGACTGCCAGCGAATAACTGTTGCCAATGAATTCTATCCAATATACGAAAGGTGTCATTAAAGCTCACTGAACAAATATTTTCGGCCACCTCGACAAAATTCCCATTGTTTAGTGGAAAAGTTTGCAAATTTAGTCAACCATGAAAGTGTCAAGAAATTCTGCAGCCCAACCTCTAATCTTCTCGTCTCGTTGAAATTCTAAACGATTACATGATTACATCCATGCTACGTAGATGGATATTGAAATTCGTACCCTTACAATATTGTGTTGTGAGAAGTTCAAGCTTCAAACATACGGAATGAGGTTAACAAGTGGAAACAGAGCAAGGGAAACGGAGTGCGTTGATGACGGCGCAGAGATACAACTATACGTACTTGATGGATGTCCGTGTTGCGTGTGCGAAATTGAAGGCGCGATGGCGTGAGGCGTGAACTCCCAACACTCCGCTCTATATTCCCAGTGAGATATCACACCTGTTCGGGAGAAATATTTAAGAAAAAAAGGTCAGATTACGTCTCTCCTGGCTTTGGCTGTGTTGCTCACGTAGCCTTTGAAGCTTCCCTACAAATAAAACGAATGGGAACAAAAAACGTAATGGAAGTAGAACAAGGAGAAGGAACCAAGTTGATGACGGCGCAGAGATACAACTATACATACTTGATGGATGTCCGTGTTGCGTGCGCGAAATTGAAGGCGCGATGGCGTGAGGCGTGAACTCCCAATGTTCCGCTCTAAGCAGCCAGTGAGATGTAGCTCCTGTTCGGGAGAAATATTGAAAAACAAGGTCACATTACGTCTCTCCTGGCTTCGGCTGTGTTGCTCACGTAGCCTTTGAAGCTTCCCTACAAATAAAACAAATGAAAACAAACACGTAATGGAAATGGGGTAAGGAAAAGGAACCGCGGTGATGACGGCGCAGAGATACAACTATACGTACTTGATGGATGTGCATGTTGCGTGCGCAAAATTGAAGGCGCGATGGCATGAGGCGTGAACTCGCAGTGCTCCGCTCTACGTTGCTATTCTCAAGAGAATTAAAAGACGAGGCCGGATTAGGTCTCATATTCGGCTGTGTTTTCGATGTTTTTAAGAGTCTGGACTCTAGATCCAATGTGTTTTTTTTTTTTTTTTTTTTTTTTCTTTTTTTTTTTTCTTTTTTTTTTCCAGTGTACTGATTTTTTGCCCACCTGTTTTAGTAGACACCCTGAACTTCACCTACAGTTCTTGAAAATTTCAAGGAAAAATATTCTTAATTTTCCTCAAAAAATGAACATTTTACTGAAGGAAATTTGGCAACTCTCGAATGTTCATACGTCGTTCCTCCTCAGCACGGCAGAGCGTGCCACGATAGGAGGGGAACCTCGGAAACTCATGAGATAAAGGCTGCCGTGCTAAGGAAAAACACCGTATGAACATTCGAGAGTTGCCAAATTTACCTGGATAAAACATGTAATTTTAACGAAATTTATGGATATTTTCCCTTGACATTTTCTGATATTTTAGATTAAATTGCGAACAAAATAGTCTGAAAAATTGGGAGAAAAATATTTACAATTTCCCCAATAAATTCGTATTTTATCAGAAGAAATTTGGCAACGCCGGAAGGTTCATACGGCGTTTTTCCTTACCTAGGCAGAAGGAGGAAGTATTTCTGCTTTTTTCGTCGGACGTTTGACAACGACGTTAACCCTGGCCCTGGCCTACCGCCACAAATTTTGCCTTGTCTCGACGCCGTTCCACGGGGGCCTTAATCCCGACTCCCGAACTTTCGCGCAGTTCCGTTCTTGTGGGGGGGGGGGGGGGGGGCACGACGGCGCGTCTGCCGCCGTACACAAGGCCAAATTGGCTCGAATATTGGATTCTCCGACTCTTTTTTTTCTTTTTTTTGTCCAAGAACCATGACGACAAAATAATTACTACGAGATCAAAATATGACGTGTAGGATTTGGAATAAGCACTGGGAAAAAAACACATTGGATCTAGAGCAAGAAAAGGACTCTTGATTCGATCAGATTTCAGCTTAAATCAAAAGAAAATCCGCTCAAATTAAGAGGCTTGGTTCTTGATGTAAGTTTAAATCTGATTGAATCAAGAGTATTTTAGGAGTCGATGTTTTTAAGAGTCTGGACTCTAGATCCAATGTGTTTTTCTTTTCCAGTGAAAGGAAAAACCTGGATCACCGATATTTATCAGAAATGGAAAATTTCAGGGAAAAATCAGGGAACATGTTTCTGAAACCGGGAATCTCTTCTCCCACTGCTTGAGAGACCATTTCGTTTTCAAATTTTGCAGAAATTTTCTGTGCCTATTGTTATTCTGGATCATGCTATTGCTTCTGAAGCGACATTATTGACCTATTAAATCGACGTTGAAACCGGTGGCGTGGCGTGCTTTGCGATATATCGATTGATCGACCATTTAAACCTATGTAAAAGTATCGATAAACAGGGTGCTCGCAGCGAACACCTCAATAATCGATTGTTTACCACAGCTTCAAATGGGGAAATATCGATAGATTGCAAAGCACGCCACGCCACTGGGTGAAACTATTAGACCACGTATCTCGGTTTGCGACGTTGCAGACTTCCTGCCATACTTTATATTTTAAACGGAAAATTAATCTACCTCTATACTTGATAATTTTCCTGATTTTTCTTTCCTGTGCGAAGAAAACTGTGTCAACTTCAAGAAATGATATTGGTTTATTCCTTTTCAGATTAAATAAATACGCATTTGGAACGGATCACTAGACAAGGTACGAATTTAAGCATTCTGTTGCAAGCATGTTTTTTAACCAGGATTTCACGTAGAACACGATTCTCGCAACAAAAGTTACTGAAACCAACTCCTAACGAAGATATTAACGTTTTTATTTCACATTGGGACGAGGAACTTGAAGTGCCCGCTCACAAGAAACTCAAAGCTCTACGTGAGACAAATCGCGCACTACAACGGTCTCAGCAAGGTTCTTAATCGAGCAATGTTCATTTCCCACCATGTGTTGTTCAAACTTTAGGCAATTCGCTATAGCTGAGCCAAAGCGCCAAGATTGAGGTTGCCAGATTTTTACATCGCAGAGACTGTCATGATAACATTTAGCGCGCGATGTGAATCACGTAGAGCATTGAGTTTTCATTTGAGCGGGTGGTTTGAATTCACGCATCAAGAATCATTAAATATCTTCGGAAGGAGTTGATTCCGGTAATTTTCGTTGTGCGCATCTTGCTTTACGTAAAATTTTGGTTAAGAAACATATATTAGAATGCTGAAATTCGAACCTAGTCTAGTGAGCCTTTAAAAATTCGAATGTGCACCAAAGATTCGGCTGAATTATAAAAAAAAAAAAAAAAAAATCCGATATTCTTATTCTTATCTGGAATTCTGGATTCCGCAGAGAAAGAAGAAAATCTCGGGGAAAGGGAGAGTACTCCAGTTTCTCGTCAGGGAATAAACCCGTGGGAATCATGGAGAATCAGAGGATATGATTATAGCCAAGAATTTCAGAAACCACGATCTAAAGTATGAATATGGGAGAAGTGGAAACTGCAGGAATCTGAAAAGATAATATTGACGGTGGCGTCGAGAAGGAGGTAGTCTTGGTTGGTGTGTTACTGCCGAACTGTAAAGTATAAGACAAAACAGACATTGTTATCATCACGCCGAAGTCTCAAGAGATTCCGACCCTGAACAGTCCCTGAGTGGGACCTGCGGGTGCTGGAACAGAAGGGGTGCAGACAGACGGTGAGCATTTATTCTCCCCCACCCACCCCTTCTCGCACACCCCATCCGTGGCATGTCACCCTCCGTATATTTTAGAAATTTTAATACACTTCATTTCATCGCCGCGGTGATGTGTTCTGCCGTGCTAAGGAAAAACGCCGTAAGAAACTTCAGGCGTTGCCAAATTTACCCGGATAAAGCATGCATTTCTGAGGAAAGTAATGCATATTTTTCCTCAAAATTTTCTGGTATTTTAGATCAAATTGCGAACAAAATTGCCTGAAATGTTTGTAAGAAAATATTCCCAATTTTCCCGATATATTTGATTTTTATCAAAGGAACTGGAGGATGGTCGGAAAATTCAGGACTGTGAAGACGAAGAGTATAGATATCTAGGAGCTTGGTTAATAATGTGCAAGGTAGGAAAGCTATCGCGATGCTAAATGGGGTTCTCTGGGACCAGAATATCTCCAAGGAGACTAAAAGGAAAATTTACAACGTCATTGTGAAGAGTATCATAACTTACGGGAGTGAGGTCTGGCAATTGAAGAAAAGGACTGAAGATATGCTTAGGGCAACGCGATGGACTTTTGGCGGAGGTCTGCTGCGTCTTAAGAAGAGAGCGTATCCGTAATGTATTTCTTATTTTTATTTGTAATTTCTATTAAAAATTCTCTATAATTAATTTCCAATCTCTCGTGAGTTTTCTTTCATTTCATGCGGCCTGGTAATCGATTGGATATGATCGATTCTTGAAAAGTCGATTCTTTCGAAGAAGCAGATCGATCTCCTTGCAACGTGGCCTCGCGTGGACTCGTGGAGCCAATAAGAGCAGCTGTTTCGGAATCCTCGTTATTGGAACCGCGGTTGGAAACCGAAACTCACGGTGACTTGCCGATTCCCTCGTCAACGGGCCGACCCGTGCCCGTATTTTAATCGTAATTCTGACCCCGCACACGGGGTCGAGTCAATCAGAGAAATCGGACATGAAATTTTTGACTGAAACTGCAAGTTTTGATGTTGATTTCGTCACATTTTAAATTCTAAGGGGTGTTTCTAGAAGAAAATTTCACTGGGAAACCAATGGAACCACTTTTAGAACCTTGAAGTTTTGTACAAACGGAGTTATAAGCGTTTAAATTTTCCAAATTTTGTCCGACCTCTCCTGTCGACTCGATCCACTGTGCCCCGGCCCGGATCGGATCCATAGGCTAATTTCAAAAATTAACCCTCCGCAACCTCTTTCTTCAGAAAACCAAAAAATTTGTTTTGTGAGTTTGACAACGCTGGAGTTTTTAACGCTCGTTACGTTAGGACGTTAGCTTGGTCACACTCGTGTACCAGCGGCCGATTATTATTGAAATTGATAGACTAAGCTATAGACTAACAAGGGGAGTCTACGAAGTGACATCCTGGGATTTGGTTCATTTTGCTTGTACATGTAGAAGAGACAAATCTAAGGTTGACGTATTTTTTTTTAGCCGCCACCTCCCAACCGTTTTCGAGATATCGATTTTTAAAGTTACGATTTTTACACGTTTTCGCGCGGTGTGCCGGCGGGTCAACTGAGCGCCGGCAAGCCGCACGAAGCGTCTTCCCTATGAGCGCCGGTCGAGATGAATATCTACCGACTTGACCGGCCTCTTTCCTCATCTCCTCCGTAGCCGAGTGGCATCGCGCTCGCCGCGTGACCCAGCGATCCCGGGTTCGATTCTCGCCCCATGCTTTTGGTTTTGGTACATGTCTCAAGGATTTTTTACATGTATTATTTATTTTAATCACATATACTGTTTCTCATATGTTCTTTTTACGCTCCTTCACGATTTCTATGCATGTTTTTTAATGAGTGCATATTTTTTTTCTTAAATTTCTGTGTTGTTTTTTTTTTTCGTTTTTTCCCCTGATTACTCTTGTTTATTACGTAAACGCAGCCTTTAAAAATATACATATGATGCCTTAAGAAAAATATAAATATACATCGGTCTGGTCACAATTTATCACTAACTATGGATCAAACGCCTTGGATTTTTTCCTCTTCGAGAATTTCTTTAAAATCTAGTGTATTTTCGGATTATATGTAGCGCACTACTTTTCGCCTTCTGATCCCTTGCGCTTTTTTAAATTTTGCTGCCCATCCTAAAGAGGCAGTGAATTTATGATTGGGGCCAATTAAATGCGCTGCACTTGCTAAACCGAACTCTACCAGATTACACGTAGTTACGGGTTGCCTCTTTGAACGAGCTTCCTTAAACCGTGCGTACGTTAGGTCGTTTACTCTCCGACACTGTTTTTTTCAAGATATGCCTCCGTCACGTCGTTTTCTCACAACTACGTACCCAGGTCATTAAACTCTTATTTTGATAGATAAGATCTATCTATCCATCTTCTATCTTCTCGATAGAATCAATGTGCACAATAGCGTTGTTGATGAACTGGACATCGAAAATCAGTTCCACGGTGCGGTTTACACGCGTGCTACCGTTCGGTACTCCCAAGTTTCGCAGTTTTTTCGTGGAAAGTTCGGAGATTTTTCTCTTCTGTTACGCGATTTTCAGTTTTCCCTCTTATTTTCAATTATTAGTTCAAACGAGAACTATGAGCGACCATGCGCGAAGCGATGAAGACCATCTGCAAGTGCGAAGCGATGCATTCGAGCTGTGTCGGAAAATTTTAGTGACGGAAAACATTTTGACCTCCTCTCTGTCCGAATCACCGGGTCGTGCAGCGGAACTTTTAGGGAAAAGGTTCGCGATTGCCGTAAAAAAAGTGCTTGGAAAATTTTCATTAGTGGAAAACGAGGAATTGTTTTTACAAAACGAGGCCGAAAACCCCCTCGATGGTGACGATTTTTTTGTCTTGGGTGATTGTTCCGATGAGACCGTCCATTCTAATTGTGAGAGCGAAAGTGAAAGTTCGGATCCCGAAGATAGAACTGTTTCGGATTCTGTGCCATTGAATGTCAAGGAGAAGGTGGTGGAGTTAGCCCGTAAGCATCCCGGTTGGAGTATAGCAACGCTACAGCGGAAAGGCTCCAGGAAACTTCGCGACCGATCGCACTTGAAACGGTGGGAAAGTGACGTGAAAAACGGTGGTTCCTATCGCGAAAAGTGTCAGAAAGTGAACGAACTTACGTACAAACAGTTTAAGGACGCTCGCTCCAAGAGGCAACCCATAACGACGCGCAATCTTCAAGAGTTCGGTCTGGCCAGTGCAGCCCCTTTCTCTGGCCCTAATTATAAATTCACTGCCTCTTTGGGGTGGGCAGCAAAATTTAAAAAAGTGTACGGGATCAGGAGGCGCAAAGTAGTGCGCTACATCAAATCCAAAAATGCCCTAGATTTTGAAAAAATTCTCGAAGAGGCCGATAAATTCCAAAAATTCGTCCGAGAAAAAATTAAGGGGTTCGATCCATTGCTTGTAATCAATTGTGATCAGACCGGCATCGAATACCGAGCGGATGTTAGTAGGACCCTCTCCTTTAAAGGCGAAAAGAGCACGGAGGTTTATCTCGGTAACCACAATAAGGTGACGCACCGATACACCGCGGACTATTCCATCACGTCGTCGGGTGATTTGTTACCAGTTTATTTGGTGCTCCAAGAGCAGGGCGGCGTTTTCGGTCCTATCGTTAAAAAAACTGTGGACCGATTGGTCGGCGAATTCGGTAACATCGTAATTACGGCATCCTCCTCGGGAAAAATGACCAAACCCATTTTTGTTGACTTCCTGCAAAAAGTTATTCGGCCTTATGTGACGAACAATAATTTTTTCCTCCTCATCGACTCGTGGGGAGGACAAACTGACAGTGCCGTCATAAACAATCTATTTACGGACAAAGATGGACACCGCACTGCCACAGTTGAAATTATTCCGCCGCATTGCACGCCTTTCTGTCAGCCATGCGATGTTTTCTTTTTTTTACAAGTTAAAAAAATAATAAAAAATTTCACAATTGTGCGCAGCTTCTCAAAGAGGGACGTGAAATCAATAAACGCGAAGACGCGATTAAAATCAATGCATTAGTGCATCATCAATTGAGTGCTCCTGTGTTTAAAAATATGTTGGTGTATGCGTGGCATAAATCGAAACTTTTGACCGGCATTGACCCCTTCTTCAAAACTGTCTCGGAAGTTTGCTTCCCAAAACAAGTCCGATTGGAAAAATGCGCGTGTGAGCAAGTCGCTTTTATCATCTGTGCACACTGCTCCCTTCAGTTATGTTTCACATGCTTTTACGACAAATACCATCCACAGGACTGCTCACCAGCATTCCAATGACAGAGACTAGAATCTGGAACGCCACTGTTGAAAGGTAACATCGCTTTGAAAATTCCTGCATTACTCATTAAAATAGGGTGGAGAACAGGGTAACAAGTCAACAACTTCGTCTTTCTTTCCTCTATATTCGATTGTTTGATAGGAGGGGGGGGGGGGTGGAACCCTTGCTTCTAGTCTCTTACTGGAGGGTAAAAGATCTAAAGGTTGGAAAATTTTTCTTAAGGCATCATATGTATATTTTTAAAGGCTGCGTTTACGTAACAAACAAAAGAAATTAACAGTATATGTGATAAAAATAAATAAAACATGTAAAAAATCCTTGAGACATGTACCAAAACCAAAAGCATGGGGCGAGAATCGAACCCGGGATCGCTGGGTCACTCGGCGAGCGCGTTGCCACTCGGCAACGGATTAGATGAGGAAAGAGGCCGGTCAAGTCGGTAGATATTCATCTCGACCGGCGCTCATAGGGAAGACGCTTCGTGCGGCTTGCCGGCGCTCAGTTGACCCGCCGGCACACCGCGCGAAAACGTGTAAAACTCGTAACTTTAAAAATCGATATCTCGAAAACGGTTGGGAGGTGGCGGCTAAAAAAAAATACGTCAACCTTAGATTTGTCTCTTCTACATGTACAAGCAAAATGAACCAAATCCCAGGATGTCACTTCGTAGACTCCCCTTGTAAGAAGACAAAATGAAAATGGAGGGATCCCACTGGTGGAAGACGGTGGTTGTAATGGACGAAGGATGTAGGTAATAGACTAACTAACGGCAACCCACGAAAGACCCTGTAGTTAATCCATCATTTTCTCCCTTAGTCCGTCCCAGTTTTCCCTCGAATCATTAATATCTTAATCTTTTCAAAAACTGCACTTACGCTCCTTGTCCTCCAAGCCCCTCAGCTGTGATTATTGAAATTGATAGACAAAACTATAGACAAAGAAGACAAAAAAGTTATGGAGGGATCTTATGTTGGTAGAGGCGGATGGTTGCAACGGACAAAGGACGTAGGTAATAGACTAAACAATCAGTCCATCATTCACCCCCTTAGTCTGTAAGAACCAACCATTTTAACCAATAGGATCGCCTCATAATCCCTGTGTCCTCTTTGTCTATAGCTTTGTCTATCAACTTCAATAATCAGCCCGCAGGGTTGCTGGCGTGGCGGCGGGGGCGGTCTGGAAAACTGGGAAAATCAGAGAAAGTCAAGGAATTTCTGACACTACTAGTGATCACTGAAACTTAGCGTTGATCTTCCAACTTTTTACCCTTTCTGGTCATTTTCAAAGCTTGTCATCTTTTCAGCAGGGACTGAATGCCTTCATCCGTAATTGAACCGATTATTTATTCCAAATCACTTTAGCGCCAATCTCTAGTGGTAGAGGGGTTGTTTTCTCTATGTTTTCTCTGGTATAATTGATAATGTCTGATTTCAAAATAGCCCTCTAATAGAGCATACGCATTTTTTGGAATTCGAAGACTGTGAAAAAAGCGAACAAAACGGTTTTTCTTGTTTTTTTCGCATCCGCAATTTTGACGCTTTCGTGATTTGGGAAATAATAGGTTCAATTTAATCTTTGAGGAAGGACGTTTAGTCCAAAGTTTAGCAAAAACCAGCCTATTTAATTAAAAGGAGGGGGAAAAAAATTGTAAAAGGTCGAGGAAAATTGAATTTTGAGTTCCGGTGAAATTTTAATCTGTAAATTATTCAAAGACACGTTGGGGGCCAGCCATTTTTTAAATCCGTTTTAAAATTGTATGAATCAAATAGAAGGAGTCGAGTCCTTGGTTTGAAATTTTCGCGCCTTAAATTCGAAACAAACTTCGCCATCGAGAGTCCTTTGTCATGACTCTGGTTGGCATTTTTAAAAGCGCGAAGAGCCCCTTGAGACGTCCTTAATTTTTACCTGTTGCGTCCTCATTTGTCTTCAGATTTTTGTTTGCCCCGCGACAACACGCTGAGGGCTAAGGGTCCTTGAAATTTTGAGACCACTTGCGACTTATCGAGCCATCGCTTGTTCTCTTTATTTTGAGGCAACTCCGCGATGTATCGCTTTGTGACATTTTCTCGGTTCTCTGTAATGTTTGTCATGCAAAAAAGGACAAATATCGAAATAATTTTTCCGCGTAGTCGCTCAGCACCTTAGCAAGTATTTATGAGGTCGTCTTCAGTACTTTGCAAATGCTTTAATTAAGGCACTTGCGAAGGAGTTTTCATAAACGAAGGAGGTTTATAAGAACTGAAAACGGGCTTCTACTCGGGACGAGTTTATCTGTTTTCATGAACTTCAAGGGTTTTTTTCTCTCGTGGACTTTGAGCGTCGCTTCTGCATTTTATGGCCGAAAACTATACAGACTGGTTTAACACGGAGAAAAAACCTCGTGCGTGGGACCCGAAGTTTAGGTTATATGGATCTCTGAAGTTTTCAGATTGAGCATCTAAACACTTCAGAACTAGCTGTCACACATCGGAAACTTCAGTTCTTACATCTGAAGTACTTCAGATGTGAGAACCGAAGTTTTTCGGATGTGAGAACCGAAGTTTTTTGGATGTGAAAACCGAAGTTCTTCAGATGTAAGAACTGAAGTTTCAGATGTTTGATCCGAGCCTCGACAGCTAGATCTAAAGTGTTCAGATGCTCAATCCGAAAACTTCAGAGATCCATATGACCTAAACTTCGGGTCCCACGCACGAAGTTTTTTTCTCCGTGAAAAGTCCCGCATCTCTCCCATACATAGAAATTGATAGACAAAGCTATAGACAAAAATGACAAAAGGGATATGGAGGGATTCTATCAATGGAAGCATGGTGGTTGCGAATGGACAAAGGCAGTGGATAATAGACAAATTAACGGCAACCCACGAGAAACCCGACAGTTAGTCCATCATTTTCTCCCTTAGTCCATAAAAACCACACATTTCAACCAATAGGATCGCTCCATAACCCCTATGTTTTCTTTGTCTATAGCTTTGTCTATCAATTTCAATAATTAGCCCGCAGACTTCTTGTATTTTTTAAGGAGGTCCAGGTTGCTCTGAACTAATTTGTTGGCTAACTTCTTTGTTCACAGGTTATTTGCTCACGCGTGTGGAAGGTAAAGTGGGCTCACCCGAGAAGCCTCTATCGGATCTGGGGTTGATCTCCTACCGGAGTTACTGGAAGGACGTTCTCTTAGAGTATTTGTGCAATCTAGAAAACAAACAGTTATCCGTCAAAGGTAAGTCAGCTTTGGATCTTACGCTTTGTACGTTATTTGGATTGCATTTTGCAAAAAGGAAGCATGATCATTCCAATGTCGCTTGTGCAACTTTGTTAACCTTGCAAATATAAATTGATCATCTCAAGAAGATTCATCTTCTTTCTCAATAAACTACAAATTCATGAAGAAAATCTGCGTCTGACCTTAAGAACAATTTCTCTGCAGTGGAGAATTTGCACACAAAAATTTTATTGCTTCATCTGATAGTGCTTAGTGAGCTGAGTTCGCAGTATTTTTCATACTTTTTTTCTGACATGGTAGATTGGAGAAAAGTAGATATGAAAGTGAGATAATGTGCCGCCTCATGACGTCATCTGGCTGCATTTTCCATTCGAACACATGTATTTTAGCAGATTAGGTTATTTTGTCTTTTTTCCTCAAATAATTCTTTATTCAATTTGGAAACCAAGCAAGGATATCCGTCGTACTCAGTTTTCCTAGCAGTATCATTTTAAAGATGAAATTTACAAAATTTCAGACACCTGCAAATACTCTATAGAGTAAATTATTGAGATTTGTGGGATCGGGTGGTCCTCAACCCGAAGAATTCAAATTTCTCCACATACTGACAAACCGCTCCAAAATTTTCAAAATTCGGAATCAGTCATCGTGTCGCGATTCGATTATTTTTCTTCGAACTAGGAAACTATGTTCTCAAGGCTCAATCCATGAGTTGCGTGGCATACTTTGCGATTTATCGATTGATTTGCCATTTAAACCTATGAAAAAGGATCGATGAACGGAGTTTTGGCAACGAACACCTGAATAATCGATTCTTTACTGTATATAGCTTCAAATGGAGATATATCGATAATCGATCATTCACGCGACGCCACTGGATTTTTTTAGTGCTGAAAACTTATCTCCATGACTTCACATGAATCTGGTCTCCTTCCCTCATTTTCCTTTTGTTTTTGTTTTTTTTCTCGCGACAGACATGAGTCAAGAACTGGCGGTCAATTCGTACGACATCGTCAGCACTCTCCAAGCACTGGGCATGATGAAATACTGGAAGGGCAAACACATCATTCTCAAGAAACAAGTAAGTGTGTCAGCTTACGCCCTCATTTCGCATGATGCGCTTTTATGTGAAATCATCCTTATCAACTCTATACCGTATGGCCAATCTGCTCAAGAATACCTTTATAGGGAGAGTATGGCCACTGGTCCCCATGGAGAGGTTAGGGCCCAAAAATGGCCGATAAACAGCTTCGGTCTAATGCAGCAAAACCAAGACACGTCCCAATTTTTATTTCTATTTCTCTCATATTTTGTATTTTTGGCGGCCTTTCCCTGGTTAGTCAAACATTTTCCCGCTGTGTCTGTGAAAAACACCCGGTGCAACCAATATTTTCCCCTTGTTTTCTTTATCTATAGCTTTGCATATCTGTCGAAGACAATTATTAAAATCAGGCATTTCGTCAAATGCCCAGGCAAATAGTCAAACATTCTGACTTACAAAAAAATGTCCGATTCTTCTCCCAATTATACAGATAAAAAAAAGTTCATTACGCCTGAAAGAATGAACTCTCTGTAAAAATGTGCATCATACGGAGGTATTTTAGCTCCTGAAAGAACAGTTATACAACAAATTTTTCAAGCATTTATTGCAAATATTATAACAAATAAATGTAAAGCATTTGTAGAGGAAGAAAGGAGAAGATAGATTTTCATAGATTTGATGAGTTATGTTGCTCAAAATATTGAAAATTCGTGAGTTCTTCGCCATAAATTTACAAAATTTCGTAATCCGTCAAAATTTGACTATT
This sequence comes from Bemisia tabaci, assembly GCF_918797505.1. Lineage (NCBI taxonomy): Eukaryota > Metazoa > Arthropoda > Insecta > Hemiptera > Aleyrodidae > Bemisia > Bemisia tabaci. The sequence goes on from NC_092801.1 coordinate 38,086,376, forward strand.
TGCCGAGGCATTTGATAAGATTCCTGATTTGACTAATCGCCTGTGACATATCGATTCCAATAATCAGCTCGCCAAATAATCAGTCGACCGTTCGAAAGGAACTTACTGGGTCTGAAATTGTTTGTCCTCCGTCTTTTTGCGCTAATATGTTTTACTGACATTTTTCGCGGGTTTTTGTTCGCAGGACGTAATCGAGGAGTATGTAGAAAGGGTTAAGCGGAGGGGCACCAACTACAAAGAAATCGACCCAAAATGCCTCAAGTGGACGCCACCATCGACCAACGACCCTTCCTAGGGCTCGCCCAAGTCCTAATAGGACTTGGATCAGGCCGCCAGCCGTTGCATGAAGCCAGTGGCGATTTTCCAAGTTGGCAACACTCTCTTCCTTCCATTGAAATCCATTGAAAATATCGAATTTCGGGTCGAACTAGTAATCAATTGTTCTACACACATTTAAATGGAGGAATAACAGTGTTGCCAACTTTTGTTGTGATAGCATTGTGATATTTGTGTTCGCGTTGCTTAGAGCAATTTTTATCTAGTTAGCTTTTTTATGGGAATATAGAGAGCTGTTTCTTTAGGACTGCTGTATTCAGAGGTTCTTTTCTTACTCTTTGTACGGAAAAGATTTGTGTCTTCAGTCGAAATAGGCGCATCTCCCATTAAGACGTCATTATTTCCACCCAAGTTCTTAATTTTTAAAGTAACTAACTAGCTATTTTTCTTGGAACTTTCTGTGAATTTTCTTCACTCATTCAAATAGATTCGCAGAAAATTCCAAGGAGATGTTCTGGTTGTGTTTCTCGTAAAATATGCGAATTTTTGACGGTATTTTTATCCGTCTAAAATTCAGCTCTCGCACTCGAGTACATTCTCTGTCCTGTCGCTGAATTGTAGCAGTTCTCAAACTGTATCATTCCGGGTGTGCTGTCACATTTTAATCATCTGGAAACAAATTAATCAAAGTGCGATTCTATTTTTCGCAGTCGTGTATTTTAAGGGATTGAGTTTTGAAATTCTCCTGAGGTTGCTGAAAATCCTCATTTGATCTGTACAAATCACGAATTGTTTAGGGTTTTTACAACTATTGTGAGTTTTATTAAGTTGTCTCTTTTTTACGTCCAAAAGAAGAATCCTGTTGGGTTTTTTCCACTCATAAGATCTCTGATTTTCAATTTGAAAACTTTTTTCTCGTGTTCATTGTTCGTTCTGTCGACTAAGAGTTATTATTCCCGTCAACCGAAGTCGTGAAGTATTTGTCTCCAAGCAAAATTTCGTAACGAAAAAAATAAAGAAGACAAGAAGGATCTATCAATTTTGCACCAATAACCTTTTCACAAGATCAAAATGCGAATACCGTTCCAGTAAAGGCAAGCAGATAAGCCAGATAAACGCTGAAAATTTTGCTCAGCAACACTAACAGTCAGGTCTGTCATAATATTTAAGAAATCGTTTTTTTGTTTTGTACAACAAATCTTCCAATAATCAGAATCAATTCTAATTTTCTAAAATTTGGTCAGTTGCTGCAGCGGTTAAAATCTCATGCATATCAATGTAAGATTTCGACGGAAATTTGCGCTTAATCGCTTTTTAGAAAGACGAATGCTGACAGGGCGAAAATGTGTTTCTTTTGCTTGTCAAACGTGGCATTTTTAGATATATAACGACCTGTTTAATACTTTAGCAGCCGGGTCCGTAGTGAAAGAGAACGTCAAATCTGAGGAAGCACACGTTTAAACTTATTGTGATTTTCCTGATGATTGATACCATCATTCCCTCCTTAAATAGCTAAGTGTTGAGTCTGTGGATATTTATCTTTGTTGTCGCTGAGCATTATAGCCAACCGATTACAAACACATGCAGCATTCTATATTCTCACTGTCCTGGAACGATTTGTTTAGATAATCAGTTCCTTATTTGTAGCCAAAGATGATGAAAGAGATTTTTATTTTTTTCTCCTGTCTTACGTTTCTTACGTATCGATCGGAGCCGAACTAAGTATCGGTAGAAATGTTGCTGTAGTCCTCCGCATACTCCAGCAATATTTTCGTTCCGAATCTGTGTTACGTAAATGAATAATAACGTATCCGTAGTTGAAGCAATTCAATCACTTCTGCGGTATCGTATTTCAAGTACCAATCAATTATTAGTGTTGATGAGTATTAATAAATTTAATTAATTCAATTAATTTATACATCGGATTTTTATATTTATTTTTAAGTTCGAGCAATCGAATTAATGATAATTCTACTTCCCGACATGGGTGCAAACCCATTTTTTGTTTTCTCGTTTGAGTTTGTGTAGCTTTTAAAATAGTGTAAGGAATTAGCTTTTAATGGATGTATCTCTGTAAATTCACAAGCGGTCCAGTGACGGTTTGTGATTGTTGAAAAAGACACGAGAGTATGATCATTTGAGGAAAAATCGTAAGGGAATTTTTCTCTTCATATTTTGCTTCAATTGTGACCAAAGTACCAGCTTAGATCATGAATCTTGCATGAAAAAAAGAAAAAAATCTTTTATTTGGTAAGCAAAAGCACCTTCTTTAATATAAGCATTGTAAAAATCAACTAAATTGTCTATCATACTGTTTCTTTCTATCATCACCTACAACCTTGTGTCAAATTTCATGTTTTTATGTCCCTACATAGAACGATTTTTCCATATAAGCCGGCGCTGACACTTAAGAATCCAGCAAATTTTGTATCGTTAGTCTATTATTTTTAATGTTAACTCTACGTTAAATTAACGTAGCACAACAACTCAGTACAATTATTTTTCTCGTGGTGCCAATTTTATTGAGGTTGAGGCTGTTTTTTATAGATTTATCTTTCACAGTTAGACTTGGCTTACAGTGAAGGTCAAATAGCGCTCGCTATGGAAGGGTCATTCGATCGAACGATGAAGAAAAAAAAAGCGTGTCGGTAACTTTATTCATACATTTTTATATATTTTGCCTATATAACGCTCTGAAGGCACTTCTTCAAACAAAATGCTCATCGCATTTTTCCGTGACCCTATTAGGTCCATATCATTAGAATGTTAAATCATTCCGTCCGAATTTTATGGGTTCATTACACTGGATTGCTATTGCGAATTGCTGAGAAACATAGTGTTCCAAAACTAAAAGTCACATCGTAAAAACAGGTCTTAACACAGTTGCTATTTGAGCTCCGTTAGTCATGCAAGGAGCGTGACTAAAAGTAAATTCGTATCTTTCCTCACGTGTACTATATGTATAAAGTAGAATGATATTTATGGAAATATGAGTAAAGGTTATAATTTTACTTTTATTTACGCGTAATTTCACGTACCTTGCTAATTGCAATTATTTTTAATTCGAATGATGGCCTCATCCTTGTATTTTTACACCGTATGTCATTTCTCTTCTCCGGAGATTGTAATTAGTAAATCTTTTAGCCAATTGTGTTTGTTCCCCAGATTTTCATCTGGTTTTTATGCATGGTACATGTATTTTTTACTAGTTAATGTCAATGTTTCTTATTTTATGTATAATATTATTGAAAGAATACAAAACTTCCTGTAATTCTTCCACGTTCTCAATTCCATCCTGACCTTTTCATTTATTATGTTTTTTCATCTGCTGGATGAGTGTCGATGCGTTAAAAACGCCTTCAACGAGAAAAGATACTTCCTAGCGTGACCTCAGAGGCCGAATAGTTGCATTCTTTCGAACCCCAATCAATATAGCAGCCGCGTAGATTAACGTAGCGATTAATGCGGTTGCTTCATTTGCTAGATAAATAGTGACAATGCGTGAAAAACGCCTTCAACGAGGAAAGATACTTCCTAGCGTGACCTCAGAGGCCGAATAGTTGCATTCTTTCGAACCCCAATCAATATAGCAGCAGCGTAGATTAGCGTAGCGATTAATGCGGTTGCTTCATTTGCTAGATAAAGAGTGACAGTGCATAAAAAACGCCTTTAACGAGGAAAGATACTTCCTAGCGTGACCTCAGAGGCCGAATAATTGCATTATTCAGAAACTCAATCATCAGCTTAGCAGCGTAGATTAGTGATCAATGCGGTTGCTTCAGTTAATTCTTCGATGAAGAGTGTCGACGCATAAAAAACGCCCTCATCGTAAAAATGAAAACACTTCCTAGCGTGGCTGCAGGGACCGAACACTTGCATTATTCTAAAAATAAAATCGAAAGCAGCAATATTAGTGCCTACTGCCATTTTTACCTGGCACTCTTTCTCACACGTCCTTCGACATATGTAAAGCTGCAGTAGTGTATGAGTGCACTGGAAAAAAAAAAAAAAAAAAAAAAAAAAAAAAAAAAAAAAAAAAAAAAAAAAAAACCACATTAGATCTAGAGTCCAGACTCTTAAAAACATTGACAAGAAAGAGGACTCTTGATTCAATCAGATTTAAGCTTAAATCAAGAACCACGTTTTTTAATCTGAGCGGATTTCCTTTTGATTTAAGCTTAAATCTGATTGAATCAAGAGTATTTTTTCTTGTCGATGTTTTCAAGAGTCTGTACTCCAGATCCAATGTGTTTTTTTTCCAGTGTGGACCGCGTTAAGAAGAAAGGAACCAAGCCACGCCTGTTATTGTCAAATTTAACTAGGCAATTTAATTTTTTACGAGGGAACGTTGCGGATTCCTTTGAAAATTATAAAAAGTTTGCTTCGATATGTGCGAAAAAGCACAGAAACTTTCACAAAAATCCGCGCAACCGTTTCCATGTAAAAAATTAAATTGTCCAATTAAATTTGGCAATAGCTGATGTGGCTTGGTTCTATTCTGCTTAACACGGTCCAAGTATAGGTCATTGAGCCATAGAATATGAGCAATCCTTAAGAAGCCGTCCACTACACTAAAAAAAAAGATGGGTAGAATTTACCATTCCTTAACGCTGTATTTCACACAGCGGCAGTTCTGAGTCAATTCTGTCGGAAGAAAGGTAAACTCTACTATACATATACCGGCACAGGTAACCTCGAGTTAGGTTAGGTTGATCATTCCTCAGGCAGAATCGACTTTGAATTCTCGCCGTGTGAAATACAGCGCGAAGGAATGGTAAATTCTACCCTTCTTTTTTTTCAGTGAATGATACCATGTTTTTTTCTCAGTTTCTTTTTATCCAGTCCTCCATGAAAGGTAGCCTCCGTTTTTGGACGGAATTTTCTGAAAAATGGACTTTTCGCGCCGATTTCAGCCTACCGTCGGGTTTAGCCTATCACCCTTCCCACCCTCATCATCATGCTATCCCCTCCCCCTAGACCCCTGACGGTCTTTATGGAGCCACAGCCTCTATGCAGAAAACGCGACTGGTGCATGTCATAAAATCCATCTAAAAGTGTATCCCTTAATTCGATCGTTAGAAGACATTTTTCATGCTGTCGTAAGCGTAAGCACGATGATCACATACTGTAATCGCCGATTCCAGGAGCACATTAAAGTTCCTCCTTTGAGCACAGGGTAATAAACATGTATGCACAGCTGAGCAGCGACTTGGCAACGTTGCCGATCGGGCTTGGTAAACCTCAATTTTTCCCCTTCACCGCCGCGCTAAGGAAGAAGACCGTATGCTGCCGTGCTGAGGAAGAACGCCGTATGAACATTCGAGAGTTGCCAAATTTCACTTCGTAAATCATGTAGTCTTGACGACATTTATGTATATTTGTCTTCGAAATTTTCAGATATTTTAGATTTAATTACCTACATAATTGTCTAAAAATTTTGGAAAAAAAATATTTTCGATTTTCTTAGTAAATTCGGTTTTTATCAAAGGAAACTTGGCAACGTCTGAAGGCTCTTACGGCGTTCTTCCTTAGTACCAGGCGAAACATGGCGTTAACCTCCAAATTTAACTTCTATTTCACTTGATTACATTGTTCAGATCGTTTCTCCCAAGTGGCGCAGTGCAATGAATTATTGAAATGAAACATAGCGATACAGTATATGAAATTCAATTTTTTTTACCATGAGTTTGAATATTTCTACACCATTTGGTAAATAAATACGATTTTAAACAATCAAAAGGATGAGTCTCGCGTGTTTAAAAGATAGGCAGTTCACAATCCAATCAATGACACATTGTAATGCGATTTTCAGCAAGAAGTGTCCCTTCAATCTGTAGATAGGCAATATACACAACACTCCGATGCAGTGGCTAAGTAGCCATAATTTCGCCATGCAATTGCAATGTATTGCAAACTGTGCTAGTTGTGTGTTGTATACTGTCGCTGCGGGCTGATTATTGAAATAGATAGAGATAGCGATCGACAAAGAAGGCAAAAGAAAGATGAAGGGATCATATTGGCTGAAACGGGTGGCTCTTATAGACTAAGGGGAAAAATGGACTAAATATTGGGTGTCTTGTAGGTTGCAGTTAGTAAGTCTAGTACCTACTTACCTCCTTTTTCCATCGGAACCATCCGCTTGCACCAATAGGATCGCGCCATTTTCGCTCTGTATCTTTGTCTACCGGTTTTTCCATCAATCACAATAATCAGCCTTTTGGTCGTCGAAAGAGGCGGTTGCCTCTGACTTTCATGGGGAAAATTATGAACCAACTATCGGGTCTTTGGTAGGTTGAAGTCAGTAAGACTATTACTTACCTCCTTTGTCCATTGCAACCATCAGCGTCCACGAATGAGATCACTTCATTTTCCCTTTTTCTTCTTTGTATATAGCTTTGTCTATCGATTTCAATAATAAGCCAGCTGCATACGAGCGTTTCTGCAGTTCCACAATCGACATTTTCAATGTTCCGTTATTTGGATAAAGGATATTCATGAGGGATCGCTTCATTTTTCCTATGTCTGCTTTGTCTATAGCTTTGTCTATCACTTTCAATAATCTTTGGTAGGTTGCAGTCATTACGTCTATTACTTACCTCCTTTGTCGATTGCAACCATCCACTTCCACCGATAAGATCACTTCATTTTCCCTATTTCATCTTTGTCCATCGCCTCATCTATCAATTTCAATAACCAACCCGCTGGCAATAATATTTTCAATTTCTCTCAAAAATAAACGTGTCATGCGGGGAAACGAAACAACGTTGGAACGTCCGTACACTGAAAAAAAATTCTCGGCGTTTTTACCAAGGTCCGTTGGAACCTTTACCATCTCAATTTGTCTTACCAATTATTGGTAATTGTACAAAGACAGACTTGTAAGCTTACCTAAAACCGGTATTTTTACTGTTTTTTCAGGTAAGAATACCACTTTTATTGGTAATCGATTCCCGGTAACTTTGCCATTTTATCTCGGTAATTCTACCACACTCGATAAAAAATATTGGCGTTTTTACCGGGGTCCAGTAAAATTACCGAGAAAGTTCAATAATTTTACCGAGATTTCTCGGTAAAATTACCGATTCCATAAATGGTAATTTTACCAAGAAAAAACTGGGATCAAATAGAACCCTGAATTCTTGGTATTTTTACCCTTTTCTTAGTAAATACACCGAGATTTTTTTTTCAGTGCATGTCATGCGGGGAAACGAGACAACGTTGGAACGTCCATACGCGGTTCTCGCTTAGGACGGGAGTTTTCTATCGCTTTTCGGACGGCGGGCGACGAGGCGCGGTTTGAGTCACCCAGTGCTATATTTAGTGATCGGCCAAAGGCACGCGTCAGTGACCTTCGGTCGCGTAATGTAAGTACCCACACTAGACTCCCCTTCCTCCCGGGAGGGGGGCCGGGGGGAGGGATCACCGGCCCCCGGCTTCGGAGAGACCATCTTTTAATTCACTTTCAGCCGGGCCGAGCGAGGCCGCGATCAAATCCACGGCCCCTCCCCCGCCCCCTCGTCACCCCCCCCCCCCCCCGTGGCTGACGTTACGGTAACGTCCCCCTCGGCAACTCACTCCCGGGCAACTGTCATCCTTGACTTAGGTCAGTCGCGTCGCCACGGTTGACAGATTTCATCTTTGTGCGTAGGAGGAATGGATAGCGTTCGCTCTCTAAGCGGACCAGCGAGCTGATTATTGGAATTGATGGACAAAGCGAAACACAAAGAAGACAAAAAGGATATCGAGGGATCTTATTGGTAGAAGCGGGTGGTTGCAATGCACTGAAAAAAAATTCTCGGCGTTTTTACCAAGGTCCGTTGGTACCTTTACATCTCACTTTTTTTACCAATTATTGGTAATTTTACCAATAGATAGACTGGTGAGCTTACCTAAAAACCGGTATTTTTACTGTTTCTTTCAGGTAATAATACAACTTTTATTGGTAATCAATTCCCGGTAACTTTGCCATTTTATCTCGGTAATTCTACCACAGTCGATAGAAAATATTGGCGTTTTTACCGAGGTCCAGTAAAATTACCGAGAAAGTTCAATAATTTTAAAATTACCAATTCCATAAATGGTAATTTTACCAAGAAAAAACTGGGATCAAATAGACCCTTGAATTCTTGGTAATTTTACCCTTTTCTTAGTAAATACACCGAGATTTTTTTTTTCTGTGTAAGCGGACCAGCGAGCTGATTATTGAAATCGGACGTATTTCTGTCAAACGGAACTTCGTGCATTAAGACATGAGCCCTAGACCCATAAGAATACATACATAATAGGGCTCACGTCATAATGCACATAGTTCCGTTTGACAGAAATGCGTCCAATTGATGGACCAAGCGAAAGACAGAGAAGACAAAAAGGATATGGAGCACTGAAAAAAAATATCGGTGTATTTACTGAGAAAAGGGTAAAATTATGAAGAATTCAGGGTTCTATTTGATCCCAGTTTTTTCTCGGTAAAATTACCATTTATGGAATTGGTAATTTTACCGAGAAATCTCGGTAAAATTATTGAACTTTCTCGGTAATTTTACTGGGCCTTGCTAAAAACGCCAATATTTTTTATCGACTGTGGTAGAATAACCGAGATAAAATGGCAAAGTTACCGGGCATTGATTACCAATAATGGTGGTATTCTTACCTGGAAAAATAAGTAGAAGTACCCGTTTTTAGGTAAGCTTACCAGTCTGTCTTGGTAAAATTACCAATGATTGGTAAAAAAAAGTGAGATGGTAAAGGTACCAACGGACCTTGGTAAAAACGCAGGGATTTTTTTTTTCAGTGAGGGATCCTATTGGTAGAAGCGGGTGGTTGCAATGGACAAAGGAGGTAAGTAATAGACTAACTAACGGCAACCTGATAGAACCTTTAGTTAGTCCATCGTTTTCCCCTTTAGTGCATGAAACCCACCCATTTCAGCCAATAGGATCGCTCCATACTATTTATGTCTTCTTTGCCTATCGCTTTGTCTATCACTTTCAACAATCAGCCTGCTACCGCGCTGAGGAAAAACGCCGTAGGAGCATTCAAGAGTCGCCAAATGTCCTTCGATAAAATGTTCATTTTTGAAGAAAGCTATGGATGTTTATCCTTGTAATTTTCAGGAAATTTAGGTGAAATTTCGAACAAAGTTATCTGAAAAATTGGAGGAAAAACGTTTACAAATTTTCTCGAAAATTCGTGATTTATTAAGGGAAATTTGGCAACGCCTAGGAGTTCATACTGCGTTTTTCCTTAGCACGGCAGAATGGATAGCGTTTGCTATGCAAGCGGACCGGTCATAATATCTGCAGTGAGAATTTTCACAATGGACTACTTACAATAAATTGTTGAGGACCATTGGCGGATCCACAAATTGGCAACGTTATCTTTTCTCCATTTAAACCTATGGAAATGTATCGATTCTTGGAGGAGCGAAGTGCTTCGACAAGAATCGATTATTTAGCGTAAGTTCAAATGGAGGAAATTCGGTGTTGCCAAATTGCTGGTTCCGCCTGTGCTGAGGGCTCTTGAAGAGTTTTGGAAGAGGACATACGTCTGCAATTGTTTAGGACTCCTACCCGTCCTATAGGAAAATATGAACTAACTTTGAAGAGAGCGAAAAATGAAAAGAAGAAAGGGAAGTTAATAAGAGAAGAAAGAAAAAAGAAGAAGAAAAATGAGAGGGACGTAACGTAAATAATTTGAAGAAGGGTGGATAAGGAAGAGGTGAAGAAGTGAAACAATAAAGAAGAAAGGGTTTTAAGGTATCGAGTAAAGATTACCTGGACGACCGCCCAAAAGATAGGTATAAAGTTGGCTCTCGTCTCCTGAAGATAATTTAATGTTTTTATTGCTGTTTTTGCTTTTATTGGCTTGGCAAATCTTCATACTTTATTGATCTCAATACTTGAGAGCTCGAAGAACAGGGCTGCGCCCTATGCGTCAATAGGAGGAGAATAGGAAAAAAAAGAAAAAGAAATAAGAGTAGATTGGATGCAGAGGAAGGAGAAAAAAAAGAGGAAGATAAAGAAAAAAAGAAACAGAAAGTCCTCTTCTCCATTGTCTTCTCGATGGTCAAAGTACGAAACCACGTATCTCTGTTTACAACGTTGCAGACTTCCTGTCATATTTTATTTTTTCTGCGTAAAACTAGTGAACGTAATGGAGATGTTGCATGTATCATCAACAGTCAAATCACAAATTCCTCACACATGCAACATCTCCATTCATCGAAAAATTCCTTGATTTTTCATCTCTCTTGGAATTATAATCTGCGCGAATTTCAAGCTATGAAGTTGTTTTTTCTCCAGGGCCGGATTTAGGGCCGCGGTCCATGGAGGCAAATTTTGCAATTTTAGCGGCTCTGGTGCTTGCACTAGAGCTGCTATTCCGGACGGTCCCAGCTGGGGAGTATCAATGCAGCATGTTACATTGTAGAGACCGCGCGTTGGTTGATGGGAATCGGCGCCATTTTCGGCTATGTTCCTTGTCATGACTTTATTTTATTGCATACTGTTTTATTGTTAGTCAATGCTATGTTGTGTATTGTATTTTTGGAATCATGGTGATACAGTCAACAATTCAAAACTTGTTTGTGCTTTTATCTCGTGATGGAAAAAATGTACTTTACGTTCAAAATTTGAAAATTTGAATTTTAAAGTTTTCGCGGTTAAGGAAGCTTTAACCACTGGGTTGGAGCTTCCTAGTCATATTACTTGATATCAGCTGATAGCAAACAAAGGTTACCAGGGAAACCGTAAACGTCTAACAACTATCGTGGCCATTGGGGCGATTATTGAAATGATATCGACTGTATGTCGCCGCTTACGACAGGACATAGCCCTATCTTAACTGTGTAATATATCGCAATTCGATATTGTTTTGATTTTTAAAAGGAGCAATTCATTCATACAGTTCCGATTAGTTTACATGAATCGACAGTTGTCGGATTGTACATCAATGACAAAATGTGTCTAGGCCCTCATTCTTGACTACAACTACTGCCCCCAGAGCCGCTCTCCGACGCCAATGCGTTGGAGCTTCCTGCTTGTTTTTAAATGTAGCTATAATGAAGATTCGGAATCAGAGAAAAAAATTACAAACGAGAAAAGGTGACAAAATCTCTCATTTCCTGAGAGTGTATTTCTAATTTTTTCGTTTTCTGTGATACAACGGACAGCACCTTTAAATAGTCGAGTTAAGACTTTGTAAGAGAGACGGAACACGGAACACGGAATTTGGTCTGGAACGGCGCGGCGCAGAGAGCAATGATGACGAGAACTTGAGATGCAACGGAGAAACCTTCGGCGCGGCGCGACGGTCGGCATGTAGCACATATTAGCACCCACAAGACTGCATGAATACTTCACGCATTGCGTCAAACACAGTGCGGTCGCTGCGGCCAGCAGCGGGCGGCGTGAAACGCATAGCGCCTACAAGACTGCATGAATACTTCATGCATCGCATCAAACACAGTGCGTGCAGCAGCGGTCGGCGTGAAACCCATAGCGCATACAAAACTGTGGGAATACTTCACGCATTGCGCCAAACACAGAGCGGTCAGCGCGGCGCGGCGGCGGAAGTTAAAATTATTAAACCACATTTATGTTCGTTCTGTCATTATTTTTTCGTTCATTTCATGTAAATGGAGGGCATTGTCCACACAGATATAGGTTTACGGAACTTAACTATCACGCCAAGTTCCGTGGACTTTTGCTAGTATAGTGTTGACAGGGCTCTCGCAAAAAATGTGTCCAACACGAGTTAACGCGTCTTGTGAACCTATCCCCCTCTGGCACGTTCGCTTGATGGTTTTTATTGATGTTTCAAAACGAATGAGAAGGGGGCGGCAAGTAAGTAAATCCGGCCCTGTTTTTCTCTCTGCAAAATAATAAAATAGGAGCGGAAATTTTAAAACATCGGAATGGCGATACGTGGTATCTTACTTTGACCATCGTTCTTCTTCTTTCTTTTTCATCTTCGACTATTTCCCCTTTTTCTCTCTTCAAATTTCGTATACGCTTTCCTATCTTCCCTATCTCCTCTCCTATGACGAGTCCTTTATTTTTAACGATTTTTATATTTTATAATATATTTTTGCGCGTCAATGTGATCGATACTAGACGGTCTGACAAACAGGACTATCCCCCTAGTCGTATTCGTGGAAGAAGAAGAAGAATAAGAAAAAGAAGAAGAAGAAGAAGAAGAAGAAAAAGAAGACGAAGAATAATAAGAAAAAGAAGAAAAGAAGAATAAGAAGAAGAAGAAGAAGGAGAAGGAGAAGAGGAGAAAAAATCAAATGAGAGTAGAACTTTTGCAATTTACGCAATGGAGATACGTGGTTATGCACTTCGGTCATCGATGGATCGTACTTTTCTCTTAATTGCCTTCAAATCATGCAAGAGGCGGACGACAAATCTTAATTGGTCCAACTTTCGGGCTCTTTTGCAAGGTGGAGAAAGTTTTCCGACCTCAGATACATTCGAATTTATTTGATTTTCCTCTGCTAAACTTGAAAGGCTGCGGATTTCGAAAGGATTTCAAGGTTCAACCATGAGTTGTGAATGAACTAATGATCGTTTACTCAGACTGACAAGGGTATGCATTTGGCAACCGCCTTGCGCTCTAATGATAATCGTCGGATGGGATTTTACAGTTAAGAAGCGCGAGATGAAGGAGGGGACGATGGGGGAACACAAATGATGGAGGAGAGGGGTCTGTCTGAATAAAATAAACACCGCTAAAATACGTGACTCAGATCATAATCGAGGCGTTCGGATGCACTTACGATCGCATCGTTGAAAGTGTTGAAACAATGAAAAAAGATTTTAAGTGCATTAACATCAGTGCGAATCCTCTTGCGCCGTCTTCATGAGAGCATAACGGAACCTTCAAACCGTCGATTGTGAAATTGCAGAAACGCATGTCTACAGCAGGCTGATTATTTAAATCGATAGACAAAGCGATAGACAAAGCAGAAATTGGAAAAATGAAGCGATCCTTTATAAATATCCTGTATCCAATAACGGAAATTTACTAAAAACTTTTAAATTTACTCATGGAACACTTATTAAAGGCTCTCTAAAACACAAATTCCAACAATTTTCCCCCTTTTTTTGAGACTTTTTACTTACCTAAAATCAATTAAATTGATTTTTGAAAATATTATTTAGATTTAACAATCTTTGATTTTGTTTTAAATTTTTTAGTCTAAAAGATTTTAATGGGGAATGAAATGAAATGAATAAGATAGCTGTTGTTATAGCTACCTTTGCGGGTACACTGTTAAAAAAAACGGAGTGAGATTCAGCACAAGCGCGAGTAAGAACGGGCCCTCACTTCGCCGGACCGAGGAGTCACTCCGACGGAGAATCGGCTGGACGGATTTTGGGTGCCGTACGCATAGAAATCACTCCGACGCCGGACGGATTCGCGGGAGCCGCAAATTTAGGGGTTCGCAGCTAGGGGATGGTGGAAAGGGGTTAATTGTGGAAATAATTTTTGAAACCATGAAAAATAAACATAATGAAACCATTGGTGCGTGATTTAACCGATTTTGAAGGTTAGAAATTTCCTACCTACCTTGGGGTTTGAACCCGGGACCTACCTAACACTAACCGACGACCCTACCGATTGAGCTATAGAGAACGATGCACGCAAGTGACGCTAAAACGGTATTTAACGTCGATTTGAACGGGCCGCTAAGATATTTTCAATCTACCTGGATTTGTCCGTGTATTTAGTTTTCTTTACTATATTTTTTAACTATATGTTATCGTTTTACTTTGTTTTATTTCCTTGTTGTCTCTATTTTTTCTTCACTCTATTTTATTTTTTCAAGCACTTCATTTTTTTTTCTTTAATTATTTACTTCTCATTCCTTTACTTTGTTTTATATTTACTGTGATTTCTTTTAATACTTCATCATAATTTTTGGACTTCACTTTACTCTTAAAATTCATTCTATTCTTTAACATCATTTAGTTGTTTCCCTTATTTTATTTTTTTCTTCATCTCCTTGCTCCCTCTAATTATTTACTTCAATTTAGTCTTTGACTTCATTTTATCATATATTTGATTTACTTTATTTTATTTCTTTTCTATTGTCTCTGTTATACCATAATTTCGACTATTCTATTATTTCCACTATTCTATTATTTTTTCTATTTTTTTCTCTTTAACTTTTTCATTTTCATTCTGAGAGTGGTAGGCTTAAAGGGGAGAAGAGACAGTATATAGCGCTAGTGCGAGGGAGAGAAGGTGCGCGTGACTCCGGGCCGTACTGCAGCTCCGGTGCGGAGTGCTTTGACTACACATGCAGCCCGTCTCAGCACCTACGCGCTGAACCGCACTCCCGTGTTCATTCTCACTCCGGATTTTCCGTCGGACGGAAACAACGATTTTTAACAGTGTAGAGAAAGTATTGTCATAAAAAAAAAAAAAAAAAAAAAAAAAAAAAAAAAAAAAAAAAAAAGTCGGATTTTCATCATCTCCAGGCATTTTAAGATTCCTGTGATCAAAAAACCCATAAACCCAAAAATAGTTGTTTTTACGAGTTGTCTCTTTAAAATTGACCAGAATTTGAGAAGGTTTTTTTAGCAGTGGTTGCCTCGAGAGCAGGCAAACTAGAGTAAGTAGCGGTGCCGGATGAATAATGTATCCAAAACCTCAATTTCCTGACTGCATGGAGTTTGCATGTGCCCCTGCACTTGGGCAATCTTAGGTTTTGCTTGGCTCCCTTCACAGAGCCAGCTCGAGGGTGTAAATTACACGAAATAATTTACACGCTGCTCCTTGCTCCCATCCGTGCGGAGTCCGTGCTAGAAAATATCTAGCGGAAGTGTTTGCTTTATGTTCCCCCTCCCCGCTCCCTCTTTATCTCCGCTATTACTCCTATTTTGTTTTTCCTAACCCCCCCCCCTCCCGCGTCCGCCGCGTCCGCGACTCCTTCCCTCTCTCCATTGCTTTTTTACCCGATGCCTCAATTCAATTTTAATTGCGGCAGAATTAATTTTACACTTGCTCGCTTTCCCACTCTCCGACGTGGCGCACAGTGGATCAACAGTGGCGTGGCGTGAATAATCGATTATCGATATCTCGCCATTTGAAACTATGGTAAAGAATCGATTGCTGGGGTGTTCGCTGCGAACACCTTGATAATCGATATTTTTTCATAGATTTAAATGGCATAACAATCGATATATCGCAATTCACGCCACGCCACTGTGGATCAATGCTACCGTGCTAAGGAAAAACGTCGTATGAACATTCGAGAGTTGCCAAATCTCCGTCGATAAAATGTTGATTTTTGAGGAAAGTTATGAATATTTTTCCCTCTAAATTTTCAGAATCTCTAGGTGAAATTGCGAACAGAATTATCTGAAAAATTGGGAGGAAAATATTCATACGTTTACTAGGAAATTCGCGTTTTATCGAAGGAAATTTGGCAACGTCTGAAGGATTATACGGTGTTTTCCCTTAATACGGCAGAAAGCTCCCTCCTAAGAATAAATGGCAGAATATCGCTTCCGCACAAAGTACATTTGCGGTAATTTTTCCGATTATTGCTACCGCACCAAATCATTTTAACACAAAACAGATTCAAACATCTGGCAACATCGCACAGCAGCTGAGCAGGACAACCGTGCTCTCGAACATACTACAGAAAACGATTTGTGCGAAAATGATTTTGTGCGGCAACGATAATCGGAAAAACTACCACTAATGTACTTTGTGCGGGAAAGATAGTCAGCCAAATAAACGACCTATGGACTTCCATCATTCTCACATTTTCACCCAATAAAAGTTTCATTTTTCCAAGATTAATTGTGTGCGTTTTTCCTTGAAATATTCAAGTGCACTCAAAAACGCACACTGATAAAGATGGTATGCTGTTTCAGCACCTAGGGTGTCAAAAATGTGTCTGGTGATGCTAGGTCGCTGCCTTGATTGCCCACGCAGTTGAATTTACATTCACAGGATGTAAAATTAACTGCAAGGCAGCATCTTGGAATCACCAGACACAATTTTGACATCCCAGGTGCTAACATATGAATTTTGTCAGTGGGTGTAAAATCCAGGGCCGGATTTACGTACTTGCCGCCCATGGGTCACCTGTATTTTTCCGCCCTCTTCTCATTTGTTTTGAAACATCAATAGATCGTATTCGACAGTGATTCGATGTATCGCTTGGTTCAAAACAATAGAACATAACCTCAAACAAACATTTTAGGATTTAATTTAGAAAAGCTGAGAATGAGAAAATTCCCGACAATTTCACTTTTCATTGCCATTTGGTACTCGAGAGAATAACAATTCGATCACATAAGACCCGTTACCTCAAATTTCTAAATTGACTTTTGAAACTGTGATTACATATTGAATCAATCGATATCACTATAATCTCACCTAAGTGATTTGTCGAATACGATCTATAAAAACTATCAAGTGAACGTGCCGGTGGGGGAAGGGTGTATGAGATGCGTTTACTCGTGTTGGGCACAATTTTTGTGAAAGCCCTGGCAACACTAACAAGAGTTCAGTTCCGTAAACCCATCCCTGTTTGGAAAAGGCCTTCCACTTATAAAAAACGAACGAGAAATTCATGAAAGAACAAACATAAATGTGGTTAAAATTTTTAACTTCCACCGCCGCGCCGACCGCACTCTATTGGTGCAATGCGTGAAGTATTCATGCAGTCTTGTAGGCGCTATGCGTTTCACGACGACCGCTACTGACCACACTGTTTGGCGCAATGCGTGAAGTATTCATGCAGTCTTGTAGGCGCTATGCGTTTCAAGCCAACTACTGCTGACCGCAGTGTGTTTGACGCAAAGCGTGAAGTATTCATGCAGTCTTGTAGGCGCTATGCGTTTGATGCCGACCGCCGCGCCGCTCCGTTCCAAAGTCAAATTGCGTGTTTGGTTTCTTTCTTTACTCGACTAATTAAAGGTGTTGTCTCTTGTATCGCCGAAAGACGACAAAATTAGAAATTACTGTACTTTTACTCTCAAGAAATGAGAGATTTTGTCGCCTTTTCTCGTTTGTAATTTATTTTCTGAATCAGATTTTTTTCTCTCTCTTTTTGATACCCACATTCAAAACAATTGAAAAATTTGCCGCCATGGGCCGCGGCTTATGTGGCCATCCCCTTAATCCGGCCCTGGTAAAATCAGCTTGAAAATTCGAGAGAAGTGCATAACTCCTCCAGAAAGTGTGTGCTTTTATTAATAAGTTTGACAAAATCCAGAGTTTGTATGAAATTTTTCCTTTGCACAGCAAAATGAGCCTTTTGACCCGCACGCAAAGTTGTATAGGAGCGCTCGTTTCTCAACATTTTTATTTCCTTTTTTTCATGGCTATTGAAATATTTGTATTGCCAATTTGCTACTGCCTCTCTGTTTAATAACTCTATCTAATGAAAAATAACAGTGAAGCTTTCGAAATGTAAAATTCGCCTATACATATAATTTTACTGGTTTTTAAGCATAGTGTACTACCTGTTCATTTTATTTCTTCTCTCTTTTCCTTTTTTCTCTTTTTCTTTAACATGCCTAATGTTAAGAATGGACCACTAGACAAGGTACGAATTTAGGCAATCTGATACATGTTTCTTAAACAGAATTTTACGTAAAACACGATTCTTACAACGGAAATTACTGAAACCAACTTTTAACGAAGAATTTAACGTTTTTATTACACATTGGTTACGAGGAATTTGAACTGCCCGCTCACAAGAAACTCAAAGCTCTACGTGAGTCAAATCGCGCACTACAACGGTTTCAGCAAGCTTCTTAATCGAGCAATGTTTATTTCCCACCATGTGTTGTTCAAACTATGAGCAATTAGCTATAGCTGAGCCAAAGCGTCAAGATCGAGGTTGCCAGATTTTTATATCGCAGAGACTGTCATATGAGAACGTTTAGCGCTCGATGTGAATCAAGTAGAGCATTGAGTTTTCATGAGCGGATGGTTTGAATTCACGCATTAAGAATCATTAAATATCTTCGTAAGGTATTGATTTCGGTAATTTCCGCTGAACGCATCGTATTTTACGTGAAATTTTGGTTAAGAAACATGTATCAGAATGCTGAAATTCGTACCTTGTCTATTGGTCCATTGCAGGGGCGGACTGGCCCTAAATTAAGTATGGGGCGGGCCCCTAGGGGGGTCTGGGGGGGCCCCCCAGTAGAAGGGGGGTCCGGGGGCCCTCCCCCGGAAAATTTTGAAAATTAGGCCCTTTTAGAATGAATTTTACGCTATTTTAGACCCTATTCTTTAATATTATTTTTGAAACATTATCCAAAAAGAGACCAGAAATGCAAAACTTAGTATATTTTCTTAAACTGGATGAAAAAATGAGAATCCGTTGTATACTTGGAATTCAACTTTTATTTTCCTCTTCCAACGAAAAATTGTGCCAAAGCTAAATTAGTATACAGAAGATACATAGAATCAAGTAGAATAGTAATAGTGACAGTCTAAAAAGAACACATTCTGAAAAACACAGTTCGGATCTTTTTGTTCGTTTGTTTTTTTTTAAATGTACTTTTTAGCCGCCAAAATTGACAACTGTCTTAATTTTTCGCGATCATTCGCGATCCAGATAAGCCTCGAGCCTTGTGAGTGAGTGAAGTAGCCCTATGGTACTTGAAGGAATCGACTCGCACGCGCGTCTTAAATGTGTCAAAAGAGGCCTTATGTCGCGGGAATTTTTGAATTAGAAAAAAGTCATTGGGGCTGCCCATACAATACGTAACGTATTAAGGGGGGAGGAGGGGGGGTCAAGCCCAACGTTACGTAACTCTTTTTTGCCGTAAGACCTTTTTTTTCCTTGTTAATTTAAAAAACTGACCAAAATAGGGGGGGAGGGGCGAGGCTTGTGTTACGTATTTATTTATTTTTTTTTTTTTGAGGGGGGGGATGGTTCGAGCTTGCGTTACGATGCGTTACGGAGGGGGGATGGGGGTAAAGAAATCGGAAAAACTGCGTTACGTATTATATGGACAGCCCCCATTATGGGCTAAAGGGGGGAAAAATCGCCGAAGGCCCCTACGAAATCCCTTGAGGAAGGTAAGAAAGGTTCCCTACTAGGGGCCTCCAAAGTTCAAAATTGCATAGAAATGCGCCCTCGAGGCCTCTCTGAATCAGTACCAAAGGGCCCCAGGCAAAAAGGACCCTTTTGTCGAATCGGCGATAAAGAGCCCGGCGCCTTGAAGGTCCTTAGAGGCGGTATAAAACCGCATCAAGGCCTCTTCAAATCGGCAATAAATGGTCCCTTGGAAACGGCAAAAAAGGACTCCTTCGAATCAGATAAAGGGGCTCTTTTAAGGTCCTTAGAAGCGGCAAAAAAAGGCTCCATCGAGTCTTCTTCGAATCGGCAATAAATGAGTCCTTCAGGGCTCTTCCGAAATGACAAAAAAGGACCCCTTTGGACTTATTCGAATCAGAAAAAAGGGCTCTCAAAATGCAACGCCCTTAGATACGGCATAAAAAAGCTCCTTCAGGGCGCTCTCCGAATCGGCAATAAAGTGTCCTGTCCTCTCAGGAGTCTCGGGGCCCTTTCTCGAGGACGAACCGAAAAAGCCCTCGGGCGCTTCTTCGAAACGGCAAAATACGGCCCTTCAAATCGGCCAAAAAGGGCCCCTCCGGGGCCCCTTTTGGCCGATGAAAGTGGGGCGATCGCCCCATCGCCACCCCGGCCAGTCCGTCCCTGGTCCATTGGTTACTCGGCCGCATTTATTCGAGTTTCTCTCTCTCCAGAAGTGTTCATTTCTCTCAGTGGTGATTTTGCAAACCGGCAAAGTTGGATTTCCTACCTTTAAATACATTACAAACATCGATTCTAGAACCTCCAGATGCCAAAAACCAATAGCGATTATTCTACATACATTTAAATGTAAGAAAACCAGTGTTGCCACGAAAGCGAATAGTCAGTAGAACTGTTGAATGTAACTTTAGTTTGACTTACTTTTGAAAACTTGATGAGGTCCCAACCATGGTCACCAAGGATCAGAAAAATGAAGGCAGGTTTAATGAAAATTTTGTACATACGTCGTGGTATACTTGCGATCAAAAAAAAAATTACGTGCTCTATCCAACAACGAAGACTATTTCGGAGTTGTTCCAATGCAAACTATCGTTTTAATTTATTGGTCGGTTTTCTCGAAAATAAATCGATGTTTGAGCCGCAGAGGATAATCTTCATACAATTGATGAAAGAATTTAATGATTCCTCCTCCTAATGATTAATGATTCAATGATTCATTGTTCGCAATTTTATCCAAAATATCTGAAAATTTTAAGAAAAAATATGCGTTACTTTCCTTAGAAATACATATTTTATCCGAGAAACTTGGCAACTCTCGAATGTTCTTACGGCGTTCTTCCTTTAGCACGGCAGTTTGGGCTCTAAGAGTTCCACACGGAGAAAAAAACTTCGTGCGTGGAACCCGAAGTTGAGGTCATATGGATCTCTGAAGTTTTCTGATCACGCATCCGAAAACTTGAGGTCGAGCTGCCGAAGTTCGGGTCAGACATCGAGGCACTTCGGTATGTACCGGAGTACTTCAGATGAGTGACCCGAACCTTTCGGTTTATATCGAAGTACTTCAGATGTCTGACCCGAACTGCGGCAGCTGGACCTCAATTTTTTAGATACGTGATCCGAAAACTTCAGAGATTCATATGACCTAAACTTCGGGTCCCACGCACGAAGTTTTTTTTCTCCGTGCATACTTCCTTACGCCCGTTCTCTCCCTGTTTAAGTGTTCTAGTTCGTTCGGTCAATAATTTGACATTAATTGCACTAAGAATCCAAGGAGAAACTTTTCTGCATCCAAATTGTCGACAGAATAGGAAACGACATGCTGTGTACACAGAACAAGCTCAAAGTTGACAGCTTTTCCTTTGCCGGGTGACAGGAATGCCCTCATCCACCGGATGAAAGTTTTTCCATTCACAGTCCACGCTGAAACTTTGAACAGAAAACTGAACAATCGTATTTCCGAACTCGGAGAGCCGTGCTCGTTCCACAACTTAATTTATCATAAAAGTCAAAACTCCGCAGGGCAGTTTTTATTATTTCACATCGTCGGCACGGCCCGGGAAATTTATTCATTTCGTGGCAGTATTATGCTTCATAAAAAGGCTCTTATGCAAGGCGCACACTGAACGCGGTGAGATCGGAAAAATGGAAATTCAGATGACCGTAACTTTTAAAAAATCATACGACGTACCCGACTACGGTATTCTCTCGCTATAACGACATTCATTATATCGAAAATCTCTCTTTTGCGAAGGAATCGCTCGGTCCCTTGAACGATTTTCTCGCTGTAACGACAACCATTACAACGAAAATCTCTCTTTTCTGGAGAAAATGGGGGACTAAGTGCAGTAGGGTCACTCGTAGGTTGCCGTTAGTTAGTCTATTACCTACTTCGTTTGTCCATTGCAACCACCCGCTTCCACCAATAGGATCCTTCCATACGTCTTTTGTCTTCTTTATCTATTAGTTCTGTCTATCAATTTCAATAATCGGCTCGCCGGGGGGAGGAAGCCTCCTATACGTTTTCCTGGATCCGTCCATGGAGAAAAGACTAGCCACACTTGCTTACCAATCTCTTGAAAGAAGCACATTAACATGAGTGAAAAAAGGAAGCTTTACAGTCTATCAATTCGTCTAAATTACAAATCAGAAATATCCTTTTTTCCGAATTCTTCACTGGAAAAAAAACACATTGGATCTAGAGTCCAGACTCTTAAAAACATCGACAAGAAAAAACACTCTTGATTCAATCTGATTTAAGCTTAATCAAGAACAAAGTCTCTTAATTTGAGCGGATTTCATTTTGATTCAAGCTTAAATCTGATTGAATCAAGAGCCCTTTTTCTTGTCAATATTTTCAAGAGTCTGGACTCTAGATCCAATGTGTTTTTTTTTTTCAGTGTTTATTCGTGCATTATGCACATTTTCATGCTTTTCCCAGCAGAATGCAACTTTCGGAACGTTGTGCGGCGCCGGACGGCCATTAAAGCGGAAGTCAATTTCTCACAGCCGCCGCCCGAGTGCCCGAACGCTTCCCTGAATGCATCACTGCAGTGCGATGTGCATATCGATCCAGGCGCCTGATACACCACGCCAAACACGGCAGTGAAGCGGGGCCTCTATGCAGTGGAACCGAACGCATTCGGCTCCTGCCTCCTCCTCTCTCGCTCGTTCCTCTCCTCCCACTCTGTTCCTCTTTTCCTCTTCTTTCGTTTCGTTTCGTCCTACCTTTCATCGTTGAAATGTAATCCGTCCGGACGAGGAAGAGATCCGAACCCCGTCGTAGGCTCGTCTCGTGATGGAGGATCATTCTGCCGTGCTAAGGAAGAACGCCGTATGAACCTTCAGGCGTTGCCAAATTGCGACTGATAAAACACGAATTTCCTGATATACATATGAATATTTTCCTTCCAATTTTTCAGATAATATTGTTTACAATTTCACCTAATCTTCCTGAAAATTCTAAGGAAAAATATTCATACTTTTCCTCAAGAGCAAAAATTTTATTGAAGGAAATTCGGCAACGCTCGAATGTTCATACGGCGTTCTTCCTTAGCCCGGTAGCATTGTGTTTTGTAGGAGTTGTTCTTTAAGGAAGAGTCCCCAACAAGATTTAAGCCGGTCTGCTTTTACGTAAAATGGCCCTTTGCGCAAAACTTTAATTATATATATAATCTTAATTAGGATTTCCTGCGAATTCGCACCGTGGTTCGATCTTTTCTGTTGGCCTTTAAATAGATCTAATTCAAATTTATGCTCTATGCTCTAATGTTTTTCTTATTTTCTTCTTCCGCATCATTCTCTTCAGTTTCCTGCGAACAAGTTCAATGAATCGAAGTTCTGTTCTGGCGATACCTTGTTAAAGAAGAAAATCCTCAAACGAGAGGGTTCGCAGTGCTCTAGAAAAAGAGGAGTATCGATTTAAGATCAGTTTTTGGGCCAAACCTGAATTTCTTCACTTTTGCGATTTTTTTGCTCCTTGCAGGTATTTATCTGACGGGATGCATCATGATATGGTCATTTTTTGTCCATTTTCGAGTCTAACACCACCCTTAACCTAGTTCTGAATTTTGGTGACAAAGGCGGGTTTGCGGTCGAATGCCGAAAAATCCGCGTTTTTCGCTAAAATCGGCCATCAGATCCATGTTTTGGCCAATATCAGACCTGAAAAGAGACCAAAAATGACCAATGCATTCCGTCCAATAAAGACCCTCAACGGTCATGCCGAAAAAACAGCATTTTTTGCCAAAATCGGCCATTAGACCCATGTTTAGGTCAATTTCAGACCTGGAAAGAGACCAAAAATGACCAAATTAAGTTGCATTCCGTCAAATAAGGAACCTCGATGGCAGAAATATCGTAAAGTTGGGGAATTTCAGCAAGTGGGCCCAAAAGCGACGCATGTCAATACCCCTTCATATCAAAAACATTAAGTCAGACAAATATCCAAAAGCACAACGATAGCCAGCTCGTGGAATCAATACAGTAAAAACGAAATAACAAACCATTCTCCTTATGGTTGATGTCTTAGCGATCGAATCAATCACTGGTAAAAAAAAAACCTCTCGGACCAATGCCGCGGTGCATTGACTTAAGAGTGCAGTTTCTTGTCGCCGGATTTAAGAGTCTTGAACTCTTGGTTCAAGCGGATTTTGCATTGATTCAATTCAAAATCCGCTTGAAACAAGAGTCCAGACTCTTAGATCCGGCGACAAGAAACTGCACTCTTGAACCAAGAGGTTTTTTTTTTTACCAGTGTAACCTTTCCGCTCAACAAATTTTTCGAAATTAATTTGGCAGGGATGAATTTGAAAGTAATGACAATTCAAGGAACATTATTTTGAGAGTGAGATTCATGATTCTCTCTCGGGGGGATTCCGAAGAGGCAAAGAATTTAATCTCGTCCCCTACCTCCACGACCCTCCCCTACAAGAATACATGATGAGCAACCACATAAATGAGAAGAAGTATCAAAATTTTAATTTCATCTCCAACTAAGCTCCTTCTTTCCCGCCCGTTTCATTCCTGACTCTTCTCTTTATCCGTCACTAATCTCTAACTGCTAGCTTTTCTCTCGTGAAACCCGTCTTTTGAAAAGAGTGCGATGGGGGGGGGGGGAGGGGAAGGATTCCTGTCGCACGGCGATTCATCTCTCTCGTGCTTTTTTCAAACTTAAAGTACAAGTTGAGCAGTGTTTCGCAAAACGGAGACAAGTAACGTGACTTCGGAGCGGACAAACATAGGTTTAAAGTTTACTTTAAAACAAACTCCGAGTCAATTTTCTTCATGGTGAATGTTTTTTTCGGAAAAGTTGGGTTTTTGACGTCATCCACCGCTGTAGTGGCATCCTTGGTTTCTTTCAGATTGCTTCCATCAGTCAATGAGATGCACATTTGCACTGCTTACTCAACACTGGAAAAAAAAAGAATCTTAAATTTGCCGCCAAGAAGTATTTCTTCTTAAATCAAGAAATTTTCTGGTTAATATAATCTACTTTTTTGCTTGACCCAAGCATTATTTTTCTTGTATCAAGAAAAAGTCGGCTTAAAGCAAGAAAAAAAAATTTCTTAGCGGCAAATTCAAGAATCATCATGCTACTTTTTTTTTCAGTGAACGTGAATGTCGGAAGAAACCAAGGGTGTCACTACCGCGGTGGATGACGTCAAGACCTCGACCTTTCAAAGGGCGATATCTCGGTTAACATTGATCGTGGAAAGTTGCTGTTTGGACGGATCTTATTATTTTCAGCTAATCTGCAAGAATCATGCATCGAAACACGATTCTAAGACTAGCGCAACGAACCCATTGGGAATCAACATTTTCACGGAAACTTCACCATAGATTTGCGTTCCCCAGAATCCAAGATCAATAATTACCCTGGTAAAAATTGGCAGTAGAATCTGTGTTCCAAAATACCATAGACCCACGGCCGGCTGTAAGATTTCCAATAGCTTCTATAGCTGGCTACACAATTTCTTATAGCTTTTTATAGCCGAATTAAGCAACTCACAGTCAGGCGATAAAGTATATGCTAAACGTCACTAATTACGGATGTTAGGACTTAGTAAGTTTTTGGACCACTGCTCTCTTTTTGGGCCGTAGTATCTTGATTTATTTTGCGAGGAAAGCTCCGTACTTTTGATGGATGCCTGCCAATGCCTGCCATTCCTAATATATTAGAGCGCCTTCAGTTTTTAATGATACTGTGCAATACCTCTGGTGTGAAATAATTGCTCGGGCAGCCAGCGCGAAACGCGCATTGGCGCCTACAAACCTAACAGGGATACTTCACGCGTTGCGCAACGCGTGAAGTATCCCTATTAGGTTTGTAGGCGCCAGTGCGTCGCCGCTTCGCTTTGTGTTAGGCTCTTATATTTAATCTGGCGGAGCCAGCGTTATTCAACTCATGATTTTGAAATGTTTGCACATCCTGTATGGATTATTCTCATTTTAATTGATGAAAAAAAAATATGTATTAAAGGAAAATATAATGTGTGTTATGTAAATATTAAGGTGGTTCCGTATCAAACTTAATGATTTCCAAAGCACACAAATTTCTACACAATTTCTTACAGCCTTTTATAATCGATGGCGAAAAAGCAACAGCCAGGCGATAAAGTGTAAAGCCCGGCTATAGGAACTATAGCCCGGCTGCTTAATTTTTGTTTTATCGCTTCGTATAGCCCGGCCGTAAGATTTTCTCCGCCTTCTACAGCCAGCTTAGCGATTTTCTATAGCCTTCTCTATCCGGCTATAAGAATTTCTATGGTATTTTGAAACGCAGCTTTTATCGCCAATTTTCACCAAGGTAAATTTTCAGTCTTCCTTTCTTTTCGAGACGAGAGCCAGGGCAGCGGGCGAATATCTTTTTCGACAAAGTGCATTTGAGGTATTTTTTCCGATTATCGTTGCCGATGAAAGTCATTTTCTCACAAAAAATTTTCTGTAGTATGTGGCGACCTCGAGAAAAATATGAGGCATATTTAAGAAAAATGAGTGAACGAAGATTGAAAAAATTATTTCTTAACTTTCTCAGCAGTCCAGTAGGGATCGTCAGGGTCCAGATTATCGTCCGTGAATTTTCCATTTTTATCTGCGTGCTTATAATTCAACTCCTTCTTAATATATAAATAATTTTTTCAATCTTTGCTCACTCATTTTTCTTAAATATGCCTCTTATTTTTCTCGACGTTGCCACATACTATAGAAAATTATCTCTGCGAAAATGAGTTGGTGCGGCAACGATAATCGGAAAAATGACCACAAATGTACTTTGTGCGGAAAAGATAGTCAGCTAGGGCAGCCAAGCTATTGATACAGCAAGGTGCCGGTGATGTAGGATGCAGGTTACTTGGGTGCTGGGTGCCAGGGTTTCGGCTGACGCAACGGATCCGGTGGATTAAATCACAAAGACCCTGCTTTCTTCCAGCTTTCCTCTCGGCCACAAGTCGAAGTCAAAGCCGTAGCGTAAGACACAACCGCGTATGAGCATTCAAACGTTGCCAAACTGTCCCAGATAAAATACCCAATTCTGAGAGAAATTACGAATATTCCCTCTCGAAATTATTAGGAATATGTTGAGTTGGATTAGAGTCCCTTTATACTGAGAGTCAAGACAATTCGGCTCATGGATGTCACAAACGGGAATAAAGATTACAGAAATTGAACGTTTTTCGTAATCTTTGATCGGCCCATTCTCAAATGCCTTTCTCCGTTCCTCCTCTCATTCCGTTTGTTCCTTGCCGAACCCGTAATTCCCTGGTCCATTCCAGATTATAATCTTTGCAATCGGCGAAAATGTAATCTTTATTCCCGTTTGTGACACTGTGGAGGCCTAAAATACGGGAACCAATCAGAAATGGATTCAAATGGAGAATTTGCAAGGGTCTGAAATTTGATGAATTTCCTGTTTAAGTGGAATCCTCTGAGTGAACTGAACACGAAGATACCCTTGATTCATAAATTGAGCAATTATTAGAAGAGATATGACAAAATAACCGATTCTGCTAAAATACATGTGTTTAAATGGGAAATGCCGCCAGATGACGTCACAAGGCGGCACATTTTCTCACTTTTAAATCAATTTTTCTCCAATTTCCCATGTCAGAAAAAAATTATGAAAAATATTGCGAACTCAGCTCATTAGGCACTTTCAGATGAAGCAATAAAAAAATTGCGTGCAAATTCTCCATTGTCTTGACTCTCAGTATAAAAGGACTCTAAGTTGGATGAGGGTGGAATTCTTAGAGAAATTCGGTGAGAAAACTATGGGAGTTCTACTGAAAATTCGAGTTTAAGAGGGGGGGTTTTGGCAACGTCTGGGAGTTGATAGGAGGTTTTTTTCTTAGCGGGCTGATCTGATGCAAGCCGAAGAGCGTGGTGCGCCCGCGCGGACAAAAGAGCGGCGGCCACCTGCTGAAGAAACAACACGCCCGCCCGCCGACCCGCTACCACAACAGTTGACTCATCCACTAAAACCCAACTTCCGCGCCAAAGAAGAACGTCCTTTTGGCATTCCAGTGCAGCCACATCTCTTTGACTAGAGTACCTATATTGAGAGAGTATGGCCACTGGGGTTACCACCTCTGATTGGCTCAGCCATCTTAGGCTAAATGGAGCCCTTAGGACCCAAAAATGGCGGACGCCATAAATTAATGTAATGCAAAATGACTCAAAATGTAGTTTTCTTTGCTTATCGTAACGAGAAATTTACCCAAATGCACTATTGCGACTTCTTTACATATTTTTAAGGCTAATCGTGTGCAATTTTTGAGAAAAATTATCTTAGATGTAGTAAGGTTGGCAGCAAGTGCGGTTGGTGATAACCATCAAAAGTTGGCAATGACCCCCCTCCCATCCACAAAAACCAAAACAAAGCACCGCCATTTTTGGGTCCTAAGCCTCTCCATGGGGCCCAGTGGCCATACTCGCTCAATATAGGTACTCTATCTTTGACAAGAGTACCTATATAGCGAGAGTGTGGACAGATCGCTTCATGGAGGGCTTAGGGTCCAAAAGTGCAGCCACCCTTCTGACCAACTTGTAACGCACAAAATTTCACTGCCAGTCTGCAGATTCCAATTCTAACCAAGATGGCTAAGAATATACATAAATGAGCGTTCTTCCGCAAAAACGAGTGAATTTATGCAAAAACTAAGTCAAATACGTGCTTTATAAACGATGGCTCGTAACAATTGTATTAGTAAAGCGCTCTGGATGATTGAGATTCATAAGTTGGCTGCATTTCTGGGCCCAAACTTTATTCGCGGAGACGTCGGTGATGGCCTGATGGATTTTCGGAGTTTCACATCTGTCTACACACTCGCTATACAGGTACTCTATCTTTGACTAGAGTCCCTTTACTAGTATGGAGGGGACCGCTGTTCTCCTCTCCAAGGGATCATTTTCAAGTGGTCCAATTTTGGATTTTTAGGGGTCAATTTCACGAGAAATGATGCGTACTTTTAAACTTTAATGCAATTGAATCGCAATTCTATCGAGAACCCCGACTTTTGGGATCGTAAACCCCCCTTTATCCCCCAAGGGAGGCTAAGGGGTTTCGGGGTCATAAAATTTGGATACCTCGGGGTCAATTCCTTGTTCAACCCCGCGGTCTCCGACTTCGTGCGACCTAAACTCATGCTGGAATCACACGCTGAATGTGGGAGCTGAATGTGGCTTGAATGTGGAAGTCATCGGCCCGATGCCTGAATTTTGCGCGTGAAGCGCAAAATTCAGGCAACGATTCTCAGCAACCATCGGACTATTGTTGGATTTGCCTGAACTATTCGAGTAGATTCGATACACATCTGGATGAAAATAACTCGAATTTGCGAAATTTCAGCCGTTGGGCGATGACTGCTGACTTCCACATCCAGCTGCTAAATTCAGCGTGTGATTGCGGCATAACCGAGAAAAATGCCTGGTACGGGTGGTCTGGGACACCATGTATAGGCGCTGTAGTAAGAGCATACCTTCGTTTCAGTCACCTTGGTCCATACTCTCTCCAGATAGATCCTCAAGTGCGAAGGACTGAATTGGGAATGCGGGATCGGCTGGGCCGTTGCGTTGTTTGGGTCCGTTCCCGGTGAGTGACACTAAACGCTTGATGCGTCGAGTGCGGGGTGTCGCACTGTCGCGGTGTCGCGTCGCACAGTGGATCCAGTCAGAAGGAGGGGTCGTACATAATGGACCACTAGACAAGGTACGAATTTAAGCATTCTGATACATGTCTCTTCACCAGAATTTCACTTAAAGCACGATTCGCGCAACGAAAACTAGTGAAACAAACTCCAAACGAAGATATTAAGGTGATTCGATGGCCGCCATATTTTGTGTCAGAGCGGCATGCGATATATCGCATCAATTGGTTCCATTTCTTCAGCTACTCGTCATTTTTCTCCAATTTTGAGATCGCAATTCTCTTGTCAGGAGACTAAAGCACCTACTTACCAATTTTAACAATGAAATTCAACGTCATAAAGGCGTGGTTTTTTTTAGAGAGAAAATATCGCATTCGAGTACAGATTCGATATCAGTATCGAATGCGATGTTTTCTCTCTAAAAAGTCCACGCCTTTATTACATTGAATTTCTTTGTAAAAATTGGTAAGTGAGTGCTTTAGTCTCCTGACAACAGAATTGCTTTCTCAAAATTCGAGAAAAATGACGAGTAGCTGAAAATTGAGCCAATCGGTGCGATATATCATACGTCGTTCTGACACAAAATATGGCGTCCATCGAATCACCTTAACGTTTTTATTACACATTGGTTACGAGGAATTTCAACTGCCTGCTCACAAGAAGCTCAAGCTCTCTATCTACGTGAGTCAAATCGCGCACTACAACGGTTTCAACAAGCTTCTCAATCGAGTAATGTTCATTGCCCACCATGTGTTGTTGAAACTACAAGCAATTTGCTATCGCTGGGCCAAAGCGTCAAGCTTGAGGTTGCCAGATTTTTATATCGCAGAGACTAGTCATGATAACGTTTAGCACACGATGTGAATCACGCAGAGCATTGAGTTTTCATGAGCGGGTGGTTTGGATTCACGCATCAAGAATCATTAAATATCTTCGGAGGGAGTTGATTTCCGTCATTTTCGTTGCGCGCGTCGTATTTTACGTGAAATTTTAGTTAAGAAACATGTATGAGAATGCTGAAATTCGTACCTTGTCTACTGTCTAGTGGTCCATTCTGAAACGTTACAAGCGCACAACTCCGTTTGTACAAAATTTTGAGGTTCCAATTGGGGCCTATTGGTTTCCTCGTGAAATTTTCCTTTCGTTCGGAGCACCCGTTAAGGTATACCCAGGCTTCAAACTTCGCGATTTGGCCACCACGTCGTGCTGGTCAAAGTAGCCTTATATATTTGCCAAAATAATAAAAACCGTAATACTTATTCAAGATTGGGGATCCAGGGGATATGGCAACATACTTGAGGAACACTCAGTGACAAAATCTTCCCAAAATCCCCAAAAATAAAGTCGTAACAACGGCGGAGAGTAATTCCTATCGCGGCAATGGGGGAGAGAGAGACAGAACAGGAGGGATTCGGTTGCGCGCTCAGCTGCCGCTGTTGAGCTGAAAGTTTCAGTCATACTTTCACAGCTCTTGTAATTCTAATTGCCAATATTTTTGGCTCAAAAAATCAAGCAAAAAATAATCTATATTTTGTGGATCTGCTTTTTGTAATTTGATCAATATTATTTCAGTAATCGTCGAAGGAAAGCGAGATTCTTAGTGGAGACTGGTGGCACTATCTCTGATCTTGAATTATCCTTAATGGCCTGGTTGCACGCTCAAATTTCCGTCAAATTCCGATTAAAATGATGACCAAGATGGCGGTCGAGAGTTATCTAGATTGATGAGTAAGATGAATTAAAACAGCGTGTTGATTGAAATAAGCATGAAATAAGCATGAAATAAGCACGGTTGTGTGGAAATCAGATGAAGGATGAGCCCCACAGCTCCATCATCTACCATCAAATTTTTGCAGGCCGCAGAAATTTGATGGTAGATGGTGCGCACCAGTCACCATTTGATCGGAAATTGATGGGAATTTGAGCGTGTAACCAGCACATAATCGAACCCTGGATTCACCATAAAATTAAAATGTGACGAAATAAACATCAAAATTCGCACTTCTGAAACTTGTTCCAAAGACTCGTGCCACTGTGCGTCGGGACTTGGGGAGTCAGTCGGGACGCCGGGACGTAAATATAAAACGGGAATCAATGACTTGGATCCGGGATCCACGACGCGAGGCGGCGCACAGTGGATCCAGTCAATAGGAGAGGTCGGACAAAATTCGGAAACTTTAAACGCTAATAACTCCGTTTACACGTATTTTTGAGGTTCTAAAAGTGGTTTCGTTGGTTTCCTCGTTGAATTTTCTTCTGGAAACCCCCTTGAAATTTAAAATAAGACGAAATAAACGTCAAAATTTGCATTTTTAGTTAAAAATTTCAAGTCCGACCTCTCTAATTAACTCGATCCATTGTGCGGCGTGATCCGTCTTCATCGTCACGTCGCACTTTCCAGACAGCCAGCGGGCAGCCAATCCCGATCACCGATTCCGACGTGACGACGTCCGTCCAACCACCGACCGAACGAACCTACGTCAAAATCTCAGTTGAGTAATAATCCATATTACATTCATCGGCATTTTTGTGAGATAGAAAACTCACAAAATAGGTCAGTTGCGATGGAGACAGAATTTTGTTTTGATGCTCGATTCTTGTAGATTAGATAAAAATAATCAGATCTGGCCAAACTGCAACTTTCTACGTTCAATATTAACCGAGTTATCACCCTTTGAAAAGTTGGTTTTTCGAAATCGCCCACCGCGTTAGTGACACCTTTGGTTTCTTCCACCTTCCTTCCGAATCAGGGAACCACACATTTGCACTGGGTACTCAACGTAACACGATTCTGTGACCGGCGCAACTGGCCCATTCAATGTCCTGGGGGCTATGGAGGCGATCGCTCCCTAAATTTCGAATAAAACTCCCTGCAGCGGGTTGATTATTGACAGCGATAGACAAAGAGGTAGACAATAGGACTTCTTTCAAGGATCTTTTAGAAAGTTACCAACTAGCACTTAGGTCCTCCAGGGCACCCATTAAGAGCCACCTATTTTAATCCATAGGATCGCTTCATACTCCCCATGTCTTCTTTGTCAATCATTTTGGCTATAGCTTTGTCTCTAGCTTTGTCCATCGCTTTGTCTATAGGTTTGTCTCTAGCTCCGTCCATTGCTTTGTACATCGCTTTGTCTATCGCTTTGTCTATCGCTTTGACAATCGCTTTGTCTATCAATTTCAACAATCAGGCCGCAGGGTGGAAAAGTACCATTTTCGTGGAGTAGATCTTGTCGGATGAAGAAGACAAAGTCTCGGGTAACGCGGAATCTCCGGCACTTAGGAAGCTCCCGAAGAGGAGGAGCTAAAGAGGATCGCGACGACAAACTCGAGAAGACACCCCATTTCATCCCTTTTCATCCCTTTGTTCGAATTTCCCGGCCATAAATACCCCCCGCCCGACTTTCCGGACAGGTGGACAGCACGCGCATCCCATCGGACCCGAAAAAAGCTCCGGTTTTTTTTTCAACTCGGACGTGAGGAAAATACCCAAGCCGCCGAGAAAACACGGACTGACCCGCGGAAAAGCTCGGGGGGGAGGGAGAGGGAAAGAGAAATAGAGACCGGTGCGAAGTTGCAAGAGAGCAAGAGAAAACTGACCGGTGGAAAAGCTACAAGAGATGGTGAGAGGGCGCGGATGGTGGGGGGGGGGGGGGTTGACTGACCATTCCACGGTGGAACGAGTCATGGAAGAGGTTGAATGTGATGTAGAAAATTCGGAAGCTTATATTTTCGTGAAAACAAAACAGAAGTTATACACTGAGAAAAATCTAGCGACCGGAAGTTGGCTGACCAACAGGAAGCACAAATTCCAAAAATAGGTCCAGCATTTATAGGGTTCCAAAAGTAAAAAAAAAAAAAAAAAAAAAAAAAAAAAAAAAACTGTTTTTGAGCATAAAGTTGGCTTACCATGACTGATTTTTGACCATGATAGGAGAACGGTTGCACGGATTTCAAAAAGCTCTTTGGATATTGAAAGAACAATTGGACGTATTTCTATCAAACGGAACTAAGCGCCATAGGGGGAGGAAGGGTAGAGAGGGGCTTGGACTTGGCGGCAGAAACGGGCGTCGGGCTCGTTCCGTCCTATACCCGCAATGCTTTTCCATGGCACTTAGTTCCGTTTGACAGAACGCGCTAACCGGCATTCTAAATTCCTCAAAAGGAACTCAAATTGGCGCTTAGTTCCGTTTGATAGAAATACGTCCAATTGAAGCACTAAATGCTAGCCGCAAAGAAAAAGGGAAAAACAAAAGGAGGAGGATGAACGAAAGTTCTAGGCCGTTTTCATGACAAAATTGACTCAAATTGAATGTCAAATGCCTTAAAATTTTGAAAATTATCTGGGGGAAGCCCCCCATCCGCCCCCCCCCCCCGTTCGAAGTGTCTGGATCCGTCTACACTGGAAAAAAAAACACAGTAGATCTAGAGTCCAGACTCTTAAAAACATCGACAAGGAAAAGTACTCTTGATTCAATCAGAATCTAGCGTAAATCAAGAACCAAGCCTCTTAAATTAAACGGATTTCGTTTTGATTCAAGCAAAAATCCGATTGAATCAAGAGTATTTTTTCTTGTCAATGTTTTCAAGAGTCTGGACTCTAGATATGTTTTTTTTCCAGTGTATGATTCTAGGTAAAAATCTATGTCCAACCTTGCCTGAAGGCTCATTTCACTGTGCAGCGACTGACCGGTGGAAAAGTTCTGAGAGGGAGAGAGATATATACGATGATGACTGACCGGTGCGGAAAAGCTCGGGGAGGGAGAGAGACAGAGCGAAGGGTTCCGTGCGGGGGAAACGGAAGCGAAGAGAGAGAGAGAGACGGAGCGAAAGAAAAGCGAGCGGCGATAAATTTCGCTGCCCGGCACGGAGACAGCGAATTCGCAGGCCGGGGGATGGAGGAGAAGGGGGGGGGGGCACTAGGGAGTTTTTTTGCAGCAATGCGAAAACTCGGCGACTTAACTGGAATAGAAATGAGCGGGCCGAGAGTCGCGGCAGCGGCGACTGCAGGATGCACCCGATCGGAGGTGCCAAGCTGTAGCCAATCCATGATTAACAACCTTGGATCAGTGCTGCCAGAGATGGAAAATTTCATGAAATTTATTTGAGTGAAATTGCACGCGTGTAATTTCATGAAATTTCACGAAATTTCATGAAATTTATTGAAACTTTTGGGGATAAATTCAGGAGGCTAAGTACCGCCTAGAAACAGTGATTCTAAATTTTGAACTTTTTTACCCCAAGCTAAAACATTCGCGCGTTGCAAATATTTTCGTTTAGTTTAGAGATTAGGTTGGGGTTCTTCTCTCTAAACTCCCCTTTTTGCCCCCTCTTTGTGTCTGGCACCTTCAGTAGAGTAGCATAATACCGCACCATCAACAGAAAGACCATCTGAAACGCTTTCAGACCTCCAAAGGTTTAATCAATAATTCTAAGAAAAATTAATAAATGTCAACTTTTGTAAAATTTATTCGAGCCTTATGAAATTTCGTGAAATTTCACGTGAAATTTTATAAAATATCAAAACGTGAAATTTCATTTTCCATCTTTGAATCCTGCATCTTTTGCTTGAAGAAAAAACGCCGTATGAGCCTTCAGGCCTTGCCAGGTTTCCTTTGATAAAACGCGAATTTCTTGGTAAACTCATGAATATTTTCCCTCCAATTTTTTAGATAATTTTGTTTGTAATCTGATCTAAGACTTTTGAAAATTTCAAGGAAAAACATTCTTAACTTTCCTCAAAAATAAACATTTTATCGAAGAAAATTTAGCAACTCTAGAATATTCATACGGGATTCTTCCTTAGCACGGCAGAATGCTGATGCCGGTGAAGGGTCAGTATGTTGTCATATTCTGTATGCTACGGAAGAACGTCGTATGAGGCTTCAAATGTTGCCGTATTCCCTTCAATAAAAGTCAAATTTATTGGAAAATTTGTAAATCTTCTTTCTCAAATTTTTCGGACAAAAGTGTTCGCAATTTAATCTAAAATATCTGAAAATTTAAAGGAAGACTTTTCCGAACTTTCCTCACGAATACACGTTTTATCCGTGGAAATATGGCAACTCTCGAGTTTCCATACAACGTTCCTCGTGTGGACGACAGTATTGACATCATTGCGGCGCTAAGCCGACGCACGGTGGACCGAGTCAATCAGAGAGGTCAGATATGAAATTTTTGACTAAAACTGCAAATTTCGATGTTTAATTCGTCAAATTTTAAATTTCGAGGCGGGTGTCTCGAAGAAAATTTTACGAGAAAACCAATGAAACCACTTTTAGAACCTCAAAGTTTTGTTTAAATGGAGTACAAGCTAGTGAAGTTTCCAAATTTTGTTCGACCTGTCCTATTAACTTGATCCACTGTGCGACGGAAGGCCGTATTCGCTTGGAGTTTTATGCTGCCGTGCTAACAGAGTTAAGAAATTTCGTGAAAGATTATAAGAAGAAATTTCATGAGGAAATTTCAAGAAATTTTATGAGGAAATTTCAAGAAATTTTATGAGGAAATTTCAAGATATTTCATGGGGAGAAAAGAAATTTCATGAAATTTAAGAAATTTTACGGGAAAGAAGAAATTTCATGAAATTTCTTGTGAAATTTCACGAAATTTCATTCGATGAAATTTCTTTTAATAACTCTGCGTGCTAAGGAAAAACACAGCTTTAACCTTCGCAAACGTTGCCATACTTCACACACCAAAAAACGAATTTCCGAAACGAATTCTGACGATTTTCTTTGCAATTTAATCTAATATATATGAAAACTTAAAGGAAAAATATTCATGACTTTCTCGTAAATTAAATATTTCATCGGGAGAAATTTGGTAACGTTCGAATGTTCCTACGACGTATTTCCTCAGCATGGCAGTATGGTGTCTAGGAGCCGGGAAACTAGGAATTTACCGGGATTTACGAGGGAGCGAAAGCAGGCCCGGGAACGTCAGGGAAAACCTGGAAAAGCCAGGATTTAAAGCAACCCTGCGGGCTGACTGTTGAGATAGATAGACAACAGGGCCGGATTAAGGGGGTGGCCACATGGGCCGCGGCCCATGGCGGCAAAATTAGGGGGCGGCAAATTCTGCAATTTTTTTAAATGCAGGTAGAAAAAAATCGGATTTAGAAAAAAATTACAAACAGGTAAAGGTGACAAAATCTCTCATTTCCTGAGAGTTCATTAATTTCTAATTGTTTCGTATTTCGGTGATACAAAATACTGCGCACCTTTAATTAGCTGAGTTAAGAGAGAAACCAAACACGTAATTTGGCCTGGAGCGGCGCGGCGCAAAAAGAACTGATGAGGAGAACTTGAGATGAAAAGGAGAAGCCCTCGACGCGGCGGTCGGCATGTAACACATATTAGCGCCTACGAGACTGCATGAATACTTCACGCATTGCGTCAAACACAGTACGGTCAACAGCGGTCGGCGCGGCATGAAACGCACAGTGCCTACAAGACTACATGAATACTTCACGCATTGCGCCAAACACAGTGTAGTCAGCGCGGCACGGCGGTGGCGGAAGTTAAATAGTTAGACCTCATGTATGTTTGTTCTTTCTTAATTTTCTAGTTCATTTCTTACAAATGAAAGGCCTTGTCCCCGCAGAGATAGGTTTACAGAGCTGAACTCTCGCGCAAAGTTCCGTGAACTTTTGCTAGTAGTGTTTGGCGCAAAGTAGAGACAATGTCTGAGGAAACTTTCTGAAATACTATTCCTGTGTAATTTCGGTCGCTGAATCCGAATTTACATTCGCGAAAAGGTCAAAGGCGAGCCAAAGCCGCCATCTTGAAAAAATGGCGGAAATTTTTCGTTTTTCGGTTGGAAAACCAAACAATTCTGCAGTGCAATTTGTAGGTTTTAAACGTATCTCAGTCGAAGAGGGTGCTGAACTCCAGAGGACTGACCACACTTACTCCGCTGGGATTTCAATGAATATTTCAATTTGACTCAGGAGACAAAAGCCTTCGGCTGCATGATGAATGTGACCATGTTCATACCGCATGCGGGCTTGCGTAACTTTTCGGTCGGGCAAAAACGTGAGGATGGTTCTCGGAATTTTATCACTTTTCATAGCTTGATGAGACATTTTCATGGTCCAGACAAGGAGGCGTTTCGGTTTATGTCGCTCGGACACGTTGATGGCCCCTGCTCGGCTTGAGGTTTCCACCTAGCGCCCTTCCAGTGTTGCCGCTTTGCTCATGAATCGCCCATGCACCATTAAATCATCATTAAAAATGTTGTGTGCAAAAGACCCATTATGCCTAGAAAAGAGACAACACTGTGAAAATAGCGTACCGGACTTTGCCATCTGCGGAAATAAGTTCTGAGGAATACATTTTTGCGCGCAGGCGTCCAGTTCCCCATGCGGTCTAATCTCACACAGTCGTCAAAGTAATCGAATTTAACACTCTCATTGCAACATTTATGCTTAAAAAACTATGAGCGCTTAGAATGCACTGGGAAAAAACACATTGGACCTAGAGTCCAGACTCTTAAAAACATCAACAAGAAAATATATTCTTGATTCAATCAGATTTAAGCTTAAATCAAGAACCAAGCCTCTTAATTTGAGCGGATTTCCTTTTGATTTAAGCTTAAATCTGATTGAATCAAGAGTCCTTTTTCTTGTCAATGTTTTCAAGAGTCTGGACTCTAGATCCAATGTATTCTTTTTCCCAGTGTGTTTCACCTATCCTCTTTGAGTATGTGCGCTTTTCCGAATTACAAATTCTGAATTTATTCAAGTGTGAAAATTTGACAGATAAAACTCGGATCGCCTAGTAAGATGATGACTAATTTCCTCTCATATTTAATTTTATTATTTTTTACCAGAAGAGAGGGGCATTGATTAGGACCGATTTCAGGCCCTCCTTAGCTGAATTTCCTCAACTCTACAATTTTTTGCGGGTCTATTTTTCCCAGAATGCATTATGATTTAAGGTCAAATACACTGCTAATAACCGAACCTCAGCATGGGTCTGAGAGCCAATTTCGGCGAAATATTCGGGTTTTTCGGCGTTCCGAGGCAAACTAGCTAAACGCCCGTTTTACGCCAAAATTAGCCTTTCGACCTATGTTTAGATCAGTAATGGATTCGAAAAGGGACCGGAAATGACCAAATCATGAAGCATGCCATAAAATTCGCCGCGTTTAGCAGAAAGAAACCAAGCCACATCAGCTATGGCCAAATTTAACTGGGCAATTTCATTTTTCACAAGAGAACTTTTGTGCGGCTTCCTTTGAAAATGTTTAGGAATTTGCTCCGTAACATGCAGAAATTTCAGTGAAATTTGCACAAAAATCCGCACAAGCATTTCATGTAAAAGTTTAATTTCCCAAATAAATTTGGCAATAGTCGATGTGGCTTGATTCTTTTCTGCTTAACGCGCACTGGAAAAAAAAACTCATTGGATCTAGAGTCCAGACTCTTAAAAACATCGACAAGAAAAAATACTCTTGATTCAATCGGATTTTTGCTTAAATCAAGAACCAAGCCTCTTAATTTGAGCGGATTTCCTTTTCATGTAAGCTTAAATCTGATCGAATCAAGAGTATTTTTTCTCGTCGATGTTTTCAAGAGTCTGGACTCCAGATCCAATTTGTTTTTTTTCCAGTGCGGTCCAAATATAGAACTTCAATAAGCAAGGAATCGTAAAGTTAACGAAATTCAGCCCGAGTAAGCCCAAAAACGGCCCTTATCAATACCTCTTCTTTCCCGGAAAGTAAGTTTCTTTTAAACACCAGAATTTATTTTTTTGCCAAATGGTCACCTTCTTCCCTTTTTGTATACAATTAAAACATTCAGCGGCGTGGCGTGCTTTGCGATGTATCGATAGATCTGCCCTTTAAACCCATAAAAAAGGATCGATAAACAGGGTGCTCGCTACCAACACCTTAATAATCGATTCTTTGCCATTGCTTCAAATGGTGAAGTATCAATAGTCGATTAGTCAGGCATCGCCACTGCCACCATTCCTTTCGGAACAACTCGGAATCCTTTGCGGATAAAATTTATTACGGAGAGCCACTTCTGAGAAGTCAAAATCGGTATAAAATCATACCGCTGAATATGCACGGTTGGTTAATAAAATTTTGCCAGGATTTTTTCCTCGTCAGTGGTGCAAAAGACAGCGCAAAGGCAGTTGCGTAGCGTCCATTGCCACGGATCGATTGATCCGCAATTGACGCGGCGAGGCGTAAATGATCGATAATCGATATTTCCCCATTTGAAGCTATGGTGAATAATCGATGATTGAGGTGTACCCTGTCTATTGATCCTTCTCCATAGGTTTAAATGGCAGATCACGATGTATCGGTAAAGGCTGTACTTTTTCACTCGTAATCGGATCTACTGAGCGTCGAGTCGGGTGAAAAAATGCAGGACTGATTGACCAGTCACTCAAGGCGAACTTCTCTGACGTGTCCTGTCTCCCCCCCCCCCTCACAACCCCCTCGCTTAAGACCCCCGCCCCCTCGTCTCAGCCGGGTGGGCCTGGGTAGATTTTGGCCAGACTTCCTTTCACCGTCGAAATGCCGAAATTGATGCAACTCTCCTCGTGGGGCAGACAGCGATTCTCATCTTAGCACCGCATTTGAACGACAAAACTCATGGATTCATGACAATGCTGGCTTGCTGAGATAAAACGGCGTATGAGCCGTCAGGCGTTGCCAAATTTCCTCGGATACAACAAGACTTTTTTGGCAAACTTATGAATATTTTTCCTTCAATTTTGTCGGATAATTTTGTTCACAATTTCGCCCAAAGTTCCTGCGAATTTCAGGGGAAAATATTCATGAATTTTCTCAAAAATAAACATGTTAGTGAAGGAAATTTGGCAACTCTCGAATGTTCATACGGCGTTTTTCCTTAGCATGGCAGAATGAACCTACCCATCATTCCTTAAAAATCGCCTCAACCCCTCTTGCGGTTCTTTTAGTTTAAGAAAATATAGACAAATCTGGGTTGGTAGAAGAGAATCGCAGCAGTCCTGCCATTTTATTTTACTGAAGATTCTGCGGTTCCCGGGATTAATTCCGATGTCCAAAAGTTCCGAGAAAAATTCAAATTTTTCGATAATTCCGAGAAAAATTTAAATTTTTCAAAAGTCCGAGAAAAAATTCCGAAATGCGTCAGGATTCAGTTCCAAAAATCGTCAAATTTGAAAGGAAAAAAAATAAAATTTGATCAAATGATCAGTCAAATTGACGATAGACCCCAGAAGTCCGAGAAAAGTCAAAAATAGCTAGGAATTCTGAAAATTCCCAGAAATTGCAAGAATTACGAAATTCGGAATTAATTCCGGGAAATGGCGGTAATACTTTGAAGAGAGTAGACAAAAGTTTGTACACAAGTTTGGTCAATACGGGAAGTAAAATACAAAATGACCCAAGCCTTCGATTTACTCTAGGGGTTACCCAAAATGGACTACATTTTGCAATGAGAATGGACCTCAATAGACGAGGATTTGGTCGAAAAAGTCAACCACATTCACTCGCGAA
Organism: Bemisia tabaci; assembly: GCF_918797505.1. Taxonomy (NCBI): domain Eukaryota; kingdom Metazoa; phylum Arthropoda; class Insecta; order Hemiptera; family Aleyrodidae; genus Bemisia; species Bemisia tabaci. The sequence goes on from NC_092801.1 coordinate 38,127,329, forward strand.
AATTCGCCTCAGGAATAGCACGATCGTTTTTTCAAGAGTTGGACGGGCGGTCGTTTAGTTGTTTGGTCATATCCGAGAAGATGCGTCATTGATATTATGTTTCGCGTGCCATTTTTTAACGACGAAGACTCAATTGTGTCACGTTACATCAGAGTCGAAGAACATACTCTGGGGCGGATGGATGAAAATACGCTTATTCTAGCAAACTGTAAGGAAATCAATGGCTTCTTGACCTTAATGATGAGCTCATGATTTTTAAACGATTTCTCTAAAAATAGTGTATTTCCCTCGGAAAATACACCAAAAAAAACGGACCTATTGTTCACCGAAAAAAAGTGATGCTGATTTAACAATCTGGATGTAACAAAGTGTGCGTGCGCGAACTCACAAATCGCTGAATTAACCACTACAGCAGAAACTTTATTATTAGCAATGTCAAGATATAAAACTAACTGATGTGGCGGTTGATTCAGCGTCTTGTGAGTTCTTGCACCCTTTTTAACACCCAGAATGTTAAATCAGCATCACTTTTTTTGTCGTTGAAATTAATAGACAAAGCCGTAGACAAAGGTGACATAGGGAGTATGGAACGATCTTTTTGGTTGAAATGGTTCGTTCCTACAAACTGAGGGAGAAAATGATGGACTGTCTACAGGGTCTCTCGTAGGTTGCCGTTAGTTAGCCTATTACCTAATTCCTTTGACCATAGCAACCATCCGTTTCCATCAATAGGATACCTCCATAACCCTCCATTTGTCTATCAATTCCAGCAATCACCTCGAATAAAGGTTATGTCTAGAGGCTATTTTCACCGGACAGTTCCCGAAAATGTAACTGGTTTGTGAATAGGGTTCTTAGCTTCCCGACGCAGGCTCGGACTGGCCATAAGGCCAATCTGCCATTGGCAGATACGCCCCTTTGGCGCGCCAAAAACGCGCCCCTCTGATAGATAGCAAAATAAGAAGAGAAAAAAAATTACGACCGAGAATATATGCGGAAAATTTCTTAAATGAACGGAAGAAGAGAGAGTTAGGAGTGGAGAGAGGTGCTTTTACGCATAGTGGTGAACAGAGGTCCAAGAGCTACTTTCTGAAGCGTAAACACTTTTCTGTGAAATTGTCACCTCTTTGTTGACATACAGGTGTTTTATTATCCCCCTCCTTCATTCTCTATGAGTAACTCCCGTAGAAACGATAGCCGGTTCGATTTTTAGACATACGCACACCTTATAGACCTCATGAGAGACCTTTAAACATATTTCTTCCTTTTCAAAATGACTATTGATTTGGACATATCATAGCATATATCTCGGGCGAACTTAACCTTAATTTATTTTGAAATTCAAAAGTAAGAGTCATCTAAAGTGTAAACGCGATACAACTATTCTCGCAAGATGGATGTCCACATTGCGTATGAAAAATGTAAGACGCAACGACGTAAGTCGTGAACTCGCAATGCTCTGCTCTAGTTTAAAGCAACACTACAAATAAGACAAACAGAAACAAATACAACATGGAAATAGAGCGAGGGATAGGATGCGCGTTAACGACGGCGCAGAGATACAACTATTCGTACTTGATGGACGTCCGTGCTGCATCTGAAAAATTGAAGGCGCCATGACGCGCAGCGTAAGTTCTCAATGCTCTGCTATATGCTGCCAATGAGGTGTCGCTCAGATTCGGGAGAAAAGTTGAAAAAGAGGCCCGAACACATCTCTCCTACCTTCGGCTGTGTTATTCACGTAGTGCTTGAAGCACCATTACGAATAAGACGAACGCAAACAAACACAATATGGAAACCAAACGAGGGAAAGGATGCGCGTTAACGACGGCGCAGAGATACAACTATTCGTACTTGATGAACGTCCGTGCTGCATCTGGAAAATTGAAGGCGCGATGACGCGAAGCGTAAGTTCTTAATGCTCTGCTATATGCTGCCAATGAGGTGTCGCTCAGATTCGGGAGAAAAGTTAAAAAAGAGGCCCGAATTCGTCTTTCTTGTCGTCGGCTGTGTTGATACTCGTTCTTCCTTCTTATTTCAGGTTCTTGCCTGATTCTTTTTTAGGATGGATTTTTAGACCCACGGCTTAAGCTCGTGTAAACCGCAGCACTGACACGGTTCGTGTGGAAATAATGGTGCTTGGATGCGTCCAGTGGCTTTAATTTTTTTTGTTTTCTGTAATTTCAGAGGTCTGTCGGTCACTTCAATACGTTCAATTTTACAATTTTTACTCTGTACGATTAATAAACTTTGAACCTGAAAATAGCGTAAGCTTGTGCTGCTTTGCCAAAATTTTCTGAACCCCTCTCCACGAAAGGGATCAGGAAATATCACGTTACGCCCCTTTAACCAGCCAAGGGTCTACGCCCTCAGATGCGAGCCAGTCCGACCCTGCTTCCGAGGGACACTTTTTTAAACTTTTTGCAAGTGCATGAGAGGAGGACATCCGTAAATTTCAGTCGAAATTCTACCCTGAAAACTCAAAGAATGAGGGAAGCGTGAGCCCTCAAGCTCCAAGACAAGCATTATCATATTGTAGAAAAATATGTTTTCAGCTTTTACAAAAATTTAGGGAAAATTTATTTTTCGGTAGGTATAAGGTACCTTCTATAGATCCGGCCAAAATTAAAATTTTGGAATGAAACATTTTCCTCATCTGGGGTAAAAAAGATATTCTTCAAGAAACAGAGCCCTTTTTCCAAGAAACTTGATCCCATTCTGTTAAAATCCATTCGATCATGATTTTACATTGGTTCTCACTCGTTCCGATCAGTTCGCCTTCAATATCTCGATAGGCAATGTGAGCGGCCTGGAAGCTGTAACAGTTGCTCGCTGCATTCTCGCCTGGAAAAACGTGAGTGTTTGTGGATTGGAGCCTTCGTAACCAATGGCGTGGCGTGCTTTGCGATATATAGATTTCTATGCCATTTAAACCTATGGAAAAGGATCGATAAGGAAGAACGGCGTATGAACATTCGAGAGTTGCCAAATTTCCTTCGATAAAATTTTCAATTATGAAGAAAGTTAGGAATATTTTCCCTTTAAATTTTTAGAATCTTTAGTTAAAATTGTGAACTCAATTATCTGAAAAATAGGGAGGAAAATATGAATAAATTTACGCAAGAAATTCGCGTTTTGAAAGGAAATTTGGCAACGTCTGAAGGTTCATACGGCGTTTTTCCTTAGCACGGCAGGATTTTGGGCGAAAACTCGCGGGCCATGCGCAATCCCTGGAATTTTCGGCTACTTCCGGAATTTCCTCGAAAATTGCGGTTTTTCGCCAGTTTGATCATTGATGTGAGCAAATTTAGGGACTTGTTGACCAATTTTAGGCCATTTTCTTCGGAACATTGGCAAATAGGAACGGAATTTCCGGAAATTGGCATTATTTCGGAATCTTATGATAAATTAAAAGTGCATCACTGGTTTCTCGCCAGTTTGAACATTTATTTGATCAAATTTAGGGACTCTAGGGAATTTAGGGACGATCTTCGAAACTAAATCCGGGCATATTCCCCCGGAATTTCTCTCGGAACTTCGACAAATCGGAATTTGTTTCCGGAAAACAGCATTATTTCGGAATCTTTAGACAAAATCAAATGGCAGCACCGGAAAAATCCTCGTTGGGCTAGCAAGCGGGACTTTGGGCGATAACTCGCGGGCCATGCGCCAAATCCCCGGAATTTTCAGCTATTTCCGGAATTTCCTCGAAATTTGCGGTTTTTCGCCAGTTTGATCATTCATTTGATCAAATTTACGGACTTTTTGATCAAATTTGACGATCCTCGTAACCATCCCGAGCGTATTTCGGAATTTTTCTCGGAACTTTGGGAAATCGGAATTATCTCGGAATCTTAGGATAAATTAAAATTCCGGAAACGGTTTTCCGCCAGTTTGACCATTTACTTGACCACATTTAGGGACTTTTTGATCAAATTTGACGATCTTCAGTTTACTTAATCCGGGCGTATTTCGAAATTATCCCCCAGAATTTTTTAAAAATCGGAATTATTTCGGTATCTTTTGATTAAATCAAATGGCAGCACCGGAAAAATCCTCGTTGGACTAGCAAGCGGGATTTTGGGCGAAAACTCGCGGACCATGCGCGAAATCCCCGGAATTTTCAGCTTTTTCCGGAATTCTCTCTAAATTTGCGGTTTTTCGCCAGTTTGATCATTGATTTGATCAAATTTAGGGACTTTAAGGAATTTAGGGACGATCTTCGGAACTAAATTCGGGCGATTTTTCCCCGGAATTTTGGCAAATCGGAATATGTTTCCGGAAAACAGCATTTTTTCGGTATCTTTCGACAAAATCAAATGGCAGCACCGGAAAAATCCTCGTCGGGCCAGCAAGCGGGATTTCGGGCTCAAACTCGCGGGCCATGCGCGAATCGGCGGGTGCGGGCCGCCGGGCCGGGACTAGGGGCAGGTTGGAATGGCTGGGCTCGCCAATGCGACGTCGGGCGGCGAGGCGCAGACGGACTGGTCTCGTGGGGTGAAGGACCCAGACAGTAGGGGAAATCGAGTGGGGAGACCCAGACACAGACAACCGAGAGAGACGCGCCGCGCGAGCAGGACAGACTCCGCCGCCTCCAGTCCGAGGCCCCCGTCGACGGGCCAGCCATTCTCGCGTCGCAAGCCCCGCACGCAAGTTCGTCACAGTCGCGCCCGCGCTCCCACAGTCATAGCTCCCCGGAAAACCCCTTTTCTCACCCCTGGATTCCATCGGCCTCAACTTCAACCCCTGTTGTGTCAGTTTTAACCTCCAGTTCAAGTTTACAGCCTTCACCGTCTAAAAGTGCATATCCATTGTTAGGGGCCGTCAGACGTCGGAAAACGCCGGCCCGTCAGTGTCTAGACCGGCTTTTTTTGTGTTTTTCCTTTTTTTCTTCTTTTTTTTGGGGCCACGTGGAAGAGGAAACCCCGGCTTAAAATATCAACCGGCTACCAGTTTTTTTGTTCCCATCCGTTCCCGTAAGATAAAAACCATTATGGAATGATGCCGAAAAAGTGATCGGAAACACCGGCTCACCGGCAAAAGCTCAAATCTGCACACTTCAGTTGTTTCTCATCATACCTAAAACAGAAAAAACCTGTCTAAAATCGCCTCAAAAGTCGACCAGCCAATAGGATACGTCCCGATAATCCACCCCTAAAAACCTTAAAAGAAGTGCATTAACCAAGAATGCCGGCCCACCTTTGCTAGTGCTTATGCCTTTTTTAGTTAATTTTTTGGCCGTGTTCAGGAGACAAACCGCTCTCCAATCTCCCTGAAAATATCGACCAGCATACCGGAATCCCTCATTTTTCATTACAAGACGAAACCACGATTCTTGGTTCGCGATGTTGCGGATTTCCTGATGTACCCTACTTTTCCGAAGGATGACATCGGTAATGCTCGTAATTGCATCACGTGATATCTCCGAATCCTTTTTCTGAATAGTCTTTTAATTAATAAAATAATACAATTTGCACGAAGCAAGGAAATTTGCAAGGTTATGCATGAGTCATACAGAGGAGAACGTTTTGAAACGTACCTCTCGGTCGGAATTTGTGTTCTCGTTTTTCGCCAACTAGAATGAGCCTGTCTGCGCTGTGCGTTGCCCGATTTCATCTCGCGGTCCATTTTTGAAAACAAGAAATGAAGAAGAATCGTATGAGTTTGTTCTCCCTTGAAGGAAATTCCGAAAGTTAGTTCCTAGTTCCATAAAATGAGCAATGAGAGGGAATTAGGTGACGACGGAGTAAGGCCTATTTCGGTGAAAGGTGTCCACAGTCACGCTTAGTTCCATAATAATTAAGGTGAAATATTTACGCAACGGAGGTGTTATTTGAAAAGAGGTGGCATTTTAGCCGCAGACCGATGAAATTCTGGGTGTCTGAAGAAAGGGCAGCTTTTCAGGTGGCCTTTCCGTCCGTGTTTTCTGTGCCGTCGTGTGAGTGAGTGTTTCGGATGTCGGTCCGGTGCACGAATCCGTTTTTTCCGGTGCACGACTCCGGTTTTTTCCGGGGAATTCTAATTACTTAGTGCCGCCGGCCCCCGAACTCAGCGGAGGTGTGACACGCAGGCCCCGAACACGCCATTGCAACCTCGTCGGCGAACAGTCATCGGTGAGTAGTTTTTATCCTTTTCGGAATGGCACGCTTTGCGAAATCGGGGATTAGCGCCATGGCGCTGTGCTAAGGAAAAACGCCGTATGAGCCTTCAGGCGTTGCCAAATGGACTGCATTTTGCAATTTGGAGCTATAAATTCTAACTCATCTGAAAAAACACTAATGTGCATGGGGAAACTAATGGCACATACGCCGGAATTTATAGTTTCAAATTGCAAAATGTGGTCCAAATATCCTTTGATAAAACACGAATTTCCTGGTTATTCCTATGAATATTTTTCTTCCAATTTTTCATATAATTTTGTTCGCAATCTCACCTAAAGTTCCTGAAAGTTTCAATGAAAAATATTCATAGCTTGTCACAAAAATAAACATTTTATCGAGGGAAATTTGGCAACTCTCAAATGTTCATACGGCGTTCTTCCTTACCGCGGCAGTATGGCATCCTGCATGCTGCTTCCTTGCGCAACGCCTAATCAGTTGATCGCTCAGCAATCGCCAACGACCTCGGGTGTCATCATCGAAATGTTTAGACAAAGCGTTGGACATAGAAGACAGGAATTATGGAGGGATCCGATTGGTGCAAGCTGGTAGTTGCAATGGACGAAGGAGGTAAGTAATGGATTAATGATATTCCAGGAGTGACTCCTTAATCAGTTAATCATTTTCCCCCTAGTCTATTACAGCTACACGTTCGGACCCATTGGATCACTCCATTTACCTTTGTCTATCACTTTGTCCATTAATCTCTATAATCAGCTTGCTGGACGCAGAGCCTGATTTATATTTTTAGTGCACCTAAATATTTTGTGTTGGAAGAGCGTTCCGTTATCTATGGTGTCAAAAGAAGGCTCTAATTTTTATCGAAATGCAAACTGTTCTTGAGCATTCTTACTTCACTCGCCTGAACTGCAAATTGAGAAAGTGTACGTGACATAAAGCAAATGCAAACTTGCAGTTCGAATGTGAAATTTAAATGAAGTACTTGAATCAAATTGTGGATTAAGATTCACTGATGTACTTTACACATTTCGTAATGTAAATGGAGCTCACTCTATGTGAAGGAAGAAAGTTTAAATACGGAGGCAGTGAAAGAAAACGTATTTGAAGTATTCTACAATCTGATGATGGTGACTCTAATTCTGTACAGTTCTTACTTACGCAGAATGAAAGCCATCAATATTTCCCAGGGAAATATTTGCGGTGCAGCTTCCCGCATTCAGTTTTCCTTCATTTGAGAGGGTAGGCAATATGCGCGCTTGAGAGTTCGAATAGTGGTATCAGAATCTTCGGTCTTGTTTAACCGACTCACCAGTGCTTTTACGGCTCTTACTAGAAATATTAAACAGAAGAAAATGTATCAGAAATTTTACATGTATTCTGGAATTTTGAAGAATTTTAAGGGTATTTTAAATTTTGATCTTCAGATACTTCAGATTAAATTAGGAATACAATTTTCTGAAAAATCTGATGAAAAATCTTGGAAATAAGGTAACGTTGGAAGGCTTACATGGATTTCTCCCATGGTACGGCAGTTAATCCTCGCGAGGGGTAAAAGCCCCCCCCCCCCGTTAGCCCGGTGACAATGGCCCCCCACAATTTCTTTTTTGCTGCGTATTGTCAGGAGATAAAGAGGAGTTTTATTTTCGCCGTTTTCTCGTCGCTAACCGTTGTGGCGAAATTCGTTGAACATACAACAACGAAAAAAAGTAGATTTTATCCGGCTTAGCCTTGAACTTTTTGTCTTGGCGCCTTAACAGGTACTTTAATTTCATGTACTCATTATAGCAATTACGTAAGTTGCAGTCAATTCACGCAATGGCGCTCAGTGGAGCGAGTCATATGGAGAATTTGGACATGATATGAAAACTTCAAAAGCTTTCATACTCGTTAATACAAAATGTAGAAATTGAAAAGTGGTTCAATTGGTTTTCTCGCGGAATTTTCTTTCTTAATCACCCTTTGAAATCAACATTGTAACTGCAAAATCATCCAAACTTTCAATACTTAAGCCAAGAAATCGGTGTCCGTCTTCTCTCGATGGTTCATTCCACCGTGCGGTGCCGGTGTTCATACGGTTCATGTCTCAAAAGAGCTGAGCTCCTATGCCGTGAAAGAACGCCGTATGAGTCTTCAGAAGTTGCCGCATTGCCTTCGATAAAAAACGAATTCTCTACGTAAATTCGGGAGTTATTCTTCCAATTTTTCAGACAATTTTGTTCGCACTTTAATCAAGAATATCTGAGCATTTCAAGGGAAAATAAGCATGACTTTCTTCAAAAATTAATATTTTGTCGTGGGACATTTAGCAACGTCCGAAGGTTCATATGGCGTTTTCTCCTTAGCACGGCAGGCATCTCTTGCCCAGGTAGTTACTCGCGAACTTCAATAATTTTGGTCCTGTCGCGAAATTTCGAAAGTAGAACTGAGGTCGTCGCCTCTATTTGCAAATTAAACGACGCCCTGTTCAAACATTGACATTTCGGCTTCCATAGTTTATGAATGGAATAGTTGCGATTCACAAAGAGAAAAAGAAACGTTGGTTTCACAATGCTCATAGTGGATTCTAGGTCCTAACCTACCCACCTTTTCTAGTCACAATTACAAGTAACGTTTTTGATCTAGTAAATGTGCAGGCAGTATTGTTATTTACCAATTGTTAACCACCACGAGAAATGGCATCGCACAAACGACTAGAATCGTTGGACGAACTCGGAACATACTCTGATCATTTTAAGAAGAACGCTACGTTCTTATTTCTTCCGTGCTCTGCTGTACGGTATTTTGAGGAGAGCTGTACAGGTACACTAACTATCAAAGGTTTCTTTAAAATTCCGCCAATCTAATTCAAAAAAACTGAATGAGTTCCTTGAATAGCAAAGTTTACCCTTGTTGTAAAACACGAAAGTTGGTGGAGCGTGCGCAGAAATAGATGCTATTCCCGGTAAATTAGCAGTAAGTTCACACTATCCCATGAGAGAGCTGCACTTACTGCTGTCTTGTGCTAAAAATACCAAACAAGCACGTAAAAGATCGCGCATAGGGCTTTGTCTTGCTTAACCTTAAGTAAATTAGTCCGCTTTTTGAAAGGCAAAGGTAATTACGTCGATTTTTAGATTCAGATTGAGAGGGTATAACTAACTGAGTGACCTCCTCCCCAGGAATTTCACTGCATTGAAACTTTTTTTCTCGAGATATTATATTAACTTAAAGCGTCGTTTCTTGTCGACAATTTTTTCCCCCCTGAATAGCGGCATCTGGTCCGTTCCATCTAGTGGCGAAGCGTGAATGATCGAATATCGATTTTTCCCCATTTGAAGCTATTGTAAAGAATCGATTATTAAGGTGTTCGTTGCGATCGATTCTTTTCTATATGTGTAAATGGTAGATCAATCGATATGTCGCAAAGCATGCCACGCCACTGGTTCCGTCTTCCAAAATTCACGCGCGTACATTTGGAACATTTACTGGCTATCGACATTTTTTCGTGATCTAAGTTTTTCTCCTGACATTTTGGAGACTCAGCGCTCATTCCAGCTGTCTACCGGGTCTTTTCATTTCTTTGAATTTTCTGCTTGCCCCCCCTCTACCCTTCCATTATTTATTCTTTGAAACGTATACTTAGCGTCCATCTCATCAAAAATCTCGGAGTCTCGGAAATCATCGTCGCCATAGAAACGAGGAATCATAAAGCTCAAGAGGTATCGTCCAGTCACGTGTTGCCGAGTTAAGGATAAACGCCGTATGAACCTTCAGGCGTTGCCAAATTTTCTTTGATAAAACACAAATTTCCTGGTTAACTCATGAATATTTTCCCTCCAATTTTTCATATAATTTTGTTCGCAGTTTTACCTGAAGTTCCTGAAAATTTCAAAGAAAAATATTCGTAACATTCCTTGAAAATAAACATTGCATCCAAGGAAATTTGGCAACTCTCGAATGTTTATGCGGCGTTTTTTCCTTAGCACGGCAGTATGTGAGGGTTCACAAGCTGGTCCTCGTCCGAGACGAACTGGTATTTTCGACTTTCGAAGACAGTACTTAGTATAATTGGACTGCATTTTTCAATTTGGAACTATAAATTCTGGTTCATCTGGAAAAACACTTATGTGCATAGGGAAAATAATGGCACATACGTTGTTTTTAAACCGGGCCAGAATATATGGTTCCAAATCGCAAAATGCAGTCCATATTAAAATTTTCACCCGGAGGATTTTCCGTACATGGCGCATTTCTCTGCCAATAGAACATGGCAACAACTGCCAACAATTCCTTCTGATATTTCTCAGCTTTACTACCTCCTCAATAATCCTGCATGCAATAATTTAGCTTATCCATGAATATCAGTCTCTTGTGAAAACTGTGGAGCGCTCCGTCCACAACTTATTAGTAAGTAATTTCTTGATGGAACTTACTCCCATTGTCAATTTCTTCACGTAAAAAGTTTGAAACTTCTGACGAGAAACTTTTCGCAACCCTGTGAATGTCTTCTGATCTGAAGTGCACGAAATTCACTAGGGGCGCTCGCACCGCACACGTAGAAGTTGCCTGGACCGGATACCTTACTTTTTGAAGAGCATCCAAGTCAAGTGGCAAGTTAAGTGCGGGGCACTCAACTAAGTTGAACGGTCTCAACTTCAGATACCCTGTTTGTGAATGCAACATCCCATTGCAACTTCTTTCCTTCTCCTTGGAAAGGGATCATATGCTCTTTTTACGAACTTCTTTCTACAAAATTCTTTTTATTCCTTTAGTTCCTCTACACGGAAACAAATTAAATGTTGATGTAGCATTTATACTGTTAAAAAAATGTCCGACAAGTTTCAAATGCTAATTTTACAATACAAAAATGCTAACATAACATTTTAATTTGTACGTTTTGCACTAGGCGTAGTTATGTTAGCATTTGTTTAAATGTAAAATCAGCATTTGAAACTTGTCGGACATCTTTTTAACAGTATAAATGCTAAATCAACATTTAATTTCTTTCCGTGTAGTTTTTGTTCTTCTTTTTCTGCACAGCTTTCTCGTAACAATCACTGAATGCCAGAGAAATTCAAATTTTTCAGTTCTTAGATATTTCATGCTTAGTGTAGCAGCGGTGCACGTATACTTTTTTACTCCTGTTCAGTCCGACATAATTCCTTGGTATCTTTTTAACGGTAGCAGACTCATTTTCTTTACGTAGTTTTTCTGGCGACTGTAAGTACAGTTTTCCAGTGAAATAATATAAGCATTTCTAATTGTTTTCGATTTTATTATTTAAGAGGTTTTGTGGAGCGCCTCTTCTCTACGCTGGAAGCTTTTTTAGCACGTTGTTTTTGGAGAAGGAAATTAACAGTTTATCGAACTTTTAAGTTTTAAGACCAACATTTCGCGATAAACCCTGCCATTCATACTGCTTTGCTAAGAGGAAACGCCGTATGAACCTTCAGACTTTGCCGAATGTCCTTCCATAAAAAGCGAATTTTCCGGTAAACTTATGAATATTTTCCTCCCAATTTTTCAGGTAATTTCGTTCGCAATTTCACCTAAAAAAATCTGAAAAATTAAATGAAAAATGTTCACAACTTTCCCAAAAAATAAACATTTTATCGAAGTAAATTTGGCAACTCTCGAATGTTCATACGGCGCGTTCCTTCTTAGCACGACAGCATAAGACTCAATGCTCTCCCGGGCTCACTCTTATATGGACTGCATTTTGCAATTTGGACCTATAAATTCCGGCCCGGTTTAAAAACAACGTATGTGCCATTAGTTTCCCTATGTACCTACGTGTTTTTTTCAGATGGGCCAGCATTTATAGGCTCAACCGACGCACAGTGGACCGAGTCAATAGGAGAGGTGGGACAAAATTTGGAAACTTTAATCGCTTATAACTCCGTTTATACAAAACTTTGAGGTTCTAAAAGTGGTCCCATTGGTTTCTTCGTAAAATTTTCCCTTGGTAGCACCACTGGAACTTTAAAATGGACGTATTTCTACCAAACAGACCTATGAGCAAGTGAGAAATATGGGGTGTGCTCGTTAGTTCTCTTTGCGTAAGAGTGAATGAGAATAATAAAGCGCCAGTGACGTCAGCGGCAACGAACGAGAGCCGCCACGACAGGGAGATCGTTGGAGGGAGTCTTTAACTCATGAGCCCTTTCTACAACGCTCTCTTGCCATGCCCGCGGCTCATGACTGCCGCATCCAGTTGGCACATAGGTCTGTTTGATAGAATGTAATATCCCGCTTTTCCAATTCTACAAAAGGAATCACGCCCACTTTTACATTGCTTCTTATGCAGCTTCCACGAGCACACCCCATATTTCTCACCTCCACATAGGTCTTTTTGGTAGAAATACGTCCAAATGTGACGAAATGAACATCAAAATTAGCAGTTTTTCTAAAAAATTTCATGTCCGACCACTCTGATCGACTCGACCCGATGTGCGACGGTCGATCATGGAACTCGCGACTTCGCCTCGATTCCGGGATTCGCTTCCATCTCGAGCGAGCAAATATTTATCATTCCTCGATTCAGTCCGTCCACGATGACGCAGGAACCTTTTTTTTTGTTATTATTACTGTCATTATTCAACGGAAAAACCAGGCGGAGACAAGGCAAATGAGTCGGCGGGGGGAGGCTGTTGCGCGAGGGGAGGGGACGGAAGCGTGTCTGGAGGTTCACCCCCTTCGCTCCCGCCTCCCCCTCCCCCGCGTCGCTCCAGACTCTCCCCCTCTAGAATCGCGCGTCCCGACGAGGAGTCGGTCAAATCTGTGGCGATAAAAAAACGGCCGTGTGGGCGTTGTCTGTGCGGATTCGGCCAAGCTGTCTACCCTAGACTCGCTATCTGGCGCTTCAGACTGTAATTTTGGCTGATTACATCAAGCCAGTAGCGTACGAAATGACATCAGTGAGCTCACTGTTGAAGTCGATAGATAAAGCTGTAGATAGACAAAAGAGAACTGTGGGCTGATTTTTGAAGTTTATGGACAAAGAAGACATGGGAAGTATGGAGCGATTCCATTGGTTGAAATGGTTGAGTTCCTATAGAACACTGGAAAAAAAACCACATTGGATCTAGAGTCCAGGCTCTTGAAAACATTGACAAGAAAAAGGACTCTTGATTCAATCAGATTTAAGCTTAAATCAAAAGGAAATCCGCTCAAATTAAGAGGCTTGGTTCTTGATTTAAGCTTAAATCTTATTGAATCAAGAGTCCTTTTTCTTGTCAATGTTTTCAAGAGCCTGGACTCTAGATCCAATGTGTTTTTTTTTTCCAGTAAGTAAGGGAGAAAATGGTGGACTAACTATAGGGTCCCTCGGGGGTTGTCGTTAGTTAGTCTATTTTCTACTTCTCTTGACCATAGCAACCGCACTCGCTTCCACTATATAGTAGGATCCCCCCTTATCCCTTTTGTCTTCTTTGTCTATAGCTTTGTCTAGGACTCTAGCTTTGCTTTTGTCCAGGGGCGTTTGCCTTTACCACGGTATTACAATCTGTCAGAACCAGGAGCCAAACCGGCGCAAGGAGTCCGAGTGAGGGACAGCAACTGGTGCCGCTGCCGGTCGAAGGGATTGCAAAAAAAAGGCGAAGTGGAAGGGATGCCGGGCGGCCGAGACGGCGGCGCGGCGACCATCAGCTAAACAAACATCGAGGACGGAGACCCTTGAGACGACCTCCACTGTCTCACGATCTCCACCCTCCGTCCCCTTGATGTGTCTCCGCCCTGGCCCGCAATTATTCGGCGGAGCTCTCGAGGAGGAAATCGACTTATTGGCATTCAATTCCACAGGACGTCTCGAGTACGCGTATTCGCTTCAATCGGGAGGTGTCGCTAAGTCGCCTCCAAATAATCTTTTTCACCCTTGAAACGGCATCGGAATAGTCGAAGAACACCGAGTCTAAAGGTCCGAAATACCCATTAGCGGATCCAGCAAATCGGCAACATCGTTTTTCTCTATTTGAACCCATGGAAATGTATCGATTCTTGGAAGGGCCAGGTTTTCCGACAATAATCGACCATTATTTTAACACAGGTTTAAATGGAGGAAAGCCAGTGAGGATAGTGTGCACGGGAAAATTTGTGAATAATTTTACTCCGATTTTAAAGAGATTTTTTCCCCTAATTTGATCTTAAGTGTCTGAAAGTCTCATTGCAAATATTCATCACTCTCTTCGAAAATATGTTTTTTCTAAGAAAAAACTTAGCAAAATTTGAATTCTTCTAGGGCGTTTTTCTTTAGTAGGGCAGTATGCATGTCGAAGAGACTGCTGAGTAAGAATGAGGTAGGAGGCTGGGATTGCTGGGAAGGAGAGATTAATTCATGGGTACAATCTACTTTTTTCTAACCACTAAGGTTTCACGCCGTAATTCCACGCGGAAACATGCGTCCTGTAATTTTCACTCCAGCTACTGGTCTACACCTTATTATATCAATCAAAATCGTCGATCGCCCGCCTGTTAAGTAAAACCGGATAGCCTCATCATATTACGCGGAAGATCTGATAGTCCGGTCTCAGACACTATACACTGTAGAAACTTAGAATCGAATTATCCACTGTAGTAATCAACGGCATGTCGTACTCTCCGCTTGATTCTACCTATACTGCTGTGCTAAGGAAGAACGCCGTATAAACATTCGAGAGTTGCCAAATTTCCATCGATGAAATGTTCATTTCTTGGGAAAGTCATGAATATTTTCCCTTGAAATTTTTAGGACTTTTCGGTGAAATTGCGAGCAAAATTATTTGAAAAATTGGAAGAAAAATATCCACAAGTTTATCAGGAAATTCGTGTTTTATCAAAGCACATTTGGCAGCGCCTGAAGACTCATAGGACGTTCTTACTTAGCACGGCAGTATCTCAAGTTAAAATCCCGCCCAACGAACCGCTGGTCTCTCACCCTTTTCCCAGACGGCTTGGCACCATCCCCGCTGCCAAACGGCACCGTTCCTGCACCGAATCACCATAAAAAAGAACGAAATTCATAATTTCCCGGTCGGAAACATCGAGGATGTGCCTACTGGCTGCCTCGGCGGCGAGGGTCAAGGAACACCTGCTGGATCTTGGGCGTCACGACTGATGTAATCGTGGCCTGGGGCCGGGCTTGGCTCGTTGGCACCTCATTTTCCTTCCCATTTGGATATGACTCCTCGTAATTGAATCCCGCGCTAATTAAACAAGGCGACACCCTGTCCACCTCGCACACCCAACCTCGCGCCGAGGGACTCGTCTTTCACCTCTGGGGGCAAAGGGGGGGGGGAGCTGGGGGGGGGGGGGTTGTCGCTTTCGCATGACTGATGACCGGAATGATGAGAGTAACACTGAAAAAAAATTCTCGGCGTTCTTATCAAGGTCCGTTGGTACCTTTACCATCTCACTTTCTTTTTTACCAATTTTTGGTCATTTTACCAAGACAGACTGGTAAGCTTACCTAAAAACCGGTATTTTTACTGTTTTTTTCAGGTAAGAATACCACTTTTATTGGTAATCAATTCCCGGTAACTTTGCCATTTTATCTCGGTAATTCTACCTTAGTCGATAAAAAATATTGGCGTTTTTACCGGGGTCCAGTAAAAGTACCGAGAAAGTTCAATAATTTTACCGAGATTTCTCGGTAAAATTACCAATGCCATAAATGGTAATTTTACCAAGAAAAAACTGGGATCAAAATAGAACCCTGAATCTTTGGTAATTTTACCCTTTCTTTCGTAAATACACCGAGATTTTTTTTTTTTTTCAGTGTGCTGTGCTCAGGAAGAACGCCATAGAAACATTCGAGAGTTACCAAATTTCCCCGAATAAAACATGTATTCTTGAAGAAAGTTATGCATCTTTCTTTTCAGACTTTTGAGGTAAATTTACGAAAAAAATCACCTTAAAAATCGGAGTAAAAATATTCACAAATCTTGAAAACTAGTCATTTTCGGAGGAAATTTGGCAACGCCTGATGGCTCATACGGCGTTCTTCCTAAGCAGCAACCGTCAAAAACCGTGTGTATGCTCAAGCTAAAATTTTCACCAGAGTCTCAGGGTATCTTACACTGTTAAAAATCAATGGTTTACTCTGAGTGAGTAGCCGGCGTGAAAAAAAAATCCAGCGCGAATTTCGCGCCGTACTCCGAGTGAATAGATCAGAGCGTAAATGGACTACATTTTGCAATTAGGAACTATAAATTTCGGCCCGGTTCAAAAACAACGTATGTGCCATTAATTTACCTAGGCACATAAGTGTTTTTTCAGATGAGCCAGTATTTATAGTTCCAAATTGCAAAATGCAGTCCAAATATCACCAATGTTAAGCGAGAGCTGAAGAAAAGTCAACAGGAAACGTGGGTTTACCGAGCTTCCGGAAATAGAGCGTCCATGTGAAATGAAATGAGTGAACGGGAAATTTTCTCGGAACTCGTCGCCGTGTTGATTGCGCAACCTCATTGTTCGATCGCGATTTGTCAGCATGAATTTTTGCGGCTTTTGCACAATCCCCCACTTGTACTCCACCTTCGCCCTGTTTTTTGCGAGAAATCGGATGTATCGCTGCCTCTACACCAGTTCTAGTTGAGCTATTCCACCACCGTATCATTTTGTAGAAGTTCATTTTTTTCTTCCAATTTTTAAAATAAAGATTTTACTGTTCCTGTGTGTTTCATGGAATACAGAGTCTAATGCATAAGTTATAAAACATTTCTTGAAATCTCAAGGAATGTAATGTTTCATTAGGAAGTTTATTTTTAAAATAAAGCTTCATGATATTTTGCATCACTGGTCATATAATTAGGGACCATTCAAGTATCATTTAAAGCATTTTGGTCGACTTTTTTACCTCCTTCCCCTTCCGCCCCCTCTGAAGATACGTGTTAGACAGCTTCTTACCCCCTTTTTGAATTACGTCAGACTGGACTACGCACCATTTTCAATTTTTCAGAATATAATTTCAGAGGGAGCCTGAAAAATATCTGGGAAAAGATATTTTCCAGGGTGTCTACAAATCCGGAATTTCCGGAAATAGTACTGATCTTTCAAGGGCGGTCTAGAAGTACTAAAAAAGTGCGGACATTTTCCAAGAAAGTCCGGAATTTTTTAAATTTTTGTCGCAATTTGAGCGGGAAATCCAATTTTTAGAAACTTTTCGAATCTCGTCATTTGAAGGTATTGAAAAAGTACTGAAATTTTCTGTTGAGGAGGTACTGAATTTCTTGGGAACGTACCGAAAAAGTACTGTAAAAGTACTGATTTTAGGCCAGTCTGTTTTAGTAGACACCCTGTTTTCATTTTGAAAATATAATTTTTTTTTAAAGCTCACGGAAGCCCCATCCCTCCTCGCGAGACCCCGTAAACGAAGCTCAGACCCCCCCCCCCCCCCCAAGTAGCTTACGTAATACTTGAACGGTCCCTTAAATCCCGCACGTCCCATTCCCCAGTTTAGCGGGAATCCTATTTAGGCGAGCGTCAGTTACTGATTAAAATAGTCGTTGTATTATTAAACCGTAAAGGCGTATTTCCTTCGTGAAGACGAGCGTAGGACGTGGGTAGGTGGGAAAGGGGGTAACGAAGCCCCTCTCCCTCTGCCACCCCTCCAGACAACTGGCTGGACCTCAAGTCTATCGTTCGCTCACCCCTCGCATTCAACGGTTCCAGTCCATGAGCGCAAAGGCAGTTTTTCACTTTTCGATGGAGTCGTATCCTAATTACCACGCAAAGTATCGAAGCGTGGTCGACAAGCGATGATCGATTTCTCGAATCCGTCTGCCCTTTTTTTTTTCTATTTACACCCTCGTCGCGGTTGTCAGCGTCATCTCGCCCACACTTATATCCGGGGGTGCCGAATTGTACTGCATTTGGAATTACGATTTCTGGCTTAATTTAGAAACAACGTACGTATCATTAATTTCCCTATGCACGTAAGTGTTTTTATGAATGAGTCAGAAATTTCGGTTCCTAATAATCGGAAAATGAAATCTATACTACCGTGCCAAGGAAAAACGCCGTATGGACCCTCAGGCGTTGCCAAATTTCCTTTGATAAGACACGAATTTCCCGGTAAACTTATGAATATTACCCCTCCAATTTTTCAGATAATTTTCTTCGCAATTTCAAAGAAAGTTCCTGAAAATTTCAAGGAAAAAATATTCATATCTTTCCTTAGAAATAAATATTTTACCGACGGGAATTTGGCAACTCTCGAATTTTCATACGGCGTTCTTCCTTAGCACGGCAGTATAGGTATATAGACTGTAGTGTTTCCAGCTATGTGGAGAACGACAATTCAAAATTGCCCTAGCAACAAACATGACGTGCTAGTCCAACTTTGGTTCTTTTTTATGAATGATCTAGCAATGCTAAATGGTTGAAAGGTTGAAAAATGAGAAAACAATTCCATGTGATGATGAGGTTTACGCCCGAGATTTCACTACGTTTTTTCAGATGAAAAATTGGGGAACGTTTCAGTCAGAAATGCTAAAATGTACCGAAGTAGGCTCTTTTGACTGGAAAACAACGATATGAACGTCTAGTTACGTATGAATCTCAAGGCATTGATGTAAAATGCGTATCACGTCGTCATTCCACTGACGTAAGAGCGTGACTCCATTTGGATGAATTTATGCTAAAAGGAACTATGTCCCACGCAAACCCTGTGGACATAGTTCCTTTTAGCTTAAATACTTTCATTTCAAAGTAAGCCCTGTGTTCCGTATTACTCCGTGTTTTACGGGGCCCATGTGGAAATAGAGCCGGAAAATCGGCAACATTGTTTTTCCTCCATTTAAACCTATGGAAATGTATCGATTCTTGGAGGGACCAGGTGCTCCGAATAGAATCGATTATTTAGCATAGGTTTAAACCGAGGAAATCCGGTGGTGCCAAATTGCTGGATCCGCTTCTGAAATAGAGATACGCCCTCATGTCAGAGGGGCAATCATGCGGTGATGGAATGTTCCGAACAGTTCTTAATGTGGATCGTTCACTTTTGTCTATTGTACTGAAAAAAAAAATCTCGGTGTATATACTAAGAAAAGGGTAAAATTACTAAGAATTCAGGGTTCTATTTGATCCCAGTTTTTTCTTGGTAAAATTACCATTTATGGAATTGGTAATTTCATCGAGAAATCTCGGTAAAATTATTGAACTTTCTCGATAATTTTACTAGACCTTGGTAAAAACGCCAATATTTTTTATCGACTGTGGTAGAATTACCGAGATAAAATGGCAAAGTTACCGGGAATCGATTACCAATAAAAGTGGTATTCTTACCAGACAAAACAGTAAAAATACCGGTTTTTAGGTAAGCTTACCAGTCTGTCTTGGTAAAATTACGAATAATTGGTAAAAAAAAGTGAGATGGTAAAGGTACCAACGGACCTTGGTAAAAACGCCGCGAATTTTTTTTCAGTGTGACGTCTAGGACCGTACGAACTCTGACTGAAAGCCGATTTAACTACGTCAGGGGACGTCCGTCGAAAGGGATTTAGACATACCTACGCATGTACAAACAGGCCGACATTGAGATTAAAAGATGTGACGAATTGAAGAAGTCGACGAGATTTGCGATTCGTGTCTTACGTATCGCGAATTTTTGGGAATTGGCAACGATGCGTCGCGCACACCTTTTTGGCGTGTAGTTGAACTATACGAAGATGATGCTCCATACCCTTCTATGAGCACTATCCTATTATCACGATGGCCCATTCTTCCCTGGAGCTTTTTCCAGGGGGGATTTTCGAGTGGTTTCGACACCCCCTCGTGACGCTGCTACTCCGATCATGCGAGTTAGTATGGCGCTGAGTTGCCCTATCGCGCGTTTGGAAAAGTTCAACTTTCCTTGGGAGATTAACCACGTTAATGCGATGGCCTCGACGGATAATTCTTTGACGGAGCGTGCCTAACTGCCAACGCATAAAAAACGCCTTCGTGGTGAAAGATACTTCCTAGCGTGGCCGCGGAGGCCGAATAGTTGCATCTTTTAGAAACCCCATCAACCGTGTAGCAGCAAGTAGATTAGCGAGTAATGTGGTTCCTTCGTTTGTTAGATAAAGAGTGTCAACGCATAGGAAACGCCTTCAACGAGAAACGATACTTCCTAGCGTGACCGCGGAGGCCGAATAGTTGCATCTTTTAGAAACCCCATCAACCATGTAGCAGCAAGTAGATTAGCGAGTAATGCGGTTGCTTCATTTGTTAGATGAAGAGTGTCAACGCATAGGAAACGCCTTCAACGAGAAAAGATACTTCCTAGCGTGGCCGCGGAGGCCGAATAGTTGCATCTTTTAGAAACCCCATCAACCATGTAGCAGCAAGTAGATTAGCGAGTAATGCGGTTGCTTCATTTGTTAGATGAAGAGTGTCAACGCATAGGAAACGCCTTCAACGAGAAAAGATACTTCCTAGCGTGGCCTCAGAGGCCGAATAGTTGCATCTTTTAGAAACCCATCAAACGTGTAGCAGCAAGTAGATTAGCGAGTAATGCGGTTGCTTCATTTGTTAGATGAAGAGTGTCAACGCATAGGAAACGCCTTCAACGAGAAACGATACTTCCTAGCGTGACCGCGGAGGCCGAATAGTTGCATCTTTTAGAAACCCCATCAACCATGTAGCAGCAAGTAGATTAGCGAGTAATGCGGTTGCTTCATTTGTTAGATGAAGAGTGTCAACGCATAGGAAACGCCTTCAACGAGAAAAGATACTTCCTAGCGTGGCCGCGGAGGCCGAATAGTTGCATCTTTTAGAAACCCCATCAACCATGTAGCAGCAAGTAGATTAGCGAGTAATGCGGTTGCTTCATTTGTTAGATGAAGAGTGTCAACGCATAGGAAACGCCTTCAACGAGAAAAGATACTTCCTAGCGTGGCCGCGGAGGCCGAATAGTTGCATCTTTTAGAAACCCCATCAAACGTGTAGCAGCAAGTAGATTAGCGAGTAATGCGGTTGCTTCATTTGTTAGATGAAGAGTGTCAACGCATAGGAAACGCCTTCAACGAGAAAAGATACTTCCTAGCGTGACCGCGGAGGCCGAATAGTTGCATCTTTCAAAAAGCCAATGATAAATTCAGCTACACATGAAATTACGTGAAAGTTGTCAGTTAAGTTGGCTCCGAACGAGTCCTAAGTCAAAACTCTTAGTTCGGAAATGACCCAATTTGGGTTTTTTACGATGTTCACTTTTTTTTTAACGCAGAAACACTCTTTGGCTGGTTGTTACGCAATTTCAATAGCACGGAAAAAAAATGAAATTGCTGATTTGACAATTTTCAAAAGTCCTGCAAAAAAAGTGTCCGGCATGTTTCCATGCAGATTTTACAAGGAAAAACTGCTTATTTCAACACATCGTGGTTAGATTATTTTTCTACTATTGTAAAATGTACATTTGAAACATGTAATGTGGGCTACACATGTACATGTGTGTAAGAATTTGCACACAAAAATTTTATTGCTTCACTTGAGAGTGCCTAATTAGCTGAGTTCGCAGTATTTTTCACACTTTTTTTCTGGCATGGGAAATTGGAGAACAATTTATTTAAAATTGAGAAATTGTGCTGCCTCATGACGTTATCTAGCGGCATTTTTCATTTAAACAGATGTATCCTAGCAGATCAGGTTATTCTGTCATATTTTCTCCAATACTTGTCCAATTTAGAAACCAAGGATATCCTTGTGCTCAGTTTTCTTAGCAGTATCATTTTAAGGATGAAATTCACAAAATTTAAGGTACCTGCCAATTCTCTATTTAATTGTTAAAGCAGCAATCCATTTTTCCGCGCGTCACTTGCAAAATGTCATTTTCCGAGATGGCTAGTTTTCGAAGTGAGAGATTCAATGAGTTTTACACACTGGAAAAAAACACTTTGGATTTGGAGTCCAGACTCTTGAAAACATTGACAAGAAAAAGGACTCTTGATTCAATCAGATTTAAGCTTAAATCAAGAACCAAGCCTCTTAATTTGAGCGGATTTCCTTTTGATTTAAGCTTAAATCCGATTGAATCAAGAGTCCTGTTTCTTGTCAATGTTAGATCCAATGTGTTTTCTTTTCCAGTGCTGGTTCCAACTTTGGGATCAACTTTGGGAAAATGGCAGCGTTGTCTCGCTGGCGGTCGAGCGGAGCTTGGGCCGGAGGAGCGAAAGGAGAGGTGGTGTACCCTTTTCGTTTTTTCTCCTTATTTTTTTCTCCTCCCCTGTTTTCTCTCCTCTTTTCCTGCCGCGGCCCGGGCGGCGGCAACAGGGAGGTTCCGCGGAGCCCGGCGTGTAATGTGACAGCTCATTTTTTCCCGGACTTTCCTATTTCGTCCGCCGGCCCCGGCTCCCCGGCCGACACAATGGAAACGTAACCTATTCTCCACGCAACCCGCGTTGCCACGTTCACTCCTCATCGAAAGGTGATCGAGATTAATTTGCAGCACGTTACGTCCTCGAGGATCGGTTACCAGGGTGTCGACAAGTCCGGAATTTTCGGAGAGTCCGGAAATAGTACTGATTTTTAAGGGCGGTCCGGAAGTACTGAAAAAGTGCGGAAATTCCGGAAGAAGGTCCGGATTTTTTTTCAATTTTGAAAAAAAAATCCAATTTTGAAAATTTTCCAATTTTGAAATTTGAACGAGAAATTCAAATTTTGTCAACTTTTCAAATTTCGTCAATTGGAGGTACTGAAAAAGTACTGAATTTTCCCGCTGAGGAGGTACTGGTTTTTGGCTAGCCTGTTTTACTAGACAGGGTGTCTAGCAAAACAGGCTGGCCAAAAATGGCCACCTGCTGGCCACCAACCAGGGTAGTTACATCTGAAGCACTTCAGATTAAAGAACTGAAGTTTCAGATGTGTGATCCGAACCTTGACAGCTAAACCTGAAGTGTTCAGATGCTCAATCTGAAAAATTCAGAGATCCATATGACCTAAACATCGGGTCCCACGCACGAGATTTTTTTCTCCGTGTAATTTTCCTCTTTGGTGATTTTTCGAAAATTACAAGTTGCAGCTACTAGTTCTGTACCTAAAACATCTTGCGTCTGACTTCTCACAAAATGCGCTGTGATACATAGGCTGAAAGTCAATTTGGCTCCTAAAAAATCCTCAATGGCCCCTAAAAATCGAGCTTGACAAGCCACACGGCTCCTGGAACTGTAAGGTGAGCCTTACCTCACCTTTGAGTTCTAAGAGCCATGTGGCGCATCAAGCAAGCCCAATTTTTAGGCGCCATTGAAGATTTTTTAGGGGCCAAATTGACTTTTTGGCTATATATTACGGCGCATTTAGTGAAAAGTTAGACGCAAGATGTTTTCGTAACAGAACTAGCAAGTAGCTGTAACATGGGGAAGACAAAAGCACTGAGAATGAAGTCGTGTAGAATAGGAAAAGCAAGCTTTCACTTGTAGTGCTGAAAATTCTGAGTTTTTTTCAATTCAATTGGATTTGTTTTTCTGTTTTTATGTGACTTTCCTGTGAAAATCCAGATTTTTAGGGGCCACGTCGGTGCAGAGCCGTCATTTTTTAGGCCCCATGGCCGATTTTGTAGGCGCATTTGTCGCGTTGGCGCCTGCGAGTTTCGAACGCTGGCCTCAATTCGTCTCGGGGGAAATCCCTGAGGGTTACGGCAACGGCGGCGGTGACTAGTTCAACTGTTGCGTCGTGGTCGCTGACCGGAGCGGGATCTCTGAGCGTAAACCGCGTAACACCTAGCGGCAAGCGAAGGCAGATGCGTTGTTCTTGCTTAGTGCGGCTGAAGAGGAATGCAAATCGGGGTGCTGGTTATGCCGGGGTCCCGGGTTCCGGGGGTTGACTCCAGTGCCACTCGTGACAGTCCGGGCCCGTTGACAAATGATGATCCTTTTCACATGCTCCCAGGACCCCAGCTCCACTTTCGGCTCCGGGGACGCTAGCGCCGATTATGATCGACAGGGTCCGTAGATTAATCTTCGCGTCTTGGCGCACCGTTGCCATAGCCCTCATTTACCTTGGAGCACCTTCATACTCTGCCGTCATAGCGAAGAAAGCAGTAGTGTCGAATCTTCGAAATAGAGTTCTCTTCAAAATTCGTCTAATCCCTTTTACATGATCTCACTGAGGTAGCAAAAACACCAAAATGGACCACTAGACAAGGTACGAATGTAAGTATTCTGATACATGTTTCCTCGTCAAAATTTTACGTAGAGCACGATTCCCACATCGAAAATTGCTGAGACAAACTCCTAACGAAGATATTAACGATTTTATTACACATTGGCTACGAGGAATTTGAACTGCCCGCTCACAAGAAACTCAGAGCTCTACGTGAGTCAAATTGTGCACTTCAACGGTTTCAGCAAGCTCCTCAATCGAGCAATGTTCATTTCCCACCGTGTGTTGGTCAAACTATAAGCAATTTCCTATAGCTGAGCCAAAGCGTCAAGATTGAGGTTGCCAGATTGTTATATCGCAGAGACTGTCATGATAACGTTTAGCGCGCGATGTGAGTCACGTAGAGCATTGAGTTTTCATGAGCGGGTGGTTTGAATTCACGCATCAAGAATCATTGAATATCTCCGTAAGGAGTTGATTTCGGTAATTTTCGTCGTGCGCATCGTGTTCTACGTGAAATTTTGGTAATGTAACGTGTATCAGAATGCTGAAATTCGTGCCTTGTCTAGGGGTCCATTGGGGGTGAGGACATTTTGAGCTTCAGCCTAGTCCCTGCCCAGGATTTGAGCTGATTAAATAATCGTGAATTTGGCAACACGGGAGCCTTAGCAAGGCCCTTGGATGAGGCCGTACCCCTTGTTTGCATTATTCCATAGATGACTATTCGGACTGGCCGCAGCTGGTCTCCCAATCCATGC
The DNA here is from genome assembly GCF_918797505.1 of Bemisia tabaci. Classification (NCBI taxonomy): domain Eukaryota; kingdom Metazoa; phylum Arthropoda; class Insecta; order Hemiptera; family Aleyrodidae; genus Bemisia; species Bemisia tabaci. The sequence goes on from NC_092801.1 coordinate 38,152,236, forward strand.
CATTAACCTTTTTTTCGAGGGGAGGGCGAGGGGGTTGTCTAAACAAATTTTCGTCTTGTATCTTTTAATTGAGTTGACTCAGACTCCCGAGGAAACGGTCCATATTGCGTTTAACCCTCCCCATCGTAGCTTTGACGCTTCAGTCCTTCATTTGTAGAGCCATAGACACCATAATTATGCGCTCACACCTCAGAAAGTTTTCTACATTCTACACTGGTAAAAAAAACCTCTTGGACCAATGCCGCGGTGCATTGAATTAAAGAGTCTTGAACTCTTGTTTCATGCGGATTTTGCATTGATTTAATTCAAAATCTGCTTGAAACAAGATTCCAGACTCTTAAATCCGGCGACAAGAAACTGCACTCTTGAACCAAGAGGTTTTTTTACCAGTGTAACCAATTGTGTGAAAATGTTGCTGATGAAGTCAAAATTGTACGAATGACACGTGGAGCAGCACAGTAGCGTTCTGGTTCGGTAAGGAGCGCTCCTTAACGGAAGAAATTTTTCCTGTAGGTATCTTTCATGAAAACATAAAGTCTGCTAAAGTAAGTAAGTTCTGCTAAAGTTGATTTTCTACATTGCGCCCTATGCAAGAATCAAACTTGAAACCTCTTTTTCTCAGTTTCAATTTAATGTGGGTTCGTTCCTTTCTGACGAACTCGGTCCAAATATCTGGGCAGATTGTGACTCTCTCTCAAGCCAAAAAAAGACAATACACCCTGCGCACTAACGCAGTGAATGATTCTCGACCAAAACAAATGACAAAATTCAGAGAAATGAAAGTAGAATTCTTCGTGGAAAAGACGTTGCATTTGATCCAAAGACCCAAAGGCACAAAGTCGAAAAAAAGAAATTACTTTGCGAAAAAAGGGGTCAAAGTTTATTCTCTACATTAAGCCTTACGCAGGAATCAAACTTCCAACCTATTTTCTGCCGTGCAACGCAAAAACGCCGCAAAGGCCATTTTACATTTTTTGGAAACAATGTATCATAGCAAAAAAACTTGTGCACTTTTATTTGGGAAAATGTTTTTACAGAATTCTTTCTCAAACGCTATCAAGAACTTAACCTGACAGGTTTTATTTGATAAAGTGTTAAGTTCGAAAAAATGCGGGAGAATCTTGATGGATTTATGGCGTTCTTGCTTAGCACGGCAGTATTGGATCTAGGGTCCAGACTCTTAAAAACATCGTCAAGAAAAAATACTCTTCATTCAATCAGATTTAAGCTTAAATCAAGCACCCAACCCTCTTAATTTGAGCAGACTCCCTTTTGATTTAAGCTTAAATCTAATTGAATCAAGAGTATTTTTTCTTGTCAATGTTTTCAAGAGTATGGACTCTAGATCCAATGTGTTTTTTTCCCCAGTGTATCGCATGTCGTTTTGACACAAAATACGGCGTCATCGAACCACCTCAACGTGGGTCGGTTCCTTTCTGATGAACTGGGTGACTCCTTGATTGACGTAGATTACCCCTAAAAGCCGGGATCCGTGGAAGGTGTCGCGGTTAGCGCGGTGGATGATCCCGTCTAATCCGGTGGTTCCCGTAAACGCCATTCAGGATCCACCCCTCGGTCGGGAACACGTGTTCCCGGGCCGCTTCCTCCGCGGCGCGTCGGGAACGTGTCGTTCCGTGCCGATGTCGGTAACCCCGGCCCCGGCGGCGGCGGATAATGGGCGCTCATCAAAGCAAATGTACCGTGCGATTGTTTACAGAAACGGGGGTTTTTTTAGGGCCGCTCGCCCAATCCCCGGCCGCGACACCTCCGACGAGCCGGATGCCGATGCAGCGCTAATGCATCCCGGTTGAGAGCACCCCAATGCAACGCCCGCGGACAGGGTTGTCGAGTCAATGGGACCTCGAGCGACGGACTAAAATTTCAGCAAAAATCATCCCTCAGCTATGATTAAATCAGTGTGATCGAAAACACACCAACTCGGTAGCTCAAAAATGCTCAATTTTCGTTTCAGACGGTTATAAGTTACTTATAACTAGAGAACTACGACGCACAATCTGAGGAACATTGGAAGTCTCCCACGCCCTTTTACCGAGAAATGCCTCAATTGATCATGCGTAAATTTATTAACAGGTGTTGTCCATCTAAAGTTCTCCGCGCCTTCAATGTTAAACACATAGGCAAAATACCCACCGGAGGACACGAATAGTTGCCTACTCGAAAAACACACCTCCATATCGCCCTATAAATTTTGATGGAACCAATAATTGAATCAGTGAGCTCGAAAACACACCAACTCGATAACACGAAAATGCGCAACTTTCGCGTTAAAGAGGTAAATTTTTATTAAGGTCATTGAAGTTAGCGCATCTGTTCCACCTTGGACCTTGAAAATGTCCTCAAGTGCTTGTATCTCGGTACCACAAAATGTTTTTCTTTGATCAGTTTCTTCATCTACTGTGCAGTTTTGTGTGTGTCTTGGTTACTTTCATTTTTCCGAGTTGGTGTGTATTCGTTCTCACTGATTCAATTTTAGGGTTGTCTTAGTCAGGGAATACCGGAAAAACCGCAAAATGTCGGGGGATTTTAAAAAGTCAGGAAAAAAACAGTTAAGCCACCCTCATTTGCTCTCTATAGTGGGTTTAACGTTTCGAGCAACACATTTTGCCTGAAAACTATTCAACTATGTAATTTTTAACCATCTGGCGTACCTGCCAGAGAATTTTTCCAAAATGTGTCAGGGAAATCATGGATCAACCCATACGCAAATTTTTGATGTGTATTCTTGGATTAAAGGCACGTCTTCGATTAGTGTTACATAGGTTTTTCAGAATCTGGATTGAAGGTCTCGAATATTCCTCTCACAAGCGCGTCCTAACCTTGCGTAATCATACTATAAAGATTAAAATCAAAGTTTAAGAGAAGATATGATAACAGCATGATCACCACATGTGCGGATGCTTCCTTGTTTTTTTTATCGAATACGTCGCAAATGTTGGCTCGCTAATAATTGTGTAACAACAGTTCATGTGATATAATGTAAATGGTATTTTGGTGCACTCCCTGATAATTAACCAATATGACATTAACATTAGTCAGTGTTTAAACAATTAAAGAAATAACGTTATTTTATATTTATTTTGTCTTGTTGCAGGAACGACATACGGCAATTTCCAAAGCAATACACCATGAATGCGCCAGAATGGTAAGTAAAAAAAACTGAAACTTTTCTTTGATATAACTGAAATCAGGAGAAAATCAGGAAAATATCAGGAAAATCGGAGAATCGGACTTTTTATCAGGAATTTTTCTCACGCAAAACTCCTCAGCGGAGAAAGTCTTACTGCTATTTGCCTACCGTGACAGGAGTCGAGAAAAATCAGGAAAATATCAGGAATTTTCAAAATGAAAAAATCAGGAATTTTTTATAAGCTATCAGGAAAAATTAGGAAAATATCAGGATTTTTCAAAATTAAAAAATACTAGAAACCCTGAATAATTTAAGGTTGAAGGAAGTTTTTATCCCGTTTTCCTGTACTGTTCAATTTCAACACATTTATTTTCATCTAAAAGAAGTATTTCCATTTGGGTTTTAACTTTTTCAATCATGCCTGCCTCTTCAGGCGGAGGGGAGAAGATTAAATTACTTTCCTTCCCAGCGGAGTAGGAAAGCTTCAAAAAAATTTCATTTCTAAATTGAGCTTTATTAATGTGCCAGCGTCATATTCTTCAGAGGACTCATTAATATCCCAAAATTGTCCCATTTTGCACGTTTCACGTTTACATTTTGCAACGTTGTTTTGACGAGGTCCTACGCATCGATCGATCTTTTAGAAGCCCCCGAAAGCGAGTCAATGTGGGTTGGCTCCTTTCCGGTCCGCTGACTCGGATTTAAATGACCCACATCGACATCGCGCCACATTTCGGACGAGAGCAATGAACGGTGATATTGAAAGAATCCAACACGTAATACGGTTCATCATACGCGGCTTAGGAGATCATAAAGTGAAGTTTAACGTTTATTATCGTGGCAAACTGAAAGAACGGACAGTAACCGGTTGGAGTGAATCAATATTTGCAGCTTTTTTAACGGTTCATCCAGGTGTTCCGAAAGATTTGAATTTATATTTAAACCCCCTCCCCTTGATTACGAGAATTGAATGGGAGGGTTTGGGTTCGATCGACATGAATCGATCGAAAAATGAAATCGTGAATCGATCAACGCCGATTCGATCGACAAATTATTGAAAGACCGGTGTCGATTCGATCGACACGAATCGATCGCGAAATGAAAACGTGTGAAAACGCTAGTGTAAGGCAAGACAGCCGTAAGTGCCATCTTCTGCATGCTTTCGTGGTTGCGTTTTGGGTACATATCAAACACATTATCAGGTTAGAAATTGGCAAAAGAGGGCGGCACTTTACTTGAAAACACTGATTTCATCACCTATCTGGAGGAATAATGTCACTTACCACTGTTTTGCCTAAAACTACGTCATTTTTTGCGTACTTATGGCTTTGCCCCGTTCTTAAACAATTTAGATCAATTTCGCTGTTTTAGATACTTCAGTGATTTCACCTAAAGTAGATCAGACGAATTTTGAAGGAAACTCGATTTCGAAAATATGTCACTTACTGCTCTCCTCGCTATCACGGCAGCGATACTCTTAGAACCTCTCCCGACCAGTGTTCGAAACTCACAGGCGCCAACGCGCCAACTGCTGTTAAAAAATCGGCCATGGCGCCTAAAAAAGAAGGCTCTACGCCAACGTGGCCCCTGAAAATTGCCCCCTGAAAATCTGGATTTTCACAGGAAAGTCACATAAAGAGCGAAAAACAAATCTATTTGAATTGAAAAAACTCAGAATTTTCAGCACTACAAGTTAAAGCTTGCTTTTTCTATTCTTCACGATTTCATTCTCAGTGCTTTTGTCTTCCCCGAGTTACAGCTACTTACTGGTTCTGTTACGAAAACATCTCGCGTCTAACTTTTCACTAAATGCGCCTTAATATATCGGCAAAAAGTCAATTTGGCCCCTAAAAAATCTTCAATGGCGCCTAAAAATTGAGCTTGAAGGGCCACATGGCTCCTATAAAATTCTGAGGTGAGTTTCGAACACTACTCCTGACCTTCATCAATGTTTCATTGAAACCGTGGCAATAACATTCCTACATTCGAAGCTCCTCCATCACCACGAGACAATCCTCTCTCGATCTCCGACATGGCAATTTCGCGACGACAAACAGATTGGGCAGCAAAGACATAAAGACGGAGCACTAAAAGCAAAAAATGAAGCTTCTAGAGCTTCTTTTCAATCACCTCTACTATTGGCTAGAGGATTGGCAGCGAAATCGGGACAAGTTTGAATTCAAATGTAGGGCGGGAACTAATAAATAAAATTGCGGAAACAAAGTATTTTAGGTTGATTTTTGCCCAAATTCAGGTACACACTCATATTTTTTTAACTTTAGGTTAGTTTCAGTCCGTCGTCGACCGATTAATTTCATTTGGGAGTAACGTTGATCTAGAACTGTAACGGCCTGTTTGAACCTGCAGAACCACCATGAGCAGAAGAAAAACTAACTTTATCTGAGATTACTGCCTGTTACCGAGCAAAAGTAGGTGTATTATATTAGGACGCAGACCGAACTTTCTTAGTATATCCGTTTTAGGAGTTTAAAATACGTTTCAAAGAAGAAATGTGCAAAAATCAAGAGGACAAGTTCAAATCAAATTTCCGTTTGCCGCCATGGATTCCCGCGCTCATTCACACACTCACACAAGCGCGCAGCGCCGAACCTAGCTTCACTTTTTCCCCGTGCTTTTAGATACGAGCGCTCCGTCTTTATGTCTTTGTTGGGCAGCGACACCCAGCAGCTAACCTCCTCGCACTCGACACTCCCCCTCCCCCCCCCCCCCCCCCCCCCCGCGGGACGCCCACATGGATCCAGGCAATTATATCACTTGTTTGTTACTAGTACTTGGCGCTGGCTTTGTCCAGGCTAGCCCCCGTCGAGTCTGCCCCCCTCCCCCTCCCGTCTTGGTCCCCAGCTTCTGCGTCAGACGATGTCGATCCGGGGAGCATCCTTTTGTACGCGCGGAGTTGCCCAGATGAACCCAGATCCGATTATTCCTGGGCCTGCCACACGGCTACATTCAACACGGGTGTTCAATGAGCCCGAGGTGAGGTATCGTGAAAATCACGCTCTTATACAGGGTGATACATACATTTCGCGCATCTGCCTTATAATGTAGTACCTATCCTGTGTTTGAAACTCACCTTCGAGTTTCAGGAGCCATATGGCACATCAAACTCGATTTTTAAGGGCTTCGGAAGCTAAAATATATACGTTGAAATGGGAAGTGCCGCCAAATGACGCCACTAGGCGGTGCACTTTCTCACTTTTAAATCTACTGTCATACTATTTCCTAAAAAATACCGCGAAATCAGCTTACTAAGCACATTGATATAAAAATTCTCCATTAAATGATCCTTCAGTGAATGCGAACGCATAAATACACTCCCTATGGAGGTGCCAGGGTTCGAAACTCACAGGCGTCAACGCGCCAAATGCGCCTAAGAAATCGGTCATGGCGCCCAAAACATGAACGCCCTGCGCCAACGTGGCCCCTAAAAAATCCCCCCCTCCCCCGAAAAAAATCCTAATTTTTCTGTTTGGTGATTTTTTGACATTTCTTTTGAGTTTTCGAGGTAATAGTTCTGTAACTAAAACATCTTACGTCAACTATTCACTATATGCGCCGTGCTATATAGGCAAAAAGTCAATTTGGCCCCTAAAAAATCAAATTACATAATTTGTCATGTCTCCTCCAATAATTGTTCAGTTTTCCAACCGAGGATATCCTTGTGTTCAGTTCACTAGGTATTAAACACGCAATTTTTCAAATTTCAGACACCCGCAAATTCTTCATCGGCTTCATTCCTGCTTATCTGTGCAGCGGACCCTCAAGAAAATAATAATTTCGCGATCGCAAGGTCGTTTTTAATGGTGGATTTCGCGATGCATTCCACGGACGGCGGTCTCGCCATTTTCGCAACCGAACGGCAACCGAAAGGGCCATCCGCTCCTCGGATGGCCTATTTATAGACGTGTAATTGAATCTGACGGAATTTTGATTGTGCTCGCGAACTTAGAGCACCGCTGTCAGATCTCCGCTAAGAAACTACACTTTTTCCCGAAGCCTCGGCGAAAAACCGCGAATTTTTTTTTCCGGTGACAACGTTGTTCCTCGCGACTTTCAGGCTTCCGAGCGCACCCTATCGGATTTCGCAGGCGCATCCAATCCCCTATTAAATCTCCCCCCCTCCCCCCACCTTTCAACGCCAACCCTACCTGAGTAACAGCGCAGGAAGCCAGTGACTAAGTACCTTGCTACACTTAGAGTGCCTTTATAGACAGAGTATGGCCATTCGTATCTTTTTACTACAGGAAAACTGTGCCGCTTTTTGATTGGTCAACGAGTTTTTAACCTTCATGATGCTCTTACGGCCGTTAATAAACAAACAAGATGGCGCTAGTCCTTGATAGGGCAGATAATATCTTTTCCGCACAAAGTACCTACATTTGTGGTAATTTTTCGATTATCGTTGCCGCACAAAATCATTTGCGCACACACCAGATCTCAAACATCTGGCAACATCGAAATCTTTGTTCACTGATTTTTTGTAAATATGCCTCATATTTTTCTCGACGTTCCCACTTACTACCGAAAATTATTCGTGGGGAAATGATTTTGTGCGGCAGCAATAATTGGAAAACTACCACTAATGGATTATATTTTGCAATAAGGAATCACTATCTTTGGCTCTCGCATAAAAGCACATATCTGCGCAGGGCAACCAATGGCACGTACAGTAGACTCTGGATTATCCGGCTTCGTATTATCCGGACTCTGGTTTATCCGAATCGATTTTGCAACCATGTAACTACGTACGCATTCCGATAAGTGAGCGGATCCGCGGAGAAGCGGTCGCAAGGCATATTGGCGCCTGCAAGGCTGAAGGAATACGTCACGCATTGCGCCAAACAGTGAGGTCGGCGTGGAACGCATTAGCGCCTACGAGATTGCATAAATACTTCTCGCATTACGCCAAACGCAGTGCAGTCGGTTAGTTAGCCCAAAACGCACATTAGCGGCTACAAGACTGCATGAATACTTCACACATTGCGCGCTTTAATCGTTGCATTGTAATTTATCGTTGTCGGCTACCATTCACAATCACCATTGAGTCGTCCAGTTTGGCGTTAACCTTTTAAATTCGTGTTGGTATGTACATGATGTATACATAATAAGAATACTCTGGTGTTGGTTGGTGGTGTTTGTGTTTACTATTATTATCCGGATTTCTTTTTCATCCGGATCGGGCCCGGCACCAATACATCCGGATAATCCAGAGTCTACTGTAAGTTGTTTCTAAAATGGGTCAGAAATAGCGGTTCCATATTGCAAAATGTACAAATGTACAATTGTATTGCAAATGTATTCCAAATGCACTTTGTGCGGAAAAGATAATCAGCCCTTGATAGACGAGGCAGGGAATTTTTCGCGAAAATTCCTCGAGATAAAGTCATTAAAATAACCTCGGAGATGGAAGGCGAGCAGACGGATATGTCGGGGGTGGGTGGGGGCAGCGTTCGTGCGTCGCAGTCTGGCTCTGGCTCCAGATGCCATTCCGCGAAAAAGGGGAAATTAAAAGAAGAGTGAAATTCTTTCGAGAACCAGTTTTTGCGGGTTCAGTGGACGACAGCGGCTGCGGTGGTGATTGGTGCGGCTCAAGCCCTGGCTGCAGTCCCGCGGTGCACGATGCGATGACTGACCGCCCGGGCCCCGCCGCGCACGACTCATCACAGGGAGACGCGATGCGACGAGATGACAGTCGCGAAGAAGTCGCGGATCGCCAACCCCACCCCCGAAGCCGCCGGCCGTTCGAATCCTCGCCGGCCCCCGGTTGCCAAGCTCATAGGAAAAATGTCCAAGATTCAAGGCGCCTCGGTTTAAGGACAAGGACATGGGTGGAAATAGGGGGGCATGCTGCTGAACGAAGGAAAAACGCCCTTCAGGGACCTACAGGGTTGCCACGGTCAGGGAATTCAGGGAAAACCTGGAAAAGTCAGGGGGAAAAAAAGTACTCTGGAAAACCTGGAAAAGTCAGCGAATTTGACCAAAAACAGCTAAAAGTCAGGGAAAAATTGACAATTTTTACGAGTTGCTCATAATCTTCCTTTTTTCGGTTTTGAACGCAATATAAATTGCGAAGAAGTGGCATATCTCGCGATGCATTCAAGAGTTAAGTATTTCCAAATGTTCTACAATTAATTTCTGACTCCTTAGCTTAAGCGCGTTTCAAATGAGACGCTATATTAGTGCGATGATGGTAGCTAGCAAGGTGTAAATTTGGCTGTGCGATCATGGCGCGCGTTCTCAAAGGCCAGGGAATTTCTCCATTTTGCGTCAGGGAAAACCTGGAAAATTCAGGGAAAATCATTTCCAAATTTTTGTGGCAACCCTGAGTAGAGTTCCTTTATACTGAGAGTCAAGACAACACCCCCTCATGGAGTCACATATATAGGAAATAAGGGTATAAAGGAATACAGGAATAAAGATTATAGAAATTGAACGTTTTTTGTAATCTTTGATCAGCCCATTCTCAAATTCCTTTCTCCGTCCCTTCTCTCATTCCGTTTGTTCCTTGCCGAACCCGTAATTCTCTGGTCCATTCCAGACTATAATCTTTGCAATCGGTGAAAATGTAATCTTTATTCCCGTTTGTGACTCAGTGGAGGCGTAAAATACGGGAACCAATCAGAAATGGATTCACATTGTCTTGACTCTCAGTATGAAGGGACTCTAGATTCAAGGCGCCACGGTTTAAGAACAAGGACATGGATGGAAATAGGGGGGCATCAGTGGCATGGCGTAAATTGCGATATATCGATTGTTCTGCCATTTAAACCTATGTTAAAGAATCTATTATTAAGGTGTTCGCTGCGAGCACCCTAATAATCGATCCTTTTCCATAGGTTTAAATGGAAGAACAATCGATACATCGCAAAGCACGCCACGCCACTGGGGGGCATGCTGCTGTACTAAGGAAAAACGCCCCATGAACCTTCAACGGTTGCTAAAATTCCTTTGATGAAACAAGGATCTCCTGGTAAACTTATGAATATTTTTCTGCCAATTTTTCAGACAACTTTCTTCGTAATTTCACCTATACTTCCTGAAATGTTCAAGGAAAAATATTCATAACTTTCCTCAAAAATAAACATTTTATCGAAGGAAAGTTGGCAACTCCCGAATGTTCATACGGCGTTCTTCCATAGCACGGCAGAAATGCATTGCATTTTGCAATATGGAAATACACTCTTCGGCTCATATCGTCACCCTCCGGCCAAAGTATCGTAAGCGGCATGCGGCGTTTCAAACTTTCCGCCGCCATTTTATTTTTTCACCGAGAAATTGTTCGACGAAACTGTCCGAAAATGTCGCTGAATTTCTTTGTACTGCCGATAGAATTCAGTGAACTTTTCAAACAGATTCGACCTACAATTTCTCTGTACCTAGAAAACTAAAACGGCGGCGGAAATTTTTAAACGACGCATGGTGCCTGTGATGCTTAGCCGGAAGGTGATGACATGTTACCGCCTACAAGACTGTAGAAATACTTCATGCATTACGCCAAACACATAGTGCGGTCAGCAGGAAACTTATATTAGCGCCTACAAGACTGTTGGAATACTTCACGCATTGCGCCCAATGTTCATACGGCGTTCTTCCTTAGCACGGCAGCATGTTTGCCACAGTCAGGGTAAACCGGGAAATGTCAGGGAATTCTAAAGTTAGGCAAAATCTGCAAATGTCAGGGACAATCCGTCAAATCACCTTCATTTGCTTTTTCCAGTGGGTTCGTCGTTTCAAACAACAAATTTTGCCTGAAAACTATTTCTACCTGCGTATTTTTAAAAATTTGGCCTGTGTTCAATAGTCAGGGGATTTCACCAAAATCTGTGAGGGAATCAGGGAAACTTCAGGGAGTTTAATTTTCTAAATTCTATGGCAACCCTGGGGGAGGGGGTCTGAGAAATCTACTCGGCCCCTTTCAGGTAATATGATGGATTTTTCTATGGAAGTGCGATTTCTCATTTGGAGCATTTACAGCCGTAAAACGGTCAATTTAAGCATTTACCATTCGATTTTGGATCAAATTATTCTCTTATCAAAATTCGAATTTTGTGTCACTGGTGCGAAAATGGCATTAATGTTGTTAGGATAGGTAATGCATTATTGGCTGAGACTCGAAAAGGATAAACTTATTTGAAACACGGGCCCGACTTATTTTCTCTCCTCGTCACAACGTCAGGGTTACATACGACCGCAGCAAAGTCAACCCGACGCAACGACAGGAAACAAGATTCCGTTGGCAAGCCTCCCCATCCCCTACCATCCATCAGGGCAGACCCCAGGTTTCCGCAACGCGATACATCGTCGTTCCCCTGACGTAAACGCGTGCCCCTTCATTCCTCGTAAGCCCTAGAAAGCATATAGTTATAAGAGGAACAGGGTTCACTTGAGAATTGAGATTCGTCATTACGTCAGAGGAGCGACATCACAGCACTCTGCACTTGTACAGTGCACTTCCCGCACGACAACCAAATCATAGTGCAATCCGCACTCCTTGTTGCCAAATTTTAAATCTTCCATTTCCAACTAGAAAAAAAATGTCACGGTCACCAGGCATGGAGACTGCTGTGAGTGTCGCACTCCAAAGTGAGAGGTTTTGATACATTGACCTTACGCAGCACAGTGGATCGAGTCAGGTAGAGAAGTCGGACATAAAATTTTTAATAAAAACTGCGAATTTTGATGTCTAATTCGTCTTATTTTAAATTCCAAGGGGTGTCTACAGAATGAATTTTTCACGAGAAAACCGATGGAGTCACTTTTATGACCTCAAAGTTTGGTATAAACGGAGTTATAAGCGTTTAAAGTTTCAAAATTTTGTCCGACCTCTTCTATTGACTCTATCCACTGTGCGCAGGTTGAGGCTCGCACTGTACCGGAACGCGCTGACTACAGAGGCGATTCAAGAAAGTTGGCAACACTGTTTTTCCTCCATATAAATACATGCAAAACAATCGATTTTTGGCGAGACAGCTTGCCTCACCTTAAATCGATATTTTTAATGGATTTGAATGGAGAGCAAACAATGCGGCCAACGTGCAAAATCGCTATGGACCGACAATTCTGCCATGCTAAGAAAAATAGGAGTATAAATATCCGGATCTTGCGACATTGGAAGTATTTAAAGGAACTATAAGGAACTAATATCAAAAGGAACTATATTCATTCTGACATGAGCCCCAAGATTCATGAGAATTCACGCAAGGTAGGGCTAATGTCACAATGGAGTCAGTTCCTTTTGATTTAGATGAGTCCAATTCTCCCGATAAAACACAAATTTTCTGGACAACTTTCTTTCCTTCACGGTATTTTACTCGCAATTCAATCCAGCACACCGGAACATTTCGAGGAAAATCAAGTCTTTAAGGGGGTCAGTTTGGCAACTTTTAAATGCCCATGGAACTTTTCTACGAACGGCAGATGTGGTTTCTTTCTGCCTCCCTCCTGTCAACTCCGTCACTGTAGAAGTAGATCCATCTCTTGGGACTCCCTGAGTGACGAGTGCGCAACCAGTGGCGTGGCGTGCTTTGCGATATATCGATTGTTATGCCATTTAAACCTATGGAAAAAGATCGATAGTCAGGGTGTTCGCAGCGAACACCTTAATAATCGATTCTTTACCAAAGGTTTAAATGGCATAACAATCGATACATCGCAATTCACGCCACGCCACTGTGCGCGACCAGCTGGTGATGGTGCGGGATACATTCGAATGATAGAGATGTTGGCAACAACGAAATGATGAACAAAACTTATTTGGAAGTGAACTTTGCTGAGTATCAAACTTAATTTTCCGGTCCGCGAGATAAATTTAGATTTATTTATTTTCATTTTTTTTTTTAAAAAAAATTTAAAGTAGCTTAAAACGAAAAAAAAAAACGCGTTCGCTCATTTAAAAAAAAAAAAAAAATGAGATGTCAGCGATCCGAAAATATTCGATCCGAGCTCACTGTGCGGAGACGAGTGGTGGATCCCGAATTTGCATAAAAATTAAATTAACTCAAATTACTGGAAAGGTCACTATGATCGAACTCGCTACCAGAAACCAACGACCCGCAAGCAGCCATGTCACCATCAAGACACTTTACGAGATCTAATTTTCATTCATCGTTCCTTCATGTTCCCTGAATCAATTAAAAACTCCTGTCAGCTGCATCTAATTCTCTAGTTTCCCGCCCAGGGAAAAGAGAAGTTGCGCTGAGAAATATGTAGTAAAGTAAATGGACAGAGTTACATGTTCAAATTATTCGAATCTTAAGTAAAACATTCCTCTGGGTTTATGAAGACGCGATGAACTCATCGGGATGGTGCTTGCAGATTTCCAGATTCTTCCTCTTTATATGCGACGCAGAAACGCTTTCGTAGGTATGAGGGGCTTGGAGTACAAGACGCATGCATAAGTGCAGTTATTGCTATTTCGAGAAATACGTGTTTGAAGTTCCGAAATTACACCGGTCCTTATGGCGTTAAGGAAAGCTCAAACTGACTTGTCGATGCTTAAAAATCGGAATTTTGGATCGAATTTTTCACAGATGAATATGCATTAAGACGAGTTTCTCTTGAAATCATTAATATATAAATTTTTTTTAAAAAAAAATTGCACCTATGCACCTTTTCCTCCAAACCCCGCATATAACCTTGCAGATGTTGTCAGCAGAGCAAGATTTAGGTATTTTGCGCACTCCCCCCCCCCCCCGCCATTGGCTGAAAAATCCACCTTTCCCCCAAAAAGGATAGCTTAATAGTTGCACATTACTTTCAAACAGACAAAATGGACAATCGCCCTCGTAATTTTATTGAATTGTAAAATGAGCAACAAAAAAAATCGATAATATGCCGCTCGTTAAAATTTGCGACCTAGTGCAGCTGCAGTCGTTGCACTTGCTCTGAATCCGGCTCTTGTTTTCATATGTTGAACGTTGTTCGGTTTACTTTTTAGGGAGAGACGGAGAAACAAGGAAAATAGGGAAGAACTGAAAAGAAAAAATTAACAATTGAGGTTATTATATTTAGAAACGCCGAGAACTCCAGCTCGGAATTGCGCAGCAGGATAACGACGCTGAAAAAAGAGGAGGCCAGTCGACTGAATCACGAACCGGGCGCCGGGATTCGAACCGAGGACCACCTCCGCAAACGGACGCGTTGGCACCCGACCAAGGCGATTCGCTGTCGCTCCAGCGACCATCCAAAAAAGGTACGACGGCTTGGTCGCTTTTCTGGAATTCGCCGGCTTTTATCAGTGGCGAAACACGAATCATCGATATTTTCCCATTTAAAGCATTGGAGAGTTTGTCTTGATGTAGAGGTGGACTCTCGGGGTAGCGTTGGATATCCCCTCCATTTTGGCCTCAACTTGAGAGCTTTTTTTGAGCTTGGGAGTTGATTTCAGAGAAGGTCAGTGGCACCATCGTGTTTCTTGCGAACTTTTACATAAAAATCAATAGTCAAATCGCAAATTCCTCACACATATGACATCTCCATTTTGTCCGACTGCTTACATTGACTTATCCCTTGTGCGTCGGTGGAAAAAGCTCAAAGCTCCGCGGCGCGTGGCTCCGCGCGAAATGATTTAATGAGTGACTAAGCACCGAACGGCTCATCGATGAAGTCATCGGCCAGCTCTCTGCATATGACATCATCCGCGGTTTCGCCCAGTGCTCTGACTCTGATTTGTCTTTGAGGCTTCGTTGCTTGCCTTTTGCCAGCTTTACCTTCTTCAAGTCAAAGTTTGGTCGTGCGCACCTCAGGGCGAAAATCGCCCGAAGAAGAAGCAGCGGAGATGTGTCCACCTGTAAAACAGGGTGTCTAGTATCAGGATTTTCCCGATTCTATGAGGATTTGAGGGTAATCAGGATTTAATCCCGATTTCATCAGGATTTGAGGAAAAATCGGCCGTAAAATCAGGATTTGAGAAAAGTTCGCTGTCCGATCGGATTTGTTGAAGCTTTCACATTCGCTTACGCAGAAATTTTGACTTTTTCTCCACAAAAAATCAGGATTTGGAAAAATGTTTAAATCAGGATTTAGCAGTCAAAAATCAGGATTGCATCAGGATTCCCCAAAATGAAAAAAAAACTAGACACCTTGTAAAAACATCTTACTTCTATCAATAGACTAAGAAGATACAGGGAGGTTCTCTCGTGGGTTGCCGTTAGTTAGTCTATTCCCTACCTTTTTGGTCCATTTCTACCACCCGCTTTCACCAATGGGATCTCTGCACATTCCGTTTGTCTTCTTTGTCTATAGCTTTGTCTATCAATTTCAACAATTAGCCCACAGGGAATAAAACATATCCGGAAATAACAGGGAATTTGCCAGGGAATTGATGCTATAAACAAGGAATTCCTACAACCGTAAAATCGTCATTTTAAACTTCAACTCCCACCATCCAAAAATCTTAAAGAAAAAGATCGAAAGTTCTAAAAAAATTGCACTTAATAACTTAGTGTTTCCATTTTTTTTTATTTTTTATAATAACAGTAGTTACAGGTGGCAACTGCGTGGGTCAAGAGTGATTGTTCAAGCAGCTCGTTGCGAAATCGGCTTTGACGTTCGGAGCGACTTAATGCATTTTTGTCAAAACTACTCGTGAGCCGTTGCATGTTGCAGTGCAGGCGACCGAAAGTGTGTCAGACTGCACCATCTGTTTTTCGCATCGTTGGCGTCAGCGATCGGATTTTTAGCGGCTTGTACTGCCGTGCTAAGGAAGAACGCCGTATGAACATTCGAGAATTGCCAAATTTCCCTTGATAAACCATGTATTGACGCGACATTCATGCATATTTTTCCTTGAAATTTCCAGATATTTCAGATTAAATTGCGTGCAAAATTGTCTGAAAATTTTGGGGGAAAATATTCACAATTTTCCTAATTAAGTCGGTTTTTATCGAAGGAAACTTGGCAACGTCTGATGGCTCATACGGCGTTTTTCCTTAGCACGGCAGTGTAGCTCGCTTTGGGAACGCAATTAACTTATCAGGAACAGAAGCTCATATGCATAATGAATGGGGCATCGAAATGTGGTCCTCGGTCGTAACTCGCGCCAAATACAATGTCACCTATGTCGCCATCACTGTCGGATTACTCCTTCGCACACTTCGAAAAGTCTGTCGCAAAACTGAACCAAAAATGTATCTCAAAACTTAAGCGGTAATTGAACGGCCTTAACCAAAAATACTGCCGTCCAAAGTCAGGGTGTCTACCGGTCCCCAAAAGTCTCCAATGTCCCCCATTATCCCCGATTTTGGAAGGGTGTCCCCGATATCCCCGAATGTTCCAACTTTCTTGTTTAGGCCCCCAAAAAATGACAAAAATCGTCCTTACTACCGGGATTTTCAAATTTTCCTGGCGGCGCGGTATAACCAGGAATAAAAAAACTAAAGTGTTGCTTGGTTTTTAGTTTTAGGAAAGGAAGCATATTTCCCTCAAACCCTTTGCACATAGTAGTTTGCACCGCATAATTTGCGAATTTTCGGTGAATATACACTCATTAATGAAGAATATATTCTGCTGCATGAAGGATGTGTTCTGGTCTACCTTAAAAATTGAAGGCGAAATGGTACAACTCGCAATCTGCTCGCCACCTTTCATTTTGACTCGAACTCGTAAATTTCTCGTCAGAAAACGCTGAGTTTGACAAGTATCTAGTTTTTTATCGTTATCATAATCACACCTCAGTATGAGAGTCATGCTGAGGAGAACCACTCGGTTTATTCATAGCCGTAGCGCTTAATAATTCACACACATTATCTTTAACATGTTCCGATCAGTTCGCCTTCAATATCTCGATAGGCAATGTGAGCGGCTTGGGAGCAGTAATAGTTGCTCGCAGTATTTCGGCCACGTTCACTTGGTTTATTCACAAGTGTAGCGGCTTAATACTTCTCTCACATTGTAAATACCATGTTTCGATCCTCAAATCCGTAACAAATATCGATTTTAGGTGAGGTGCCTCACCAGAATCGATTGTTTAAATACTTTTTCTGGAGGAAAAATAGGGCGAACCTGCAAGAATCGCCACTGGCCTAAACGATCCCTTAACGTGACGCCAAGATCGATTGTCGATATTTCTCCATTTGAACCTGTGGTAAAAGATCGATTATTAAGGTGCTCGTTGCAAACACCCGTTTATCGATCCTTTTCCATAGGTTTAAATGACAGACCAATCGATGTATCGCAAAGCACGCCACGCCACAGCGCCAAACCGCAGGCGAACATTTTAAAATTCGCACGCGAGATTCGCCGCGTGACCCAGTTTTCATGGCTGTTTATTTACGTGACGTCAACGAGCGCAAATCCCCAACCGGCCACCACGTCCTGTTTTTTCCCCCGAGTCGTTTGTGAGGATTCTGGGCGGATCAGAGCTCCGCCGTGCTGAGGAAAAACGCCGTATGAACATTCGAGTGTTGCCAAATTTCCTTCGATACAATATTCATTTTTGAGGATCGATATGAAAATTTTTCATTGAAATTTTCAGGAACTTTAGGTGAAATTGCATACAAAATTATCTGAAGAATCGAAAGGAAAATATTCATAATTTCACCAGGAAATTCGTGTTTTATCAGAGGAAATTTGGCAACGCCTGAAGGTTCATACGGCGTTCTTCCTTAGCACGGCAGAGCTCATAGCACGGGGCTTCGAGCACGTTCGGGCCTTATCTTATCAGCCAGCAACCGGGCAAACTATTATTTCATCTGTTCTGCCGTGCTCAGGAAACACGCCGTATGTCCAGTCAGATTTTGCCTAATTCTCCGCAACGTAGTGCATATTTTTCAGGGTAGTTCCGGATATTTTGCCTCGAAATTTTCAGGCACCCCGGATCAAACCGAGATCTAAATTCTACAAAAAAATTTTTTTTTAAAAAAATATTAACAAATTACGGGAAAACGTGTGTTGTTTTGAAGGATATTTGGCAACGGCTGACGGCTCATACGGCGTTCTACCTCAGCAGGGTTGTGTTGGAACTCTGTCCTCCGCACCACCCCCGCATTCCTGGTCATATACTGCCGTGCTAGGAAGCGTGCCATTGGCAGTTCAGGCCGCGCGCCATCGCGCCTTCAATTTTCCACACGCAACACGGACATCCATCGAGTACGTATAGTTGTATCTCCGCGCCGTCATCAACGCGCTAACTTTCACATGCTCTATTTCCATGTGTCTGTTTCCATTTGTTAGCTGCCGTATGTTCGAAGCTTGAACTTCTCACTACACAATATTGTTTAGTACGAAGTTCAATCTCTATCTACATAGAACATGGATGTAATCGTATAATCGTTCAGAATTTCAACGAGACGAAAAAATTAGAGGTGGCGGCATAGAGCGGTGCACTGCGAGTTTACGCCTCATGCCATCGCGCCTTCAATTTCGCACATGCAACACGGACATCCATCATGTACGAATAGTTGTATCTCTGCGCCGTCATCAACGCGTCCTATCTCTTGCTCTATTTCCGTACTTCGTTTGTTTCCGTTTGTCTTATTTGTATTTGTGGTGGTGCTTCAAAGGCTAAGTGAGAAGCACAGCTGTGAATACTGCCGCGCTAAGGAAGAACGCCGTATGAGCATTCGAGAGTTGCCAAATTTCCTTCGATAATATGTTCATTTTTGAGGAAAATTATGATTAGTTCTCCTTGAAATTTTTAGAAGTTTTAGATAAAATTGCGTACAAAATTATCTGAGAAATTGGTGGAAAAATATTTAAACATCATCCTGAAAATTGTGATTTATCAGGGGAAATTTGGCAACGCCTGAAGGCTCGTACGGCCTTTTTCCTTAGCACGGCAGTATAGCGTCGGTTGACTTCCTGTGGACTTTTTCTTTCATCGATGCTGATATAACATACTGTCGGGATGCGTGTTTTTCCCCCAAAACAATTTTTCCCTCATATAGTGCATTTGTTTTTTGTTTTCATTTTGCCATAATCTCGCCGATCGCCGATTCGCTGCCAGTGTGTACAGCTTTAGTTGCAGGTCAAGACACTGACCTATTTTATGTTAGCAATTTTGTGATTACTTTGCCGCGGGAGCGGGCTTAAAACATAGAGAGGAAACCGAGCTCAGGAGAGTGATTTTATTCAATAAAACACTACATCAACTACGATTTTTTAAGCGTATTTCGCGCTACGATTTCACCTAAAATTAAAAAAAAAAAAATCATTTTTACGTGTCATTATCAACAAAATGTGCGGTTCCAACCCATTACCTTTTATTCAAACGATACTTAAATATATCCTTATTTTACACGTAGAACAAAACTTGTTTACCCATTCAAATTCGTGAAGTTGAATGTTCGAACAAAAATATTTTGGGAAAGATTATGGGATTAATAGAATACAAATCGCTAGTATGTTTCGTTCATGTTTATCATTTGTACATTTTATAATTTTTTTTTTCATCAACCAAACGGCGAACAGTGTGAGCAAGGAATTTTATTTTTTAATTTTTTTTTCTTTTTTTATTAGACAGTACCTTCGACTTTTTGTGAATACGTGCACCGTCAAAATGTCTGCTCGTTCTGCGTTAAAAAAATATTCGTTCGGTTTAGCATTTCACTAATTACTTCGCATAATTTATGCGTCAGTCTGTTTGCTTTGTCTCTAAAATAAATCGAAAAGCGAGAGTGCGAAACTCACAAAAGGGTGCGGAAGAGCTATTTCAATGTTAATTAGCATACTGTGAACAAAAACAATAAGTCATAAAAGCTGGCAGGATACTCGAAGAAAGTACTTCTATATTTCAATGTAATCCTTGTAGATGGGTCCTCTTTACGTCGTCAAATTATGTAGAAATTTCCTGGGCTTAATAGCTGCCCAAATGCCATATGTTATTGCTTATTTTAATCTCAGAAAAGGAAATGTACTGTGGAAGCAGCCAGGAAAAAAAGACTTCCCAAAAACAATATTTCTGGTATTACTGGGATTTGCTGGATTCAAAAAGAAATTTCCTATAACATTATAAAACATTTATTAACGAAATATCGCAGTATGTTTTTACGTTTTTAATCAAAGATTAGGATATTTTTCAGTAAATTTTGCTCATCGCAATAAAAGTGGCTGTAAATTTCGTGAGGCCAGAAATACCAGAATTTATCTATTACCTTTACCGTGAAAGGCGATGCGGTATAAAACGATAATGACAAAATAAATAATCCAACTAAGTCGGTGAGCTGGGCCGCTTTCTCGCGATTTCCTGGTGTATTTCCTTGATTCGCGCTTTTCTGTCGGCTGATATTATTTCCTCATAAAATAATTCATCTGAATTCAGAGCGCCTCTGTCATCCAGTGAAATTATAATACATACTATAATTTTTGAAGATTTCAACGCTAATTTTTATCGCAGTTTATATCATACGCGAGAAGCCATCTTTATAATCTTTCATGGTTTAATTTTGGATGACTATTCCTCGGCCAATCATCACCGCTGATTTTACGTCTGGCTTTCTATGCCTCAACTCCACCTAATCCGATTATTTTACCAATTTGACAACGTTGACACCCGCCCAGACAGCATCGTTGAATTGCGAATTTGGTGACTGGCCGCGGAGCTGCCGCGTCTCGCGAAAAAAAGCAGCTTTCTCGTATCGATCATCATCGTACAGAGGTTCATTTTTCACCCGAGAAGGGAACACTGTCTGGAACTGATGCTGCAAAATTTCGTGTTCATTCGTTCAATTTTTTGGAGCCAACTTGAATACAAAATTGTGTGAATTTCCCACACTACGAACTTTAAGAACAAATGCATATTCAAGTAGAGCATAGGTCACTTCAGCTTAGAAAGTAACCATTATTACTTTCCCCCTCGTTTTTCATTCCCATTCAATCCACTTTTTTGACCAATCTTGTTCAACGAATCATGTATCATTTGAGCGGTACAGACTTACATTAGAAAAAAAGTATCTTAGATTTAAAGTCCAGATTCATATTCATACTATAGACATGAGAAAATACTCATGATTCAATCGGATTTTTGCTTGAATCGAGAGCCTAGCCTCTGAATAATTGAAGCAGATATTCTTTAGACTCGAGAAAAAATCCGATTTAAGGACATATTTGTCGTCAAATATTTTAAGAGTTTGGGATCCAGATCTTGATGCAAGACATTTTTTGTTGCATCTTAAACTTTTCAAAACCTGCAACATTTTTTCTCTCGCACCTCTAATTCCGTACAGAGGCAAGTCATTGTAATCTCTAATTTCCTCATACCATGAAAGCAGCATTACTCCTAGTCCTTGTTTACAAAGATTTATTCTTATTTTTTTTGTCTTGTTGCAGGAACGACACATGCCGATTTCCAGAGCAATGCACTATGCAAAGAATGGTGAGTAAAAATACTGACATTTTTTCATGACACTTACTCATTTTTGCGGAAGAATGCTTACCTATGAATTTTCTTGTCCATTTTCGTTTGATATTGGAGTCCAAAGATTGACAGTGACATTTTCCGTCTTCAAAGGTCACCTACCCTTTTGGGCCCTAAGAGCTACATATTTCGAGTTGTCCATACTCTCCCTACATAGGTACTCTAGAAGTAGGTAATTGACCAACTAACGGCAACCCACCAAAGACTCGACAGTTAGTCCATGATTTTCTTCCTTAGTCTATAGGAACCAAACATGGCAACCAATAGGATCGCTTCATACTCCCTATCAGTGTTCGAAACTCACAGGCCACGCGCCAAGCCTAAAAAATCCGCCATGGCGCCTAAAAAATGAAGGCTCTGCGCCAACGTGGCCCTAAAAATTGCCCCCTAAAAATCTGAATTTTCATATTAGGTGATTATTCGAAATTTTTAGCACCACAAGTGAAAGCTCTTTCTATTCTTCACGATTTCATCATTTGTGCTTTTGTCTTCCCCAAGTTACAGCTACTTACTACTAGTTCTGTTACGAAAACATCCTCTGTCTAACTGTTCACTAAATGCGTCGTAATATTTAGGCAAAAAGTCAATTTGGCCCCTAAAAAATGTTCAATGGCGCCTAAAAATCAGGCTTGATGCGCCACTTGGCCCCTAAAACTCCAAGGTGAGTTTCGAACACTGCTCCCTATGTTTTCTTTGTCTACGACTTTGTCTATCTATCTCAGTAATCGGCCCCTTGGGCGTTTAAATTATCGAATTAACGGGAGGACTTGGCGACGTCGGCGGTGAGTTTGCGAACTTGTATGGGGGAGAAGTAAATAAAAATAGACGATTTAGGAGGAGTCTGCCGAGGCACAGTCGCGAGGGGAGACGATTCGACATTTTCAAGGGGTTGAGTGGTCGGTCGAGGTGAAGGGGGAGGCAAAGGGAGTCTGCATCACGAAGCGTGTTTCGGTGTCGACCAAGAGACCGTCCTTGGCTCCGAAAGGCCGACAAGATAAAAAATTATCAACCAAAGCAGATTAGCTGTTTTTTGGCGCATCGTCGTGAACCGCACCGGCCGGGTCGCTTTCGTCATCCCGCGCCGTGCAGCAGGTTTTATGCTCATTTTTCCAAAGTTTAATGCAGGATCGAGTAAAGTATCCATATGGGCACGGTAGGAAGTATCTATCACCATGAGGGCGTTTTTATGCGTCCGCACGCTTCATCAGATAATTATCGAAAGCTATCACATTTACTCGCCGATCTACGTGTTGCTACATCGTTGATGCGAGTTTTAAAAGATGCAACTATTCGACCTCCGCGGCCACGCTAGGAAGTATCCATCACCATGAAGGCGTTTTTCATGCGTCGGCGTTCTTGAGCTTTATTAAAACTTTCTACATCGTTGATGCGAGTTTTAAAAGATGCAACTATTCGACCTCCGCGGCCACGCTAGGAAGTATCCATCACCATGAAGGCGTTTTCGTGCGTCGGCGTTCTTGGCTTTATTAAAACTTTCTACATCGTTGATGCGAGTTTAAAAGATGCAACTATTCGACCTCCGCGGCCACGCTAGGAAGTATCCATCACCATGAAGGCGTTTTTCATGCGTCGGCGTTCTTGGCTTTATTAAAACTTTCTACATCGTTGATGCGAGTTTTACAAAGATGCGAATCTATTCGTCCTCCGCGACCACGCTAGGAAGTATCTATCACCATGAAGGCGTTTTTTATGTGTCAGCGTGCTTGTTTTAGGTATCAAAATGTTATCTTGAGCCATCAAATTTACTCGGCATTAAATAACGCCACTGAGTTTTCCAAGCATACAATTTTACTCGTCCAAGGAAAACCGCCGCAAGTAAATTCAGGCGTTGCCAAATTTTGCCAAAAAAATTGAAATTAAACTTTATTAACTAAAGCTACTACATAATAAATGAAAGCTAATGAAAATTGTAATAGCTAATGAAATACTACATGTTCAAATTATTTCATGATCATGTTGTGATACGTGGTTTGGAATGCGCGCGCGTCTGTTCAACGACAGACCCCTGCACCGTCAGCAAACCCGTCTTGCATTCTGCTCCTGTTTTCAGAAGTGTCTCATTTCGAATTCCTTTGGTAGACCACGTGTAAGAATGCAGGTGTAAAGCGTCTACGTTGTGTTGCCATCCGACAGTTGGACGTATATTACTATCAAAAGGAACTATGTGCATTGTGACGTGAGCCCTGTAATGCATATATTCTTGTGGGTCTCAGGGCTCATGTCTTAATGCACATAGTTCCGTTTGACAGAAATACGTCCAGTTAAAAAACTCACTTTCCCGCACGATTTTGACCATTTTCTGCCCGATTTGTTCATTATTTTAGCTGCGTCACCAGTCACTCAAGTTTAGACTCGTTCTGCTCGGTCCTCAGAATTTTTTTCGGTGAGTTCGTAACATCGTGGACTACCATCTTAAAGTAAGCAGATTATGCAAACGCGATATTTGCAGAAAGTGCTGCGCAATTCAGTGGCGAGGCGTGATAATCGTCTGTTGATTTTATCACACTCAAAGTTATGGTGAAGAATCGATAGGAATGGTGTTCGTTGCGAACTCCCTGGTAATCGATCTTTTGTCACGGGTTTGAATGGCATATCAATCGATACATCGCGAATCACGCCACGGCATGCGGCACTGCTGCGCATTAACTTGAGAGTGGAAAATCTTAATTTGTGGGTGATGCAACCAAGCAGTATAGTTTTCTAATTTTGGAAGTCCAATTGAAAGAATGGAGATGTTGCATGTGTGAGGAATTTGCGATTTGACTGTTGATTCTCATGCAAAAGTTCGCAAGAAACACGATGGTGCCTCGGGTTTTCTCTAAAATCAACGCCCAAGCTCATAAAAAGCTCTCAAGTTGAGGCCAAAATGGAGGGGATATCCCACGCTATCCTGAGAGTCCACATCTTCATCAAGACAAACTCTCCCTGTAAAGGTAGGGAGCAAATACATTGACAGGGCTGTCACTTTATTTGGGGACTCTAAAACTGAAAACACGGCATCACTGCTAATGTATTTGCTCCCTATCTTTGCATGGAGAGTTTGTCTTTTGGTGTAGAGGTGGACTTCCAGGATAGCGTGGGATATCCCCTCCATTTTGGCCTCAACTTGAGAGCTTTTTTTGATGTTGTGATGCCTAGAATTATAGTGGTGGCTGGGAAGCGAATCAGATGGAGAGACTAAATCATTATTTATTGCATATTTTAGACATTCAAAGTATAGTGCCAATATAATAGTACCAAACGTTAGTACCAGTAGCGCACAATGAACCTTTTTGAATGAGCTGAGGATGAGTCTGTCAAGCCGGAATCGCAGCTCTCGGTGCCACATACTCTGCTTGAATCATCGGCTCATTGCGCAATCCCTCGAAACGTTGAAAGTCGCGTCGAATCTGACGTCGGGCGCGCGTCATCCGGGTGGCGTCTCGCAGTTTCGACGTGCGAATTGCGGACGTGCAAATTTGGCCGCGTCCGAGTTGAGTGTATCGGCCGCGAAACCAGAGACTATCTCCAGCAAAGTTCCAACTCTTATAGCTTGGATCTATCGGAAGGGCAGGCAAGAAGGAAAGAGAACAGAAAGAAGAGAGGATAGAAAAACGATGAACGGAAAATGAGACCAAGAGTAAAGGAAAGCACTGATATCGCATAATTTCTACAAGTCCGGAAATAGTACTGATTTTTTAAGGGCGGTCCGGAAGCATTGAAAAAGTGCGGAAATTCCGCTGATGGTCCAGAATTTTTTTCATTTTTTGGCCATTTTTGTCTCAGTTTGAGCGAGAAATTAAAAGTTTTGAAATTTTCCGAATTTTGTCAAATGGAAGTACTGAAAAAGTATTGAATTTTTCGATTGAGGAGGTACTGAATTTTTTGGGAATGTACAGAAAAAGTACTGTAAAAGTACTAATTTTTGGCCCGCCTGTTTCATTAGACACCCTGTTTATTCGTCTCATTTTAAATTTTATGGGGTGCTCCTAGTATCAAATTGCACATGGGAATCAATGGAATCACTTTTAAAATCTGAAAATTTTGATTGAACGGAGTTTTGAGCTTTTAAAGTTTCCAAATTTTGTCCGACCTCTTCCATTGATTCCATCCAATGTGCGTCATAGAAGCCACCACCTTGTGCGCGGAGCTTTGACAACGTTTGAACGTGTATTCGTCGTTTTCCGTTGGAGTGCGAGTTTCCCAGATGTCACCAAGCCACGAATCCAATCGAAGTTAGTCTCTCCGCAGACTTGGTCTCGAACTCTCATCGAATCGGGAGTTGTCGGGCGCAGAACGAGTTACGTCGAAGACCCTTTCATTTCGGGACTGGAGTGATTGAATGCCTCGCGCAATTTGAGTGGTATTGACTGTGATGACATAGCCTGTGTTTGACGTCCGCGTTTTCGACGATCTGCGTTTTCGCGAAATCGGACGATCGGTGTGCCGGTGACGAAGGTTCGATTGTTTCCCAAGTTGTCAAGTTTATGAGATATTATAGTGATTTTTTAACGTCTTTGTTTACGTGTTGGGGTTGAACAATAGTGTCATAAAAAAGCGTAAGGAAAACAAGTGATTATTTCTACCATCAAGTGAAATGTTGTTAAAAAGTCATAATATTCTGCTCTTTTATGACGTCGGGTCAAGTGACTCGGAGAGGCCAAAATGTCGCGGAAACCAGTAAGGAGAACATAATTTTTTTTTGTACCATCAAGTGCAATGGAGTAAAAAAATGATGAAATCCAACTTTTTTTCCCCCCTTGGAGGATGCCAATACTTTCTCTACCTTAGGGTAGCCAGAAAGTAAAAATTACAATATTCTGCTCCCTTATCGGAAAAAATCCATCTAGTGGCTCGTGAACAGAGTCAAAGTGTCGCAAAAAACATATCGTCTCCTTCCAGCCAAAGTATCACAAGTGGCATGTGACGTTTCAAAATTTCCGCCGCCTTCCTATTTTTTTTACAGAGAAATTGTTCAACGAAGCTGTCCGAAAATTTCACTGAATTTTCTTCGTGCTGCCGATAACAGATTCAACCAACAATTTCTCTATAAAAAAAAACGGCGGCGGAAATTTTGAAACGTTGCATGGCGCTTGTTATACTCGAGCCAGGAGGTAATGACATGTTAGCGCCTACAAGACTGAAGAAATACTTCATACATTACGCCAAACCCATAGTGCGATCAGCAGGAAACGTTTATTAGCGCCTACAAGACTGTTGGAATACTTCACGCATTGCGCGTGCAGCACGGTGCGTGTTTTAATTGTTGAATATTTTCTGGAGTAATTCCTTCATGTCAGACCTACGATCCGCGGTGTTTGTAATACTTTGGCCGAAAGGTGACGATATTTGATGTCTGCAATCACGTGTAACAGTGTAACACCGTTAACCGTTAATGCCCCTTTCAGCCCAAAGGAATTCCCGTCGACTCGACGAGAATTTTTGTCCTGGATCGAATCATTACAGGACAATTTTTCTCAGTATAATACATTTTCCGTTTGCCGACAATTTTTGGTTGAATTTTGTTGCTTCGTTATCCGGAATGATTGGTGTTTTTCTTCGGAGTCGGGCTTTTTTGCGACAGACAATTCATCTTGACGACATGTTGTAACACAACAAACTTCTCTCCTGTTTGACATTGGTTCTAACGCTTAATTCATTACGTCTCCTCCGTAGAACGAGTCAAGAGAGGACTACAAAGTGGAAATCAGTGGTGAGGCATAATGATCGATTATCGATTTTTCCCCATTTGAAGCTGTGGTAAAGAATCGATTATTAAGGTGCTCGTTGCGAACACCTTGTGTTTCGAATCTTTTCCATAGGTTTAAATGGTAGATTAATTTATATATCGCAAAGCACCCAATGCCACTCTGCCATGCTATGGAAGAGCGCCGTATAAACATTTGAGAGTTGCTAAATTTCCTCCGATAAAATGTTTATTTTTGGGCAAATAAACAATATTTTTCCTCGAAATTTGCAGGATTTTTAGATCAAATTGCAAGTAAAATTACCCGAAAAATTGGAGGAAAAATATTCACAAATTTTCTTGAAAATCAGTGGTTTGTCAAAGGAAATTCGGCTACGTCTGAAGGCTGATACGGCGTTTTTCCTTAGCATGGGAGCACTGGTGGAAATTGCGAGGAAACACGAACTGGGAGCCTTGAATTTGGCAGCGTTCACGCGGGCGAGGAATGATGTTATGGGTGAGGATTATTGTGCGAAAACAATTGGGTCACGGCTCATGTCGCCAATGTTTTGTCAATACCGAGTCTCTCAACCATCAGCCACGCGTCGCCGTCGCGAAATGTTGCCGTTCGGAGAGGAACCTGGTTTTATATCGTTCTTATTTTCCTCTTCAGTTTATCTTTAAGACACAAGCAAAAGTCGAGAAATTTCACATGGGAAGCGCAGTAACCTCGTTTCTGTCAAAAATGAATTTTTAATGAACGCAGGGTAATCGTATTTTGATGATAAGACAAAATGAGTGTACTAATATACAGGTATACAAAATGTCGTACAACTCAAAATATTGAAATTCGTATAATAGTGTTCATTTTAATTCTGTACATATATGAAGTTTTTTTTTTTTTTTTTTTTTTTTTTTTTTTTTTTTTTTTTAAGGAGAAGTTGCACGATTTTGAGTATACTGTAATGGCGCTGGTTCCTTTTTGCTAGGTGCGATCAATTTATTCCGAGGTTAAAACTTATAGTGAGGCATTTATCACCCCTTTGTATTATTTGAAAAAGTTTTGAAAAAGCTAAGTGCTGAAAGCGCTTTTTGTAAAGAACGGGTTTATTCAACCGCATGCTGACAGGTTTGGTCTGGTTGCAAGAGCTGACGCAAAAAAATTGATCACTCGCGAAAAGTGGTAAAAATCTAAAAAAACGAAAAAAAAAAAAAAAAAAAAAAAACTTTATGAAAAGAAAAAAAATTATGAAAAAAACATCTATTCCGCCGTTTCCTGTAAAAACGGCAGGACCAAAAAAATGGCAACGGTTCTGTTTCGGCTGAAATATTCGATTCTCTAAGTATCAGCATTAACTTTCGGGACACCCTGTGTAAGAAAGAACCGCAGCGCAAGAATCGATTCCCGAAGTATCTGTGCTAACACTTTTGGAACACCCTGTATACGAAAGTGACCACTTGCGGACTACTTGTGCTAATGCCTTCTGCGAACCATTATTTTTTTTCAGTGTCGTCAGCCGGCATCGTCCCTCCGTTCCATTGTTGCCGGCTTGTGCAGAAAATTCAGCACTAATCCCCATTTTAACCAATGTTAAACGTCTCACTTTAATGGCGCAACCCGGCAACGTCCCTCCAGACGAGACTTCGCGAAACCCTTCCACCCTTTATTTTTCGCCAAGGCCGTGTGCGAACATGTATGATCGCGGATTCATGTGAGAGGGGGAGGAGGCAATAAGCGGAAAGGAGAGGAGGGGAGGGAGGGAGGGAGGGAGGGAGGGAGGGAGAACGCAGATCGACGTTGCTATTGTCGGTCAGAAAGCCTCTAATTTTGACTCAAAGCCGGGAAGTTTCTCGCACTGCCGTGTTAAATGGGGAAACGCCGTATGAACATTCGGCTGTAAATTATTGTTCGGAGAGGAATTTTCTGACATGTGACCGTTCATTTATTTTTCCGGAGAATTTTGCACGGAATTGGATTGGGTTTGAACGGCAGGAAACATTATTCTTCTTATTTTTTTTTTGAAAATAATGTGTTCGCTTGTTTTAGGATTTCTTCCTTTCCGTCAAAAAAGCTGTAGGTTCAAAATTTTAATTTCAGGAAATTAGAAGGTTCGCCTGATTATCTCAGACCGAGAAAGTTGAATTTCCTACTAAAATTATTTTTCCTTCTTTTCCTTTCCTTTTTTTCATACGCGGTGCCATTATTATTCTCCCCCATGTTATTTTTCTTCGAATCCTCTAAATGTTACGTTCTTGTTTTATACTAATACTTTCTAAATTTGTTCTTTTTTTTATCAAACCTTGCAAGCAACTGCAGAGGTGATGTGTAATTGTTGAAGTAACAGCTTTAAAATAAACGAATATAAAAACTTCTTCCTTTCCTGCTGGTCGCAGAACGAGTCAAATCATTTCAGAGGGAGGAACCTAGTAGACTCCTGTGCTAAAAAAACCTCTATCATCCTTTGTCCGATTAACTTTTCTAAAAATTTAATTTTGTCTCATAAAAAATTTGGCAACATTCGAATGTTAGTACTGCGTTTTCCTTTAACACGGCAGAGAAGCTCTCCCTCATCAAAATTCATCATCATTCACTCCTCACTCTCTCCCCAGTTTACCTCCAACCTCCACCTCAGCCCGAGCTCAACGCGTCGCTATATATAAAGTAAAATTGTTTTAAATTCGGATTACAACCCCCACGAGCCCCTATAATGACTGTTCTACCGTGCTAAGGATAAACGCCGCACCTTGGATTGAGTCAA
The DNA here is from genome assembly GCF_918797505.1 of Bemisia tabaci. Taxonomy (NCBI): domain Eukaryota; kingdom Metazoa; phylum Arthropoda; class Insecta; order Hemiptera; family Aleyrodidae; genus Bemisia; species Bemisia tabaci. The sequence goes on from NC_092801.1 coordinate 38,182,199, forward strand.
TAGGAGAGGCCGGACAGAATTTGGAAACTTTAAAACGCTTATAGCTCCGTTTACACAAGAATTTGAGGCCTTGAAAGTGGTTCCATTGGCTTTCTCGTAAAATTCACTCTCAGAAATACCCCTTACAATTTAAAATGTGACGAAATAAACGTCAAAATTTGCAGTTTTAGTCAAAATTTTCATGTCCGACCTCTCCAACAGACTCGCTCCCCTGTGCGCCGTACGAAGCTACCAAGTTTTTGAAGTGAAACTCTGTGCTGGAGTCTTTGAAGCTCCCAAAAACCTCGATTGATAAGATAGTCTGAAGAAGCGACTTACACTATTACGGAGCGGAGTCTACCCTTTTTGCGGCGGGTTACGTGGAGTGCATCGTGGTAATTTCAATCACTCGGGGTTTTTGGGCGCTTTACAGACTCCGGCACCGAATTTCACTCACTGGAAAAAAAAACACATTGGATCTAGAGTCCAGACTCTTGAAAACATCGACAAGAAAAAATACTCTTGATTCAATCGGATTTTTGCTTAGATCAAGAACCAAGCCTCTTAATTTGAGCGGATTTCCTTTTGATTTAAGCTTAAATCTGATTGAATCAAGAGTATTTTTTCTTGTCAATGTTTTCAAGAGTCTGGACTCTAGGTCCAATGTGTTTCTCTCCAGTGCTCCTCGAGATTCTACGTGTATAAAACCGAGGATGGCTGTGGAAATGGATCTTTGCAGTGGCCGTACTCTCACTTCCAAGGAACTTTTGATGGCCAGTGGGCGAATTTATGTCGTCAGGTCTCGAGTTCCAAAGGCGAAGGTCGCGGCGGCGATAGACACGAGTCCGGTGCTGCCGTGCTAAGGAAGAACGCCGTATGAACATTCGAGAGTTGCCAAATTTCCTTCGATAAAATGTTTATTCATGCGGAAGGTTATGAATATTCTTCCTTCAAATTTTCAGGAAATTCAGGTAAAATTGCGACCAAAATTATCTGAAAATTTGAAAGGACAATATTCATAAGTTTACCAGGAAATTCGTGTTTTATCAAAGGAAATTTGGCAACACCCAGAGGTTCATACGACGTTCTTCCTTAGCACGGCAGCGGTCGTCTGTTACCGGGCGAAAGGTCGTTTGCCTCCCACAAGCCCGGGCTCGAAGCGTCGCGCGTCGTCGCGTCCGTCGCGGCGCCATACGCGACGGCAATCAGCCAGTTTCTGACCGCGACGCGACGGCAATCAGCCAGTTTCTGACCGCGGAGCGTGGACCAATCGGCGGGCGGCGATCGCGAGCCGGCCAATCAGGTCGGACGGCGCGCGCCGCACTGGTTCCCGACACGATCATTGGTCCTACAGGCCGGATAGCCTCCAGATATCCCGCCTGATAACTGTGCGAGGATAGGCCGGTTCACCGGTCCTAGAATCTTGTCTTAATCAGCAACCTGATTCTATTCCCTAGCTGCACTGAAAAAAAATGTAGTACACTGGAAAAAAAGCACATTGGATCTAGAGTCCAGACTCTTAAAAACATCGACAAGAAAAGGTACTCTTGATTCAATCAGAATCTAGCTTAAATCAAGAACCAAGCCTCTTAAATTAAGCGGATTTCGTTTTGATTCAAGTAAAAATCCGATTGAATCAAGAGTATTTTTTCTTGTGAATTTTTTCAAGAGTCTGGACTCTAGATTCAATGTGTTTTTTTTCCAATGCTCCTCGAGATTCATCAGTGTATAAAGTGTGTGGTTTCGGGCGCTTTACAGACTCCGGCACCGAATTTCACTCACTGGAAAAAAAAACACATTGGATCTAGAGTCCTGACTCTTAAAAACATCGACAAGAAAAAATACTCTTGATTCAATCGGATTTAAGCTGATATCAAGAACCAACCCTCTTAATTTGAGCAGATTTCCTCTTAATTTAAGCTTAAATCTGATTGAATCAAGAGTCGTTTTTCTCGTGAATGTTTTCAAGAGTCTGGACTCTGTTCCAGAATCTGTTCCAGAAACCGGTAATCTCTTCTCCAACCACGAAAGGATCATTTCGATTTCAAATTTGGCGGTCTAATCTGACGTGCGCCAAAGAAATGGCTGTAAGATTAATTAAAATCGGTATTCATATCTAAAACTCTGGAAAAATTCAATATTACTCTTTTCCCTAAGAAAATCCCGGGGAAGTGGGAGAAAACTTCGGTTTCTCATCAGGGAATGAGCTCCTGAAAATCAAGGAAAAATCAGGGAATGAGCTTTGCCAAGAAAACTATGCACCATGAAAACCTAGCCTCTATCTTGATTGATCTTGATCTGTGTGTAGTATCCTCGGAAATCAAGCTGTAAGCATCTAGTTTTTTTTTTTTTTTTTTTTTTTTTTTTTTTTTTTTTTTTTTAACTGTGACTGACGTATTACAAAGTGACTTTTTGATGCTTAAAAATCGGAATTTGGGAGTGAATTTTTCACAGAATATGCATTAAGACTAGTTTTACTTGAAATCATCATTAATATCTTAATTTTTCCAAAAACTGCACTTACTTATGCGAGGATTTCCACAGTCAAAGAATAATACCGGGGAAACCGGGAATCCGGGAAATTTAAAAAGTCAGAAAAAATTCGGAAATGTCAGGGGAAATGACGAAAGTGTCAGGGAAAATTGCTAATTCACGTTCATTAGCTTTTTGGAATGTATTTGACGTTTTATATACCAAATTTTGTCCGAGATCTCTTTCTAATTATGTCTTTTTGACTATATCTGGCATATCTTCAATTCTCAGGGAATTCCAACAAAATCTGTCAGGGAAATCAGGGAGATGTCAGGGAATTTCACAGAATATGCATTAAGACTATGTAATTTTCCTCGAATCATTAATATCTTAATCTTTCCAAAAACTGCACTTACGCTCCTTGTCCTCCAAGCCCCTCAGCGGGCCAATTATTGAAATTGATAGACAAAACTATAGACAAACAAGACAAGAAAGTTATGGAGGGATCCTATTGGTAGAGGCGGATGGTTGCAATGGACAAAGGACGTAGGTAATAGACTAGCCAATGGCAACCCGCACGAGAGACCGGACAGTCAGTCCATCATTTACCCCCTTAGTCTACAAGAATCACCCATTTCAACCAATAGGATCGCTCTATACTCCTTATGTCTTCTTTGCCTATAGCTTTGTCTATCAATCTCAATAATCGGCCCGCATTTTTCCCTTTGAAGGGACGCTTCTCGGAAAAAGCAATGACGTAACGACTAGTGGAGTCTAATTCGTGGGTTCATCGCTATCTATCGATGAGTGGGCGGAGTCAGGATACGATGGCCCGTTGGAAATGAAATCATCCCGGCTCCCGGGTCGGGGGTCCCGAGCCTAATTTTTCAAGCGCCGATGCCCGGTGAGTGATGACTGATGAGCACCGACTAATTATTTTCTCGGTTTTTGTTGCAGGTTAATTGACGTAACAGGATTACGAGGAAACTCAGCTCCGGCCTAATCGCCCCCGACAGGTAACTGACCCGCAATCCTTTTATTTAAGTTTTAATTAGGACCCGTCCCAAGTTGCCATGTAGTCCCATTTTACACGGTTTCAGGGTCCTATTCTGCCGTGCTAAGGGAAAACGTCGTATGAACATTCGAGAGTTGCCAAATTTCCTCCAAATAAAGATTTATTCTCTAGGAGGGTTATGAATATTTTCTCTTGAAATTTTCAGATAGTTTAGTATGAGGAAAATTCTTCGAAAAATTGAACGAAAATATTCACTATAGTTTTCCTGGAGATTCTTATGTAATCAAAGGAAATTTGGCTATAGACAAAGGTTCATACGGCGTCTTTCCTTATCTCGGTAGTCTACTGCCGTGCCGAGAAAGAACGCTGTATGAACCTTTAGGCGTCGCCAAATTCCTTATTTGTAAATCACGAATTTTCGGGAAAGTTTGTAAATGTTTTTCCTCTGATTTTTCAGATAATTTTGTTCGCAATTTTGCCTTAAATTTTTAAAATTTCTCGGGAAAATATTCATACCTTTCCTCAAAAGTAAACATTTATCGGAGGAAATTTGGCAACCCTTGAATGTTCATACGGCGTTCTACCTAAGACGGCAGAATACGGCCCTTGATGGTAGGAAAGGATCGTACATCTGCACCACTTGACAACCATTACACGTCTCGAGAACTTGTGAACTTGGTACTTTGTTCGCTTGTGAGCGATCTCTTTTTAGGGGGTTTTCCTTGTGTTTTTTCATCTTTCATTTTTAGTCGGAGCCCGATTTTCAACTTTCAAGTCGCACGGTTTTGTGCTGGCTCACGATTAAAATGGCCGGCATTTTATTGTTTTTTTGACGTCAGCGCTAGGACGCAGGTCCTCTTTCCACCTTCCGATAAACCATGCATGAAGACTCAGGCGAGGTTTTTTTTGGGGTTATTTTCCAGTCATGACTGAAACTTGATCGTAATGAATATTTACATAGCCTGCCATTTAATTAGTCCGTAAAAATATCTTAAGTTGAATCTTTATATTGTTGCTACGTTAATATGAGGCTCCCCTCTTTTTGTTGTTTCCTTTTCTTCGTCATGAGTTTCTGTTTGAATATGTATTAAAGTTTCAATCACCTAGTTTTAATAGGATACTTAATTATTCTGAACTATAACAAACTGCACATTTTGCATTTCTCCGTCTTCATCTTCTTCTTCTTTTCTTCAAGACTTTAGCCTTTCATACCGTTCATAGAGAGAAAAAAAAAACATACTTTTGAAGACCGAACTACGGCTCCTATGTTAATATATGCGTGGCTGATTGTTGAAATTGATAGACAAAGCAATAGACAAGAAAGAAATATGGAGAATGCAGGGTTGGGTCATATAAATTTTCAATTGTTTTAGACATTTTTCCCTTACTGTAGACCTTGAACGAGCCTTTAAACTCAAAGAAAATAAAGTTTTAAATGCTCATGACCATTTTTTACTGTCAGAATTCACTGAGCAACTTTATATTCATGATATATATTTAAAGAACTTCGCTGTCAGAAGTTGAATTTCCCTCGGATTTAGTACTTTTCGTAGGGCCTACAGTAAGGACAAAATTAATTGATTCTGTTTCTACCGTAGACCATGAAAAATGGCTAAAATCAAGGGAAACTCAACTTTTGACGGCGAAAAAAAAGTCTAAAAAAAGTAAAAACGTATTCGAACCAACTTTGCATTCTCCCCATGTCTTCTTTGTCTATCATTTTCAACAATCAGCCCGCTGTCAAGTTCCTTTTCGATTAGCGGTTTACCTGACGGCGTTGGCTGTTTTGGTGTGAAACGCGGCGGTTTTTGGTTTTTTACGGGACCCGGACGCCGAGCCGTGACGTAGGGCACCGGATTATCGGCCGGATAATCTGGGCTCGGGCTGTTTTTCGGAGATTTACGAGCGCGGGATGCGGCAATTAGTGACGGAGTTGATCACCGCCAGCCGCGCTCCCCGCATAAACTTAGCGCGAGCTTTGTTTGATCTTCGGATGCTCGAGTTCGGTTCCGACCAAAATTGACGTTTTACGATGTGAAATTCGCCTATTTTCCGGGCTCATAGTCCAGCGGACCGATCATAGACATCAATTGACAAAGCAATAGACAAAGACGACACAGAATAGGAAAGACACTTCAGAAGCAACAAAGAGCGGAGCATTGGAAGTTCGCGCCTCATGCCACCGCGCCTTCAATTCAGCACACGAAACACGGACATCCATCAAGTGCGAATAGTTGTATCTCTGCGCCGTCACCAACTAGCATCATTTCCCTTGCTCCTTTCCCGTATTGTATATCGACGGTGTGAGTCCGCGATCACATATTTCGTTTGCGGTGTCTGAAAATCTCCGTCTCTGTGATATTTTCTTAAAGGAGAACAAATTGACATACTTCCTTGGAGTTTTTGCAGAATTTTCTTCTCACGGAGAAGAAAAATCACGGCAGTTTTAAAGAATTGCCGTTGAGTAGGTTCCCGTTTAAAAAATAAAGTATGACAGGAAGTCTGCGACGTCGCAAACCGAGTTATGTGATTGCCGACTTACACCGTCGATATGTTTTATTTGTGTTGATGCTGCACGGACTACGTGCGCAACACAACCGAAGATAGGAGAGACATAATCTGTGGGCTGATTGTTCAAATTGATAGACAAAGAAGACATAGGGAGTATGGAGTGATCCTATCGGGTGAGACGGGCGGCTCTCATAGTCTAAGGGGTGAAAGGATGGACTGGCTATAGGGTCTCTTGCCAGTTGCCGTTAGTAAGTCTATTACTTACCTTCTTTGTCCACTGGAACTCCTCGCTTACGCTAATTGAAGCGCCCCATTTTCCCTCTGTCTTTAATTTCTATCGCTTTGTCTATCAATTTCAAAAATTAGCCAGCAGATAGAGGCAACACTGGGATTGGGGGAGGGGGGGGGCGGAGGTATTGTGGGGGATTCGGAAGGAATAACAGGCAGACCAATACAACTTTTCAAAAAATGTTGCTACTAAATTTGAAGGTCCCCTTTTCCGTAGAAATTGACATTTGCGAAAACGTCAAGGTCCATATCGATGGCCAAAATGCAAAACCGCGTATGTATGTTTGCCACGTTGCAGATTTGCTGTCATACTTTATTTTTTCTTCGGGATACTAGCTATTGCAATTTCTTGGAAACTTTCATGACTTTTTTTCTCCAATGCAGATTATTCTTTATTAATTTCAAGCTATTAAGTTTGCTCGTTTCTCTTTGGAGAACAGAAAATAAGAGCGAACTTGTTGAAACATCGCAATGGAGGTACGTGGTCTCGTGAGCGTTGATTGTTCACTCCCCTCGGACGTATTTCTGCCAAACGGAACTATGTGCATTTAGACATGAGCCCTGGAACCCATGAGAATATATGCATGAGAGGACTCACGTCATAATGCACATAGTCTCGTTTGATAGAAATACGTCCACTTGTTCGAAGACGATGGGCGGTCGACTGCCAGCGAACCACTGTTGCCAATGAATTCTATCCAATTTACGAAAGGTGTCATTAAAGCTCACTGAACGAATATTTTCGGTCACCTCGACAAAATTCCTATTGTGTAGTGCGCTAATGTAAAGGCTATGATAACCACTCTGAGAGTCAAGGTGACATGCGCCGGAAAAGTTTACAAATTTAGTCAACCATGAAAGTGTCAAGAAATTCTGCAACCCAACCTCTAATCTTCTCGTCTCATTGAAATTCTCAACGATTATATGATTACATCCATGCTACGTAGATGGAGATTGAAATTCGTACCACACAATATTGTGTTGTGAGAAGTTCAAGCTTCAAACTGTACGGAGCGAAGTTAACAAGTGGAAACAGACACATTGAAACAGAGCAAGGGAAACGGAGCGCGTTGACGACGGCGCAGAGATACAACTATACGTACTCGATGGATGTCCGCGTTGCGTGCGCGAAATTGAAGGCGCGATGGCGTGAGGCGTGCACTCGCAACGCTCCGCTCTATGTTGCCAGTGAGATATCACACCTGTTCGGGAGAAATATTAAAAAAAACAAGGTCAGATTACGTCTCTCCTGGCTTTGGCTGTGTTGCTCAAGTAGCCTTTGAAGCTTCCCTACAAATAAAACAAATGGGAACAAACACGTAATAGTAGAAGAGCGAGGAAGAGGAACCGTGTCGTTGACGGCGCAGAGATACAACTATACGTACTCGATGGATGTCCGCGTTGCGTGTGCGAAATTGAAGGCGCGATGGCATGAGGCGTAAACTCGCAATGCTCCGCTCTATGATGATATTCTGATGAGAATTGAAAGATGAGGCCGGATTACGTCTTATATTTGGTTGTTACTCCCGTAGCCTTTGAAACTTTGCCACAAAATAGTATGTCTCGCAGAAGGTATTTTGATATTCAACTCTTGTAAAGTAAAAGATTAATGCGGCGAGTTTTCAAAATCAAGAATACCTATCCTTGTAGGTACTTGCACCATTCACTCATTAGTTTTTCCATGAACGAAATCAATATCCTACCGAAATACCCGAGGCGCAGTATATTTGTGCATCTTGCATTATTTTTGCTCCTTTTTTATATTCCTGAAGACCTCCACGAGGGAGGCCCTATGAGAATCCGTCATTCTCAAAAAGACGTAAACGCCACACTTAAAAATGTAAGAAAAACAGTACAAACTGTGATAATTGACCCTTCTCAAGCCTTAAATTAAGTAATTTACGATTAATCAATTAAACGCTTAGTTCTCATGAGCTATATGAAATATGGAATTGGTCGGTTTAAAACCAGGGGCGGACTGGTAGTCGAAAAGTTAGGAGGCGACCTAAATGTGGGGGCCCCTCCTGTCGTTCGGGGGGCCCTCCCCCCGGAAAATTTTGAAAATTTCACACTTTTTAAACGCAATTTTAAGCATTATTGAAGTTAAATTCTACAGTTCTTGAACTTCAAAATAACCCATTCTCAGGATTCTTCGGGGGCCCCTTCATCACATAGCTCTAGGCGACCTTTCATGTCTCTCAGAGACAAATTTTCAAGGATTTTGGGGCCTTATAGTGACTGAAAAGGGTAGGAAAATTACAACATTACGGGGAAAAAACCATGACTCAAAAAAAATTCGCCGCGGGGGCCCCCTCGGGACCTCCGCGGCAAATTTTTAGGAGGCGATCGCCTCCCCGCCTTTATGGCCAGTCCGCCCTTGGTTTAAACGTTTTTTGCGTATTTTCTCGTATTTCAATTTTGCCGCTTAAGTCTTTTTGAGAATGGTCGATTCATTTGAGGGCTTTTTCGGTTAAAGGGCGTATAAGGCTTGCAATTCTGCTAAGATTTTGCAATTGTTTATAGTGTTTATGGCAGATGAATTCCTCTCACAGTCGAATTACAGTAGTGAGGAAAAACTCGGAGCAGATTCAGGGAAAAATCCATAGCAGAACGGTCAAATAAGTTATTTTACAACCAGAGGATCGCGTCGCACAACCTTAGCAGCATTGGAAGTCTCATCCCCCTTTTACCGAAAAATGCTCCGATCTCAGTATCAGCCCGCTGATTATACTGCCGTGCTATGGAAGAACGCGGTATGAACATTCGAGACACATTTCCACATTTCCTCCAATAAAACGTATATTTTTGCGGAAAGGTATGAACACTTTTCCTTGAAATTTTCAGGGAATTTTGGTGAAATTGCGAGCAAAATTATCTGATAAATCGAAAGGAAAATATTCATAAGTTTACCAGGAAATTTGCTTTTTATGAAAGTAAATTTGGCAACGCCTGAAGGTTCATACGGCGTTTTTCCTCAGCACGGCAGCATAAGACAGGAACCCTTTTTTGCTTTTAAATCCGGGAACGCGGCAACGTTGCGTAAGGTTCAAGTATTCAAGGCCGTTGACGCGTCTGGCATTAGTCACCGTGTTGGCTCGTCGCACGGTGGATCGAGTCAATTCGAGAGGTCGGACATGAAATATTTGACTAAAACTGTAAATTTTGATGTTTAATTCGTCACATTTTAAGGTTCAAGGGGTGGTTCTGGAAGAGAATTTCACGAGGAAATCAATGGAACCACTTTTAAGACCTCAAAGTTTTGTATGAACGAAGTTATAAGTTTTTAAATGTTCCAAATTTTGTCCGGCTTCCCCCATTATCCTGATCCGTTGTGCGTCGTCCGCCGAGCTCGTACTCACACATTGACACCCGGCCCGGTCTCACCGGTTGCTCCCCCCGGAGACGGAGATGGGGGTCCGGGGTCCAGGACCCAGACCCGGCTTCTAATCAGGGGCTCGATGATCTCCGATTAGACCGCTGATGGGGCCACCGCGCCATGATTTGTCATTCAGAACAGCTCTTCAGTACCCATTTGTAGCCTGTTTGTAGCCTGTCGCGGAGCGTGGCGCAGATCATTACACGCCGAGAGGAATTCGGTTAGGGCTACCGAATTAGGGGTCTGCTTTGGATTGCAACGTATTTAAATGAAAGGAGCTACGTCCATTCTGATCGGTGTTCGAAACTCACAGGCGCCAACGCGCCAAATGCGCCTAAAAATCGGCCATGGCGCCTAAAAAAGGAAGGAGAAACTTCGAAATTTGAGTCCATGGTGTCTAGGACGTGGTAAAAAGGGGAAAAGTGAGATTCATCCGGGAATGACAAACTTCAGGGGAAATTAGGGAAAAATCAGGAAATCTCTTCCAGTAACTAGGGTTATTTGAACTTTTATCAAAGATTCGGATGAAAAATGAAAAGAAGAAAATCGACATTCATAGCTGGAACTCCGGCGAATTATCTGGTTTTTTCCCCGAGGAAATTACGAAGTAGTCGGACAGACATCAGGTGGTTTTTCATCCGGAAATGCCACTTCACCCTTTGCAATAAAATTACTGTAATTATGCAAAGATATGAAATTTACATGGTAATTTTGGTCTTAAATTTACAGTTTTTAGCGTGTGAAATAGAAAATGTTTATAGATGACCAAGTTTTTCTTTCAAGACAAGAGAAGTTGCACAATCTTAGCAACATTGCAATGTTCTTGGTTCTTTTTTGCAAAATGCAGTCCAATTATTCTGTTAGAAAAACTGTAGAAGCTCTTAAAATATCAACGATTTTGAGAGGAATTGGCAATTGGCAATGTGGTGGCACGCGCTCCAACACTTCGCGGACCCGGCCTCGATATCAGCTGACGTGGATTGTATGACGCAACATACAGTGGCCCAAAATGAAGACCTTTCGAATGGCTATCATGGAAAATTTGGACCCGGCGTTTCTTTGAAATTTTTAAATATTTCCGTTCAACTCGAAGAACATTTTGATCAAGTCCTTAAATCGGAGGGAGATTATTCGTCGAGGTTTCCTCGAAATTCTGACGAAAAAATTTCCATCACGTTTCAAAAAAGAGAATATTACTGGAGACTCTCATTTTTTTTTAAATTCAAAAATTCGGAATATATCTTTTATAATAATGAACCCTGCTGCCCGCTACTCCAGTGGCGTGGTGTGAATTGTGATATATCGATTGTTATGCCATTTAAACCGATGAAAAATGATCTATAAACAGGGTGTTCGCAGCGAACACTCAATAATCGATTCTTTACCATTAGATTTAAATGGCATAACAATCGATAAATTGAAATTCACGCCACTCCCCTGCGCTACTTAGATATTTCACCGGAAACGATTTAATTGATGAAGTTACTCAAGATACTCCTCGTTTTTATGAATGCCACGTTCTACCGACTCTTGACTTTCTTCTCTTGACGGGCGAAAAAGTTAAATTCTGATTTAATTTTCTGATTTAATGCCATGATTTAAAATTACAATTGGATCAGCTGTTGAAATGACCGATTAATCTTAACTAGAGAATGAACTGCAGCAAGAGACGGCGGAATCAGCACTTACTGCTCTTTACGCTGTCATGGCAGGTAGGTCGCCAGGGTGTCTGCAAGTCCGGAATTTCCGGAAAGTCCGGAAATAGTACTGATTTTTCAAGGGCGGTCCGGAAGTACTGAAAAAGTGCCGATATTCCGTTAGAAGGTCCGGAATTTTTTTCATTTTTTTGTCGTTTCTGTCACAATTTGAGCGAAAAACTTAAATTTTTGAAATTTTTTGAATTTCATTGATTGGAGGTACTGAAAAAGTACTGAATTTTTCTGTTGAGGAGGTCTGAATTTCTTGGGAATGTAAAGAAAAAGTACTGATTTTCGGTCAGCCTGTTCTAGTCGCCTGGTCGCCTTTCGAAGTTTTCCCGAAGCTCTGAAAAAAATCTGAAGAAATGATTTCCAGCCCCACGGTATTTGACATGGCAGCACTGTTGGCAGTTGGCGAATCGCAATCTGCCTCCAATACCTGTTACCGAGTCACTCTAGATCAGTGCCATTGTTCCTGCCTCCGGAACAATCCATCTCACATTTCTGTTATCGCTCGCCAACATTTTATCAGTGAGCTAATTAGAAGAGAGTTCGTTTCGCTTATTACGAACTTACGAACACGCTCGATGCTTGACTTGGGCTGTCCAAACATTCCTCCAAGCCCTATCGGCTCATCTCCAACACGGCATCTGCGCGATTTTCGCGGGATTTTAAAGTAAGGACACTCGATGAAAAATCGCCTCACTTCACTTAAAAAGTAGGTCAGAATGACTAATTTAGGCCGCTCCATTTGAAGGTATGATACGCTGGAAAAAAATAAAAGTTCGATTTTAAACCTAACCGCCACTGCAATCCGTCAAGTCAGAGATGTTTCGGAATCTGCCAGAAAAAAATATAGATAGTTAGTTAGTTAATTTTATTTAACGACGATCAGCATCTAGGCTATTTACGTCGGGGACTAGGCAATTTTAAATTTTTAAATTTAGTTTTTTCCACAATATTCATATTCATAACTGTATACCTTTGCGCGGAGTATGTTTTCTGGCCTACCTTAAAACTTGAAGGCTAAATACTAACACCCGTATCGCCCCACTCCATTAGTGTCAAATTGCTTCCTTTCAGTTCGGAAATACCGCAACTGATATCGGCTAATATTTATTAACATATAACCATAATTTTTCCCAAGAATATTTCGAGCCTTATCAACAAGTCAAACAAATTAGTGTCCTAATAATTTCCGACTGGAGCGGGGACAGGGTGACCCAGAAGTTCAACTAATTTACTGAAGAATACAAGAAAAATGTAGACGTCCGAAGAAGGATATCTTTAAACTGCTGCGCAGTGTATGTTTTCTGGCCTACCTTAAAACTTGAAGGCTAAATACTAACACCCGTATCGTCCACACTCCATTAGTGTCAAATTGCTTCCTTTGAGTTCGAAAACACCGCGACTCATGTCGGCTGACATGTATCACCATATTTTTTCCGAAGAATATTTCGAGCCTTATCACCAATGTCCCGAAGTCAAAAGTCACAATAATTAGTAACCCAATAATTCCCAAAGCGAGGGCCGAGTGGTCCAATGGTCCATCCTCCGACAATGAGATACATCCACATCCCAGTGACCTTTGAAAGCGCCGCGAACCCCTCAAGTTATCTCCAGCGGCGAGACGTCGATCGATTATCGATGTCCCCCCATTTGAAGCCATGATAAAGAATCGATTGTTGCGAAGACCCTGTTTATCGATCCTTTTCCCTGTGTTTAAATGGCAGATCAATCGATATATCGCTACGCCACAGTTATCTCCGGAGATCTGTTTGACGGCTTTCCGGGAAGCTGGCAGCGTATCTCCGTTTCGAGAGTGGGGGCTATCCCGTTTATTTATTCCCGATAATGAAACTCGAACTGGGATTTTTTCTCTCTTTTTTTTTTTTGTACGGGTGAAGAAGGAGGCGGGTCCCGGGTCTGCTAGACGAGAGTGTAAACATATCTCGATTCTTTCTTGTTTGTTTTGCCGGTCTGTATCTCTCGGTGTCTTGACTCCAGCTCCGGGACAAACGAGGGACTCGCGGGGCATGTTAATGAAGAGGCCCCTGATTTCCGTTGTTTGTTTCTGGGCCAGCGACGCCCGATTGTACGGGGAATAGAGCTGTCGAGCCCCGGAGGTACAGCCGACAGAGTAGACCCACACTGTCATGCTAAGGAAAAACACCACATGAACCTTCAGGCTTCGCCATAATTCCTCTCATAAAACGCGAATTTCCTGGTAAATTCATGAATATTTTCCTCCCAATTTTCCAGATAATTTAGTTCACAATTTTACCTAAAGATTCTGAAAATTTAAAGGAAAAATATTCAGAACTTTCTGCAAAAATGAACATTTTATCGAAGGAAATTTGACAACTCTCGAATGTTCATACGGCGTTCTTCCTTAGCACGGCAGTACAATCAGACTGCATTTTGCAATGAGGAACTTCAATTTCTGACTCAAACGCGAAGACACCAATCTGCATAGGGGAACTAATGACACATCTGCTGTTTCTGAAGTAAACCAGACAGGGTTGCCATGCACAGTCAGGGAATACCGGAAAACCCGGAAAATGTCAGGGAAAATGACAAAAATGTCGGAGGAAAATTTTCAAGTTACCTTCATATCCCTTCCAGATTGGGTTTGTCGTTTTGAAACAACAAATTTTGCCGGAAGTTTCCAAATCGTGTGTTTTCAAGCACCTGGCATATCCACAATTGTCTGGGAATTTTACCAAAATGTGTCAGAGAAATCAGGGAATCGTCAGGAAATTTCATTCTCTAAATTCTATAGCAACCCCGGCCAGAAATTTTAGTTTCTAATCGGAAAATGTAGCCCAATAATTGGTGAAACTGTGCGAAAATTATGTCGAATTCTAGCAGATAGTACCTATATGTGCTCGTAAGTCGAAATATTAGTGCCCAGAAGGGCAGTTAGTCCTCTATCACGAAAAACGGCTAAGAACGGTCCGAAGTAAACGTTGGCACTCAAGAGCTCCCCCCCCCCCCAAAAAAAAAAAGAGGATACAAAGAAGGTGTTAGCTCTGAAGAAATAAACGAAAGAAGAAAGTAAGAAATGAAGGACGAAAATAATCATTGATATTACGCGTCAGGTTTTTTAGAATTTTTAGTGGCGTCCAAGGTGTCTTATCTACTTAAGTTCTAGTGGATTTTATAGATCCTCTCATTACCGATTTGAAATGTTTTCATCGTTTGTATTTTAACTATCAAATAGTTCCGTTTTCCTTATTCTTCACTCTAATTTTATTTCGTTTTCCTCTTTTTGTTCTCAGACGTAATATGATGCTTTTGTCACACCTGTTACAATACACGTGAGTTTTTATTTCTATTTTACGCACTTGATCTTACTTATTTGCCATTTCCTTTACTCTTTTCCTTTAATTACGCATTGCCTCGTTAAAGAACACTAGGTACATCTACATCTGTTCAATTCAAGGCTCCCAAACCTTAGGTAGGAGCTTGAATAAGTTGAACTGCGGGCGGATTTTTGAAATTAGTAGACAAAGCGATAGACAAAGAGATATACAAAGAAGGCAGCGAAGGCATATGGAGGATCCTATTCGTGGAAGCGTGTAATTGCAATGGACGAAGAAGTTACGTGATAGACTAACTGACGGCAGCTCACAAGTCCCTATAGTAAGTCCATCATTTTCTCCCTTAATCTACAGGAACCAACCATTTCAACCAATGAGATCGCTCCATATTCCTTATATCGGTTTGTCTATAAATTTCAAGAATCAGGCCGCAGGGTTCAAAACTGAAAAAAGAAGCCGAAAAGAGAGAGAAAGGGGAAAATCATTGCTGAATAATTCACCTGTCACTTCATAAATATTTTTATCCTTATCCGACCAGTTTTCCTCATTTCCCGGAGACCTTTCCAAAGGTCGGTTTATATGCTGTATCACCAAACAGCCCCCTCCCCTCTCCCCCCCTTTGCCGGTTGCGTAAATTCTCAGACGGATTTGCCCACAGCGAGACAAAGAAATTGCCCAAGTCTGGTGCTCAGATTGATGAGCAATTTACGACCAACACTAACTAAGAGCCTATCGGAGCAAGCTTGACATTCTTTTGAGACGAGCTGCTTTTATGACATACTTACTCAGATGCGCAGAGGGTCCGCTGAGCAGTGTTTCCCCTTTTCTCGTTAGGTATATTTCACTACTTTTTTCCTGAGTTTTTCCTTATTGATTTAAGGTCCCAGTGGCGAGGCGTGAATGATCGATCATCGATATTTCCCCATTTGAAACCATGGTAAAGAATCGAGTTTTAGGGTGTCCGTTGCGAACGCCCTGTTTATCGATCTTTCACCATAGGTTTAAATGGTAGATCAATCGATATATCGCAAAGCACGCTCCGCCACTGGAAAGCACTGTCTCCACTCGTCAAAATGGCGTCAAAATGGAAGCTCAAAATGAATCGATTTCAACGATAAGTGGCACTAAGTCGAGACTGGATGCGATTGGTGAGTGTTGCAACTCAAAATAGAGCGGCACGACTCTATTTTGACCAACAATCGCGAACAGATCGTATTAATAGATTCATTTTGAACTTCCATTTTGACGACATTTTGACAAGTGGACACAGGGCTGAAGATCCTACCCTGCCTGGCCATTGAGCCGTCGAAGAAAATAGACTCCTCCTCTTGTCAAGGGCCTGAAGTTAACAATTTGAGATGAGTCCTGCGGGGTATCTACCCGCCTGTGGGATTCACTTCAAAATTAAGTCCCGTAACGTCTTTTTCGAAATTCCAGTCAAGTGCTATAGAGAGCTTTTTGTGGTATTCACTAAATCCAGTTTTTCCAGGATTTTGTTCGAAAATTGAAGGAGTTATTCTTCGGATCAAAAAAGACATTTTTCTAGAATAACTTTTTCTCCAAAAACGCTTACCCTGGGGGCCAGATTATCCCCCTATAATCCCTTATTAGCCCCTATTATCTTGAAAACGATGAGTCTTAGCGACTCATTTTTGCACTTACTGCTCTCTTCGCTATCGCGGCAGTACGGCGCTTTTCCTCAACACGGCGGCAGCATTACTCTCTCGACAAAGGCACTCTACATACACCCACGCCAGCAGCGCGTTCAACACCCCCGACATCACCCGGTCCGGCGCGGCGGCGCGACGCGGTTACGATGTCGGAATTACGTCACCCACTTATCGGCGCGGCGGCACGCGGACCGGTGGAGGGGCAGACGAGCGACGGGGGGGGGGGGGGGGGCTGTGCGACCGACACTTTCCGTCGGCTCCCCCGGACGCAGACGTCACCCGGCTCCCGTCTGCTCGCGATGCGGTCTCCGTCCGTCTCGGTGCTCGATGTGCGATGCTCGCGAACCCGCGGATTCGGCGTTTCGTCGCGGTTGCGGTCGTTGCCGGCAGTGTCTTGTCTTGTCTTGTCTCGTCTCCGTCCGGGCCTTTGTTCCGTCCTCTGCGTCGCCGTTGCCGCCTTCACCGCGAAAGTGAGTGCCCCCCCCCCGCCCCCCCCCACACCAGAAAAAAAAACACATTGGATCTAGAGTCCAGACTCTTAAAAACATCGACAAGAAAAAATACTCTTGGTTCGATCGGAGTTGTGCTTAAATTAAGAACCAAGCCTCTTAATTTGAGCGGATTTCCTTTTGATTCAAGCTTAAATCTGATTGAATCAAGAGTCCTTTTTCTTTTCAATGTTTTCAGGAGTCTGGACTCTAGATCCAATGTGTTTTTTTTCCAGTGCAAGAAAGGAGTCAAGACACATCAGCTTTTGCCGAATTTAATTGGACAGTTAAATCGGGGACTTGAAAACGGTCGTGCGGATTTTTGTGCGAATTTCAGTGAATTTTCTGTGTAGTACTACGCGCAGGGTGTCTGCAAGTCCGGAAATAGTACTGATTTTTTGAGGGCGGTCCGGAAGTATCGAAAAAGTGCGGAAATTCCGCAATAAGGTACGGAATTTGTTTTAATTTTTCGTCATTTTTGTCGCAATTTCAAATTTTTAAAATTTTTCTAATATCGTCGAATGGAGGTACTGAAAAAGTGCGGAATTTTTCTGTCGGAGGAGGTACTGAATTTCTTGAAAATTTACTGAAAAAGTACTGTAGAAGTACTTATTTTTGACCAGCCTATTTTAGTAGACACCTTGTACGCGGATTCCATAAAAGTTTCAAAGGAGCCCCAACTAACGTTATTTTGTGAAAAATCGAATAGAGAATTTGCAGGTGTCTGAAATTTGATGAATTTCGTGTTCAAGTGGAAACTACAGAGTGAACTGAACATCAAAAATACTGTGAAATCAGCTCTTTAAGCTTTTTCAGATGAAGCAATAAAAAAATTGCATGCAAATTCTCCATTCCTTAAAATTTTCCAAGGAGTCTCGACAAACGTTCTTTCGTAAAAAAATCAACTTGCCCAATTTGTGACAATGGCTGATGTGACTTGGTTCATTTCCCCTAAATGCGGTTCAGTTTTCGTTTTCTTGCGTGGTCGTATGTGTAATAATCATTGCGTTCGTTCCTCATTCGAGTTTGTCTTTTCCGTTGACTTCGCTTCACTGTTTTTACGACGAAAGTGAGTGCCCCCTTCCCCCTATAATTTTCGTTTTTTTTTTTTACGTGGATGTATGTATAATGATGATTTCATTCTTTTTCTTAAATTTTTCCTTTTTCCCGGTGGTTAATTTTCACGAAATTTGAGAGATTGGTAGTGTTTACTGATTTATATCTTCACGACGAAAGTGAGTACCCCTACCCCCCTGTAATTTTCGTTTTCTCACGTGGACGTGTGTATAATATTTTTACAATGATTGCATTCATTTCTCCTCAAATGTTATCTTTTTTCTGCAATTTTGACGAAAGTTTGAGAGACTAAAAGCTTTGGCTGATATTTTCACTTTCAACCAATATTGAGGAACCTTGGAACTAATCTTTAAGCATTTTTTTTACAGAGAAAATGTACAACGAACCTGTCCGAAAATTTCACTGAATTTCCATTGTGCTGATGGTAAAATTCAGTGAACTTTTTTAAGATATTCAATCAACAATTTCGCTGCAAAAAAATAAAATGGAGGCAGAAATTTTGAAACGTCGCATGGCGCTTGTGATACTTAGGCCGGAGGGTGACGATTTAAGGATCTATGCGTTTACGGAGGCACGAAGAGAGACCTAACGCTTTTAATGATAATCATATTCCAACTAGTCTCGCAGTCGTTATTTCCGTCTCCAGAATTTTTTTGCAATTCCACATTCAAATTGGCAAAGACTTCGTAAGCCCTCGCTCTGAGTGTTGAAAAACACATGATTAGCAGTTCGCCGAATTCGGAGAAACCTGACGAAATTGTCGTTAAACACGGCCGTGCCGGATTTTCAGTTTTTCAAGGATATCCTTATCGTCGCGCGCTCACAAGATTGCCACGATCAGAATGAAAATCGGGAATCTTTTATGGATAAGCACAAAGGAAACCGTCTGATTATCAGGGTAAGAATTCCATTACAGCGATTTTTATCGGAAAATTTGTATTCCATTCGTTAAAGAATTTTTATGGACCTTGTTATTGTAATTGGGGGAATACTGCTTAAAAATACTATACGAAAGTTCGAAATATCTTGTAACAAAATTCGTGTTTAATAGGCACTGAGATATCGCTGAGCTTTTATTGAACAAAACATCCGTTCTGATCTAACCTAAGTGCCTTCAAATCGTCGAATAGGCAAGATCGGGTACCCTGACGCACGAAAAGTTGCCAATTTCGTTTTTTCTGCGAAGATGAACCTACATCACCCGTTGAATTCGGAACTGCAATATCTGGCTCATCTATACAAACACTTATGTGCATAGGGAAACTAATGGTGCGCATGTTGCTCATGATTTGAGCCAGGAATTATAGTTCCTAATTGCAAAATGTTGGCGATTAACACTATTCTGTAGGGTATGGAACGCCGTGTTTACGGAAACCTATCTTCAGATAGGAAGGCCGGAAAAAAACAAAAATTAGAATTTAAGTTACCTAATGAGCCACGTGCTTTTCACTTCTGGTTTACTCTCATGTTGAAGCACATTCGAGTCTCCTTTCCAAAATATCTACTTCGTAAAACCTAAAATGAAGCTTAAAAGACTCGAACGCAAAATGCTGCATTCGATTTGTCATGTCAAACTGTTCATTTCCGCTTTTGTATACTTTCAGCATTTATTCAGGTTTACAAAATAATTTTTTGGGGAATATGCAATAGAAATTTTGTGCTTATAGGTGCAAACATACCTATTTTTCGGTAAAAATTGAAGTGCATTTCAGCAAAATTTTCCTGATGTTTCGATGTTACATCACTTCCGGTGTAAGCCCATTCGTCAAAATCTTCTCGGCTGTTTATTTTTCCAAACCCTCGAACTATTCGTGCGGAAAATGCAAAGTGCCGCACAGTGGATCGAGTCAATCAGAGAGGTCGAACCTAAAATTCTCTGTTAAAGCTGGAAATTTCCATGTTTATTTCATCACATCTCGAATTTAAGGGGTGCTGCTAGAGGAAAATTTCACGAGAAAACCAATGGAATCACTTCTAGGATCTCAAAACTTCGCATAAACTGAGTTATAAGCTCTTAAAGTTACCAAATTTTGTCTGACTTCCCCGATTGACTCAATCCACTGTACGCCGCCGTTCATAATCCGTGTAAAAAATTGTTTTAATCCATCATCATCGGCTTCGCCGTGCGCGAAGCCACGGTTTAAAAAGTGAATTTTCCAGCGATCGGTTTTGTCGCACATAATTTTCATATCAGCAATTTTCAGCTCCTCTGCGCCGGGTGTTTCGTTCCACGTGTGCCCGATGAGGTGGAATAAAATTCTTGGCTGGAATTCGTTAGCGTGGGAATTTTCATTTTTCAGCGCTGACCCTATATTGCACTGTGAATAAGGTTACGATCTTGCTTCTTTGAAGTCATTTTTAATTTTTGAAATACACGTACGTGAGGAAAACACCCACAATACAGGACGAAACGATTTCGCGCTCACCAAGGCTGCCTTCTCAGCTGTTGGTTTTTTTATGATTCTAAAAACTGATGATCGAAAGCTGTGGTGAGCGCCGAATAGTCGTCTCCTATTTTTCCGCGTCTTTATAGTACAATAGTAACTGTAGTTTTTTTATTTTTTCGTGTATTCATATTTTTTTTTATTTATTATTAAATATGCATTTCGATACCTCTTCATTTTTAAAAATTTCTAAAGCGCGAACTAATAATTTCGATATATTTACTACTTGATGTTTATCCTGTGGGATATCCAAAAATAATTCAAAGCCTTATAATCCCACGAATAAACTTTCACATTCCCTTAGGAATTTTCATAAATTTTATTTTCTGCAAAAGTAATAAACCATTTTCTGTGCCCTTGAATTAGACAGTCGACTGTAAATTTCTCCTTTCACACAAGTCAGTTAGCGGTAAGACTAAAAATAAAGAGATAAAAATGCTTTAATAACTATCATACTATAAAAAATCCAAAATTATCAACTTTGAGTGAGCTTGATGAAGGTCGTTCGGATTGTTATTTTACTTTATTAAGTTTCGTCATCCTTCTATCCTTCCCTGTGATTAATCTAATGTATTTATCACGCCGCGCCGTTTTTAATTTGCGCTGTTCGCTGTCGCTTTGATTTGAACCAAAATTTCTGCGTTTCAATCGCATTTTATGTTTTATACTCTTATATATCACTTCAGGTGCCAAAAACCTCAGCCTTGATCAGTTTTTACGTAATTATGGTGGCATAACGTCGATGTACTTTTTCTTATCGTAGACGTTTGTCTTATTGTTACCTCATTTCGTGTACTTTATTCTTAAAAACGCGTGAATTTTACGAATATTGCGACTGCTTAGCAACTTAAGCCAATGAAATTCGAGAAAGCGAGAGTATATTTCCGAGTACCTTTTTCGTTATTTTGAATTTCTAAAATATAGGAGAAAATTTCGTTCAAAGTTCAGGAAAAGGTAATGTCGTTAAACAGAGAATATATATAAGTGGAGGTCTTACCAAGGGTCAGAGAAAATCAAAAAGTTGGAGAATTTGAAAATGAAGAAATTATGGAAAAACTCGGAAGTATCAAACCTGTCTCTCATCATCAATGCATAGATTTTCGATCTGCTAGCTGTATTCAAAATGGTATTGAAATAGTGTAATTCCTTCGAAAAATATACTAATACTGCCGTGCTAAGGAAAAACGCCGTATGAGCATTCGAGATTTGCTAAATTTTTCTTGATAGGACATGTTTTTTTGACGATATTTATGCACATTTTTCTTTTAAATTTTCAGGTAGTTTAAATGTCACACAAAATAGTCTGACAATTTTGGGAACAAATATTCACAATTTTCCTAGTAAATTCGGTTTTTATCGAAGAAAACTTTGCAACGTCTGTAGGCTTATACGGCGTTCTTCCTTAGCATGACAGAATAGGAAGGTATATAGTAAGTGCACTATATAATAGTAAAGGAGCAACTATTAATTAGGTCACTCTTCCTCCTGACGATTCTTCCAAATTGACAACATTGGATTCCCTCCATTTAAACCCATCCTGGACTCTCGAATGTACTCTAATCGATTCTGCATGTGCCTCGATAAGTATCGATTGTTTCACATGAATTCATCTCGATTTCCGTATGAGCCCCAGAAAGCATGGACTTATATGTAAAACATGGCCCACATGAAAATTGAGCTACGTTCTTTCGTTGTAGAGGGGCGACGATCTTTCTCGTTGTCGCTTCACGAACCTCACCCTCACTTGGAATCTTTCATGCTTTCCCGCCGATCTGGAAAAGTAGGTCAGGATAGGCGTGGCGCGATTTTTGGCAAGGATATAGGTTCGTGTCAAGATATGAAATATCCAGGCACTCAAGCTTGGCCTACAAGTGGCGCCGAATCCAGAGCCATTTTCAAGAGTTTTACTCTCGCTTCGTGGAATTTCGCGAATTTCAACAAGGGCTTACGCGATTTTGAGTGCTTTGAATGGACTCGTGTAAGGTACTTACGATCAGGTGGTATTATGTGACAAATAAATAAAGGAATCCAAGAACGGTATCAAATTCAACTCTACCAAACCAAAATTAAACTATACATTTTTCAATATGCAACTAACACCATTGGCTCATTTCACAAACAACGTATGAGTCCTTGGGTTCCGTATGCAGATAGGTGCTTGTGTGGGTTATACAAAATTATTAGTTCTAAATGTGCTTGTTGCAAACCTCTGCTGGAGCAAGATAAAGAGTTGTTTCTCATAGAAAATGGGTCAAAAATCACGATGAGCGCATCGGCAAAGTCTGGAATGTACTCCTAACATCACAATTTGCGTAAGGAATTTGCATTTTTTTTGAGCTTCCCACTTCCAAAACGGTACTACGGCATAGGTGAACATTTTGTTCGAGGAGCGTCGCTCCATTCAACCCTTGCTTAATGTCTTGCAATACTCAACATATCCGACGCTATCAAGACAGATCTTTATCAACTCGAGGAAAACGTGAATGTAACCACGCCAGGTTGTCAAAAAATAGTTAGATTTTTTTCCCGGCACATGAGTTTTGGAGGATTGGCGTCGGCCATGTTGAATACTGTGCAGTATCCTTCTGCACAGAGGTTGGAAGGGACGATTTGTTGTTGACGACTGTTGACGAAATGTTCATCTGTACCGTTGTATCGTTTTTGAAGCGGAAGCTCAAAAAAGCGTGGATTTCTTACGCAGATTGTGAAGTTAGGAGTGCATTTCAGACTTAGTTCATGCGCTCATGGTGATTTTTGAGCCATTGTCTACAAGAAACAACCCTTACTTTTGCTCTAGCAAAAGTTTGCAACAGGCCCATTGCAAAATGTAGTCCAACGGGCCTCGTGAGTTGCCAACCCACGGTAATCGCTACTCAAACCCGTGAACCCCTAGCATCATGCGACTGCCTCGTCACAAAGTGGAGTGTTCGAGATATCAGTGATATCACTCGTTTCCAGGATATGAGTAAACAACCTCGTGATACAGTCAGTGAGTCATGAGCCATTCGTGTAATGGTGTTTCCAACAGTTCTATTTCCAACAACAAATCGAGAGGTCATTTTACGTATTCCACATCATTCGGGAGACAAATCAACTTCCAGCTTGAAGTTCGGCTTCTGTCAACGAAGCAATTCCTTTTGGACCACATCGTCGCCCCTTTGACGTAAGGGCGTATATCAATTGGACGTATTTATGCTAAAAGGAACTATGTTACACGCAATCCTTTTACACATAGTTCCTTTTAGCATAAAGACGTTCAATTCCGTGATCCCTATTTTACATTTAAATCCATGCTTTTTGAAGCTCATGAGAAAATTGGACGTATTTATAATAAAAGGAACTATGTCACACGGAAACCCTATGCACATAGTTCCTTTTAGCATAAATACGTTCAATTGAAATACGCCCTTACCCCAAAGGAGCGACTATATTTATGCTCAGGGTGTGCGTTTACGATGTTTATCATTATTGTTGGCCCGTTCCTCACCATGCTCAAATGCCTCAACCCTCTATTGTTCACCGCACTGTATAACAGGATCCACCGCGTTCGAATCAACCCCATTAATTTCGTGACGCAACCTGCAGTACACGCTTGCACTGCAGTCGGTATCGACCGGGTTCTGCGGGCGCTGCAGCTAA
The DNA here is from genome assembly GCF_918797505.1 of Bemisia tabaci. Classification (NCBI taxonomy): domain Eukaryota; kingdom Metazoa; phylum Arthropoda; class Insecta; order Hemiptera; family Aleyrodidae; genus Bemisia; species Bemisia tabaci. The sequence goes on from NC_092801.1 coordinate 38,206,178, forward strand.
ATTTAGCCTGGAATTGGACCTCTGCCAACCTCCACGCTCCCGCCCACTTTCGACGACGGTGGCGAAGTTGCCAGATTGTGCGGAAAATCTGGATATTTTACATCGAGTCGAATGGTGAATAATGTTGAATTTTCAGGCGCAATCTGGCAACAATGAGGTGGATGCAGTCCAGGCTCTACGTGGGTGCACGTTCGAGGAGGAGCTTAATTTCGCGCTAAACTATCCTTTTATTCCTTCGTTTTTCTTCGGGTGAACTTTATCTTCGTAACTCGAGTCTTCTTTATTTTCGCCCTCGAGTTTTCTTGGGATCTTTTTACTTTTTAGCACTTTTCTTGGAGGAGATAAAAGAAACGCGTTGTCTTCGCGCAGGATTAAAGTTTCCTCGTATAGTTAAGGGTGTCGAAAACAGGAAGAGAATCCCCGGAAATATTCACAGGGTTGTCACATCAGTCAGAGAAAACTGGGAAACGTAAGGGAATTTTAAAAAATCAGGGAAAACCGGGAAATGTCAGGGAAAAATTTGTTAAATCACCTTCATTTGATTTCCAGAATGGGTTTGAGATTTTGAACGAGAAATTTTGCCTGAAAACTCTTTTCAATTATGCCCTCCTAACCATCCGCCACATCTTCAATGGGCCTGTTGCAAACTTTTGCTAGAGCAAAACTAAGAGTTGTTTCCTACAGATAATGCCTCAAAAATCACTATGAGCGCATCGGCAAAGTCTGAAATGCACTCATAACTTCACAATCTGCGTAAGAAATTTGCGGTTTTTTGAGCTTCCCGCTTCGAAAACGATACTACGGTACAGGTGAACATTTTGTTAGAGGAGTCGTTCCATTGGCGACAATACTCATCATGGCCGACGCCAGTCCGCCAAAACACGTGTGATGGGACGAGATAACACTTGAACAGGATTAAACCATATAACAATCGGCGTGTTTACGTTCATATTTTCCTCGCCCGCCTTAATTGACCTTGAACTCTCCTCGAATTACGCGAGGAACTGCGCAAGCGTCGGCCATGATGAATATTGCCGACGATGGAGCGACTCCTCTAACAAAATGTTCACCTGTGCAGTAGTATCGTTTTTGAAGCGGGAAGCTCAAAATAACGCAAATTTCTTACGCAGATTGTGAAGTTATGAGTGCATTTCAGACTTTGCCGATGCGCTCATCGTGATTTTTGAGGCATTATCTATAGGAAACAACTCTTCATTCTGCTCTAGCAAAAGTTTGCAACAGGCCCATTGTCAGAGAATTTCACCAAAATGTGTCAGGGAAATCAGGGAAATGTCAGAGAATTTCATTTTCTAAATTCTGTGGCAACCCTGATTGAGCAGGTTCTCACTTACTAGCTTCTATGGCCTGCTACACAATTTCTTATAGCCTTTTATAGCCGATGGCGATTAAGCAACAGCCAGGCGATAAAGTGTATGCTAAACGTTACTAATTACGGATGCTAGGACTTAGTGAGTTTTTGGAATACTGCTCTCTTTTTGGGCCGTATTATCTTGATTTATTTTGCGAGGAAAACTCCGTACTTTTGACGGATGCCTGCCATTACTAATATATTAGAGCGCCTTCAGTTTCGTATGATACTGTGCAATACCTCTGGTGTGAAATAGTTGCTTCAAGCGCCGTGGCAGGCGGGCACCCAGCGCGAAACACGCATTGGCGCCTACAAACCTAACAGGGATAATGCACGCGTTGCGCAATGCGTGAAGTATCCCTGTTAGGTTTGTAGGCGCTAGTGCGTCGCCGCTCCGCTTTGTGTTAGGCTCAAACATTTAATCTCGCGGAGTCAGCGTTATTTAACTAATGATTTTGAAATGTTTGCACATCCTGTATGGATTATTCTCATTTTAATTGATGAAAAAAAAAATATGTATGAAAGGAAAATATAATGTGTGTTTTGTAAATATTAAGGTGGTTCCGTATCAAACTTAATGATTTCCAAAGCACACGAATTTCTACACAATTTCTTATAGCCTTTTATAATCGATGGCGAAAAAGCAGCAGCCAGACGATAAAGTGTAAAGCCCGGCGATAGGAACTATAGCCCGGCTGCATAATTTTTTATCGCTTCGTATAGCCCGGCCGTATGATTTTCTCCGCATTCTACAGCCAGCTATATGATTTTCTGTAGCCTTCTTTAGCCGGCTATAAGAATTCCTATGGTATTTTGAAACGCAGCTCTTATCGCCAATTTTTACCAGGGCAGAATTTCGCTGTTTCGCGCCTTTCGCTCCGTGCACGTATTCGGAATTTTCGTCGGTGAATTTTTTTCGCGGTGAGCTAGTGTATCCGCCTATGATCTTGCGCTATGCATGACGAGAGGCTCCGAAAATTTCATGAAGTGTTGCAAAGAGCGTCGAGGCGCTTCACCTTGAGCGTCCATTGTCCAAGGCGCTATGGAAACTATTCTCTCGCACTGTTTCGGCAAAACCGCAGTTATTGACTCGTGTGTCATTGTCCAAAAATAAAGATGTTCCGATCAAAGGGAGCTCACAGTGGCTCCCGTTTGTTTTTGCGCTCCATGGCTGCGGACAAAGACGCAGGCTTGCCAGATTTGGCGCAATAAGCTTATTTCTTCCTCGTTTCCCTCGCGAAAGAACGGAACTCCATTTCAGTGTTGCCAAATGGAGCTGTTGCATGTGTAAGGAATTTGCGATTTGACCATTGATTCTTATGTAAAAGTTCGCGAGAAACACGATGGTGCCACTGGTTTTCTCTGAAATCATCTCCCAAGCTCATAAAAAGCTCTCAAGTTGAAGTCAAAATGGAGTGGATATCCACCCTGCCCTTAGAGTCCACCTCTACATCAAAACAAACTCTCCATGCAAATATTGGGAGCAAATACATCAGCAGGGTTGCCGTGTTTTCAGTTTTGGAGTCCCCAAAGAAAGTGGCAGCCCTGTCAATGTATTTGCTCTCTATCTTTGCATGGAGAGTTTGTCTTGATGTAGAGGTGGACTCTCAGGATAGCGTGGGATATCCCCTCCATTTTGGCCTCAACTTAAGATCTTTTTTTGAGCTTGGAGAGTTGATTTCAGAGAAAACCAGTGGTACCATCGTGTTTCTCGCGAACTTTTACGTAAGAATCAACAGTCAAATCGCAAATTCCTCATGCATGCAACATCTCCATCATCTCTTGTTCTACACATATTAACACGGAAGGAACAAGAGTTTGGCCAACTCGCGAGGCGGCGGCTCCCAGCGGGGCGCGACGGACGCCGAACGCGGCCGGGGCGTCGCGACGCGACGGACGCGTCGGCGTGGGCCGCGCGAAACGCGAAATGCGAACGGGGCGTCGTGAACTTGGAGCTTGCTAAACTTGCCAGAGAACTTGATTTTTTTATCCTCTTTTGTTGCAGATGTTCGCCGAGGAGTCCGTGACCCAGTTCCGAGCCGCCGCCGCCACCGCCACCGCTTGGTTGGAGTGCCCGGCTCGCGCTTTTATTATCGCGAAAGCTCGCCGAAATTCGGATCCGCCGACGCCGACAGCGCCGGCCGAAGGTGAGTCGGACCTCTTTTATTGAGCCGAGCTTACGTCACACTCTCGTCCTAACGGAAAACAGCGTATCGACATTCCAGAGTTGCCAAATTTCCCTGATCGCATGCAAAAATGTTAAAAATTTTGGACAAAAATCCACAGATACATTTTTGTAGAAAAATTGAATCTGTTCACGTCAATTTTGCAAGCTTGGAATGAAGTTATGCTCTTTCGCCCGGGCAGCGATAAATGATGCCCCATAAATGTCACATCTTCAGTTTTCAAAAACCAAGAATTCTACCCCGCATTACTTCTCAGGAAAGCTGTCCATACTTTTTCTTGAAATTTCTTCCAGCGTTGCTGTTTCCCATAATTAATTCCGAAATTCGGAATTTTTTTAGTAATCGGAACTTTTCCCGGAATCTTCTGAATCCCCGAAATTTTCAGCTATTTTCGGAATATTTTCGGAATTTCCTAGAAATTTGCAGTTTTTCGCCAGTTTGACCATTAATTTAATCAAACACTTGAAAAAAACAAATTGGATCTAGAGTCCAGACTCTTAAAAACATTGACAAGAAAAAATACTCTTGATTCAATCGGATTTTTGCTTGAATCAAAACGAAGTCCGCTTAAATAAGAGGCTTGGTTCTTGATTTAAGCTAGATTCTGATTGAATCAAGAGTCCTCTTTCTTGTCAATGTTTTCAAGAGTCTGGACTCTAGATCCAATGTGTTTTTTTTCCCAGTGTAAAGCATATATTTCTCAGGAAAGCTGTCCATACTTTTTCTTGAAATTTCTTCCAGCGTTGCCGTTTCCCGTAATTAATTCCGATTTTCGGAATTTTTTAAATAATCGGAACTTTTCCCGGAATCTTCTGAATCCCCGGAATTTTCAACTATGTTCGGAATTTCCTCGAAATTTGCAGTTTTTCGCCAGTTTGACCATTATAACTTAATCAAATTCAGGGACTTTTTGATCAAATTTGACGATTCTCAAAACTAAATTCGGGCGTATTTCGGAATTTACCTCCCGGAATTCGGTTCAGCGCCCCAAAAATGACCTCCTCGAGCAAACTCATTGATTCGGTTGAGCGTGCCGATTGGAAAGTTCCATTTTATCCGAACGGTTCGCTTTCACCGAACTTTTTCTTTGTTCAGTTGTGGCGTGGCGTGCTTTGCGATATCGACTCATCTACCATTTAAACGTACGGGAAAGGATCGAAAAATAGGGTATTCGCAACGAAAACCTTAATAATCGTTTCTATACCACAGGTTTAAATGGGGAAATATCGATAATCGATCATATTCAGGCCTCGCCATTGTTGTTCAGTGTGAACGACTGACACAGGAAATGTGACAATGCTGTTTTAAAAGATTTCATTTATGGTATGGAGGCCTTTGATTAATCTGTTTTTAACTGGCCCAACTGGCTCACACCAATTGGCTTTTGCGAAATTGCCAAGCGATTTTCGACATCATGTCACGGATGCCTTACAGTCCCGGTACTCCACGGATTTCCCAGCAAATTGACGCAATTTCTTGAGAGGCTCCGCTGAGCCGTCCGGAATGCCGTAACGATTTCCAGTGAGCAGGGGCGTCATTTGAAAAATTTGCCGAATCTTCGACCACATCCTATTAAGAGCATATTTGTATGACAAGAGCACACTCATGATGATACATCACAGTGCAACTATCAGACCACGTATCTCATTTGCGTTGTTTAAAAGTCTCAGCGGGAATTTCCTAAGATCCACTGAAAAAAAAAAAAAAAAAAAAAACACATTGGATCTAGAGTCCAGACTCTTGAAAACATTGACAAGAAAAAATACTCTTGATTCTATCAGATTTAAGCTTAAATCGAAAGGAAATCCGCTCAAATTAAGAGGCTTGGTTCTTCATTTAAGCAAAAATCCGATTGAATCAAGAGAATCTTTTCGTGTCGATGTTTTTAGAGTCTGAACTCCAGATCCAATGTGTTTTTTTTTCCAGTGTCACCAAATTCTGAGCGATTATACTCTATCTTGTCGCCATTTTATCTCTCTAAAATACCGTTCGATAAAATCGAAATTTTATCTCTGTAAAATCTGAGCGGTTGTACTCAATCTTGTCGCAATTTTATCTCTGTAGAATTGCGTTCGATAAAATCGAAATTTTATCTCTGTAAAATCGCGTTCGATGTAATCGAAATTTTATCTCAATTTATCAGAATTTTTTGTTCTATAATATTGGGATGATAGATCGCAGTCGATAAAATTGCGATTTTGTTGCAAATTTGTGCTATGAAATTGCAATTTTTTCCCGATAGTAGTGCAATAATCGCGAAAAAATCGCGTTACATTCTCCGAACAAATCGCAAATTATCGCGATCACTGCTACTTGGTTAGGATTGCTCCAGTTTCTCTCTTTCATGTTGTGTATAGCATTTCGTTGGTGAAACTACCAGACCACGTATCTCGTTTGCGGTTTAAAAAATCTTCACTCACATTTTATTTTTTTGAAGGAGATCAAATCAATAGCATTCCTTACAATTTTCACAGATTTTTTGCCGCTTTTTCTCAGAAGAGGAAAAATCACGGAAGTTTTCACGAATTGACGTTGAGTAGTTTTCCATTTAAAAAATGAAGTATGACAGGAAGTCTGCGACGTCGCAAACCGAGATACGTGGTTTGGTAGTTTCACCGTCGATTTGTCTCTCAATTTCATTAATCACCTTTCAGAGTGATGATCCGAATCCACGGTAGATTTTTATAAAATTGGTGAAATGCGGCCTTCGTGTTTGTCGTGTGCTCTGTTTCGCACGGTCGATGACACCAACTTTCGCGCGAAACATCAAACTAGCTGACGACAGCTCAGAATGACGTCATAGTTGCCAAATAGTTACGGAAAATGTCCCGGTTCGCCTTTTTATTCGCGCAAATTGCGACCTGCAGTGACAAATAGTATACCATGACCCACGTCAATGTGCGTGTGTTTTTTCATATCTACGAGTGTCAAGCACAAATTTTCCTCTCTGTGATTAGAAGAATAGCACGCTACGCAGAGAACGATTTCTAACGGGTTTCAGTTTTTTATACCTTAGTTTTTCTCCCGAGTTAGAGGTAGGTTCTGCCGTGCTAAGGGAAAACGACGTATGGGCATTCGAATGTTGTCAAATTGCCTCTCAGAAAATTTTTATTTTTGAGGAACGTTATGAATATTTTTCCTTGAAATCTACCAACACTCTACATTGAATTACGAATAAAATTGTCTAAACAATTGGGGGAATTTTTTTTTTAATAATGTGCCCGAAAATTCGTGATTTGTCGAAGGAGATTTGGAAACGTCTGAAGGCTCATATGGCGTTCTTCCTTAGCACGGCAGGAATTTCCCGTGGATGCCTGCTCGTTTGGAAATCTATAGAAAAAACCGGTGAAGGTGCTTTATTTTTTAGATTTTTCCTGGAAACTCTAGATAAAAAAAGTATAACGTAGAAAAAATATCGATAATTATGTTCTTTGAGGCCTTTTGTGTTTATCCCTACCGAGTGCCATTTAACCATTTCGACTCGGGGAATGCTACGAAAATTTTCCTTTGGATCTTACTTAAAATCAACTAAGCAAATTCTGGTTTGTCTCTGATGGATTTGAGCGAGAAACTCAAATTTTAAAAATACTTCCAATTTCGTCAAATGGAGGCACTGAAAATATACGGAACTTTTCTGTTGAGGAGGTACTGAATTTTGGGAGAATGCACTGAAAAAGTACTGTAAAAATACTGATTTTCGGCCCACCTGTTTCAGTAGACACCCTGTTGTCCAATAATTTGTCTGTCCATTTTCGTTGACACAATGGCAATCCCAAACAGCAGATTTCTGGAAAAATTGAGTGACCCTTTCTCACGTCTTTTTTCCATTTTCCACCTCTTTTTAGTTGAACTATGGCAACGTTGACCCGCGAGGTGCGAAGAGGAGGGCGTGGAGCGCGCGAAATTACGGAATCGCATGCGGACGCGCGAAGTGGCGCACAAGTGCGACAATGTGAATGCGACAATGCACAAGTGGTGCACGGTGCAGTCGGAGTGCAGTGTGCAGAGTGCAGCGGATGTGGAGCCTCTGGCTGGTGCCGATCCGCGACTCTCGCCGCACGATGGATCGAGTCAATCAGAGAGGTCGGACAAACTTTGTAAACTTTAAACGCTTATAACTCCGTGCTAAGGACAAACGCGTATTGAACGATTCGAGAGTTGCCAACATTTCCTCGAAAAGTTATTCTTGAGAAGTATCGAATAGAACGGATAATTTCCTATAAGACTTTTCAATACCTTTGAGTGAAATTGCGAACAAATTATCTGAAAATTGGCAGGAAATATTCATACAGTTTACAATGAAATTCACATTTTGATCAGAGGAACTATTGGCAACGCCTGAAGGTTCCTACGGCGTTTTCTAACGGCAGTTTAAGTCAATTTATACAAATTTTGAGGTTCTGAAAGCAGAGTGTCTACAAGTCCGGAATTTCCGGAAATAATACTGATTTTTTAAGGGCGGTCCGGAAGTACTGAAAAAGTGCGGAAATTTTGCAAGAAAGTCCGGAATTTTTTTCATATCTGTCGCAATTTGAGCGGGAAATTCAAATTTTTGAAATTTTTCGAATTTCGTTCAGTTGAAGGTATTGAAAAAGTACTGAATTTTTCTGCTGAGGAGGTACTGAATTTTCTTGGGAACGTACTGAAAAAGTACTGTCAAATTACTGATTTTCGGCCTGCCTGTTTTAGTAGGCACCCTGTAAAAGTGGTTCCATTGGTTTTCTCGTGAAATTTTCTACCAGATACCCCCTGAAATTTAAAATGTGACGTCATGAACATCAAAATTTGCAGTTTTAGCCAAGAATTTCATGTCCGACCTCTCTAAGAAACTCGATCCACTGTGCGCCGATGCGCCGCTCTCGGATGCGTTATCGCGATTTGTCACCCGGTGAGTGCCCCATCCCATGCTCCGAGCTATCGCATCGCGCACACTGGGTCAAGCTCCACTTAAAAAAGGAACTTTCAGTTTCAGGAAATAGGGTCCTTGTAAGCAGCGAGGATGTCCGATCTTTAGAGTTAGAGCTGAGTTCAGGAATCTGCAGGGTGTCTACCGTACGGAAAAAGCACGGATACACTGAAAAAGTACGGATTTTAGGAGGTCTGTACGGAAGTACGGAAAAACTGCAAATTTTTCGTTAAAAGGTACAGAAATTCGAGATTTTCAGAATGAACACTATAAAGCAGCCTTGGGGGTATGCGATTTCCATTTTGTAAGTTCCCGGTTCGATTCCTCGTGCTTTTCGGTTTATTCCTGTATCGTTCCATCATTCCACTTTCCGAATCGGAATACAGTTAAAAATGCGTGTAAGATGTGGACAAATTGAGGAAAGGGTAAGGGAAATGTAAGGATTCTTATAAGAATCGCCAAAAAAATTGAATTTACGGGAATGTAAGGAAAAATCAAGGAAAAGGTACTGAATAAGTAAGGAATTTGAATGACACTGTACCAGTAGAGTCCCCAGTAGACAAAGCGACTCTAGGTACCAGTAGACACTCTGACAGTGAATAACGATCGCTTCGCTCAGTGAGCTAACTATTTGAAATAAAGAATTGGAGCCTGACCGATCGTCACGTACAACTGTGCGACAATTCCGTCACGCATGGGATATGCTTTTAAGTTCGCCGTTGGCGCTGGTGACACATGCATGACCCTCCTAACGCGCAAATGGAGTCGCAGCTCAATAATCTCAGCTCGATCGGTGCAAGTTCGACGAACTGCTTATAGGTCTTTACCGTTCTCCCAGCCGCGTACTGCACGCTATTTCTGCAGCCGACATGCAGCTCGCCATGAAAAACATGATTTATGTTTAGCAAGGCTCCGATGGAAAAAGTAGGATGGAACAATTGGAAATTGAATAATAGACGAAAAAACCTCGATAGTATCCCAAAATTTAAATTGCTGGTGGCTCAGTTCGTTAATTCTTTCATTTCTCGTCAACCACCACTGACTGAGAAAAAGCTATGGCTTATAAACCATGAAACCGTGAAAATATACTGAAATATACAGAAATATTACTGATTTCTTAAGGGCGGTCCGGAAGTACTGAAAAAGTGCGGGAATTCCGCAAGAAGGTCCGGAATTTTTTTCATTTTTCCGCACTGTGAGCGGAAAATTAAGTTTTTGAATTTCGTCAAATAGAGGCACTGAAAAAGTATTGAATTTTTCTGTTGAGAAGGTACTGAATTTCTCGGGAATGCACTGAAAAAGTACTGCTTTTTGTCCAGCGTGTTTTAGTATACACCCTGGAAATAGATGCTTTAAAATATCGACAATTGTTTGGGTAAGCCCCCCCCCCCCCCCCCCCCCCCGTTTTGAAGTATCTGGATCCGCCTATGCCGAGGATTTCTATTTCTATTGAAAAAAAGGGCGCAACTGAGGCTCTCAGAAAAAACCTCAGGGTGTCTACAAGTCCGGAAATAGTACTGATTTTTTAAGGGTGTTCCGAAAGTACTGAAAAATTGCGGAAATCGCGCGAAAAGGTCCGGAATTTTCTTCATTTTTTGTCATTTTTGTCGCAATTTGAGCGAGAAATTGAAATTTTTCGAATCTCGTCAATTGGAGGCACTAAAAAAGTACTGCACTCCTCCGTTGAGGAGGTACTGAATTTCTTGGGGACGTACTGAAAAAGCACTGAAGAAGTACTGATTTCTGGTCAGTCTGTTTTCGTAGACACCCTGAGCCTGCTTGAAATGGAGGCGTGGATCATTATTTTTTGGCCCCTCGGGCCGAATGCCCCTACCAGTCTAACGTGACTCATTGCCGGGCCCCATCGGATTTTCTAGAAAGTTCGTAGAGCGACAACGACGCTCGAGAAGAGCGAGCACCTGCAGCTGCTGCGCCCCGTTCGTGCATCATGCACCACCGGCGAGTGCAGTGCCACTGCAAACTGCACTGCCGCACTGGGGAACTGGGGCCCATTGACGGGCACGGCCAATTTCCCGGCGGTTGCCACGGTGGTGGGTGGGTGGAGGCGAATTAGTGATGTTCTCGCACCGAATTGCTCCTCCGTGCCGCCCGCGACCTGGCGCGCGGTGCCTAATGGGCCGCGGCGGCAACTGCAACGACTGCAATCGCCGCTAATGAGGATGCACTCCGCACACGCGGGAGGTCGCCACTCGCGTGCGCCAGGTGACGTCATAGCTCAGGCGCCGCTCATCTGCCGTCGCGCCGTGTTGGACGCAATGCGTGAAGTATTCACGCAGTCTTGTAGGCGCTATGCGTTTCACGCTGACCGCACTGTGTTTGACGCAATGCGTGAAGTATTCATGCATTCTTGTAGGCGCTATCCGTTTCACGCTGACCGCAATGACCGCACTGTGTTTGATGCAATGCGTGAAGTATTCGTGCAGTCTTGTAGGCGCTAATATGTGTTATATGCCGATCGCCGCGCCGAGGTCTTCTACTTTTCATCTCAAGTCCTCGTTATCATTTCTCTCTAAGTCGCGCCGTTCTAGGCCAAATTACGTATTTGATCTCTCTCTTAACTCGACTTATCGAAGGTGCTGTCTCTTGTATCACTAAGAGATGACAAAATTAGAAATTACTATACTCTTAGGAAATGAGAGATTTTTTCGCCTTTTCTCGTTTGTAATTTTTCTTTTCTAAATCCGATTTTTTTTATACCTACACATTAAAAAATTGCAAATTTTTGCCGCCCCTTAGATTTGCCGCCATAGGCCGCGGCCCATGCGGCCACCCCCTTAATCTGGCCCTGCTCTTTCGCCAATTTCTAACCTTAAAATGCGTTTATTGTGTCTCCAAAACGCAACCACGAAAGCATGCAGAAGATAGCGCTTACCGCTGTCTTATCTGACACTAGCCTAATAGGAAAATGAAAAATCCCCTTCCATGTAATTAAAATTAAATCGGTCGAATTTTAATCATCCAAACGATTTATGTGAGTTTTTTTGGATGATTAGCGGCAATTTGACAAAGAACGGAGGCTTTGTGACTAATCAATCGTTATTTTGACGTTAAGACATTTTTCTGAAGGAAAGCAGAAATCATGAGGCGTGGAGATCACGTAATCGAGTGACAAATCGGATGTTGGCTTTGTTGATCTCACCCGGGAACGGTCGGTATGTGGGTGTTCCGTTCGAGAATAAGCATCATAATCTCAACCGCATGGAAACAGCTTCAACAAGTCATTCTCTTATGAGTTTCCTTATCAGCTCCAGCTTCTCTTATCAGCGAATGACTCCAAATAGGCCATCATTGCCGTATCGTGCGCTGGAAGTTCTTCAAAGGCCACGTAATAAATCGTAAAAATTTCTTCGATTTTTTTTCTCTGGGTAAATATCTCTATACGTAGTAACAAAGGGATAAAACCGGTCAACATGAAGCTGTATCAACTCCAACCGCTGTTTTTCAGCATTTTCTTAATAAAATGCTTCGACTTCCCTTTACGCTACTGCCGTGCTAAGGAAAAACGCCGTATGAACATTCGAGAGTTGCCAAATTCCCTCCTATAAAATATTTATTTATGAGGAAAGTTATGAATATTTTTCCTTGGAATTTTCAAACTTTTTGCATCAAACCGCAAACGAAATCCGGTGAAAAATTGAAGGAGAAACCTCCACAGATTTTCCTGAAAATTCGTGATTTGTAGAGGGAAATTTGGCAACTCTCGAATGTTCATACGGCGTTTTTCCTCAGCGAGACTGACTAGTGAGACATGATTTCCGGCGGTGTGAAAAACCTGAAAAATCAGGGAATTTACGACGACCTAGAGAAGTCAAGGAATTCACAATACAAGCCAGGGGATTTGACCAGCAGCTTTTACCAGAGATCAGCGAATTAACACGGAAAAACGTAATTGGAGGTTCTGTTCCAAGATCTGGGAAATTCAGGGAATGCGAAAATTTTGAAGGCATGGAAAGGACAAAAAAGTTAGAAAGAAGTCAGGGAAAGTCAAGGAATTGGAAATTTAAGAAATTGTGGAAACCCTGGAAAGCCGAAATGCATGCCAACTCTATTTCTTGCTTTGAGTGTGTACAGGGTTTCCTCTCTGCATTATCATCTCCGTCTCATTGTTAGTAGGTATCTTTTCGTAACTTGCTGTTTTCCATTAATATTTATTTCCAGTTTTTCTTATAGTTTTTCTTTCTTTGTGTGTTCAAAGGTGTGAAGAAAAGGACAAGACATTACAGCTCCCATCCTCTTATCGGAAATGGCGTTTACAGCTAGTACTGACATCCACAGCTTGATTTTGAAATGGGCACAATTATTACGGCAGGCGGATTTTACAATCATATTATCAAGCCTCTTTTGGAATCGTTTTCTTAGTGCGCAAAACATGACCAAACTTCTCATCATCCGAACATCAAGGTTATCATGGTAAGTTTCCTTGTCGTTTTAAGTTTAATGTCTGAGCCATTCTTAGTAGGAACGACAAACTAAGCTTGATATAATTGGACGTATTTATGGCAAAAAGAACTATGTGCATACAGGGCTGGATTAAGGGGGTGGCCACATGGGCCGCGGCCCAGTGGCGGCAAATCTAAGGGGCGGCAAAAATTTGCAATTTTTTTAAAGTGTAGGTAAAAAAAAAAATCGGATTTATGAAAACAAAATTACAAACGAGAAAAGGCGACAAAATCTCTCATTTCCTGAGAGTATAGTAATTTCTAATTTTGTCGTCTCTTAGTCATACAAGAGACAGACACAGCACCCTCAATAAGTCGAGTTACGAGAGATACCAAACACGCAATTTGGCCTAGAACGGCGCGACTTAGAGAGAAATGACAACGAGGACTTGAGATGAAAAGGAGAAGCCTTCGGCGCGGCGATCGGCATATAACACGTATTAGCGCCTACAAGACTGCACGAATACTTCACGCATTGCATCAAACACAGTGCGGTCATTGCGGTCAGCGTGAAAACGGATAGCGCCTACAAGAATGCGTGAATACTTCACGCATTGCGTCCAATACGGTGCGGTCTGCGCGGCGCGGCGGCGGAAGTTAAAATCATTGAACCACATTTATGTTTGTTCTTTCATAATTTTTTCGTTCATTTCTTATGAATGGAAGGCCTTGTCCACACAGAGATAGGTTTACGGAACTTAACTTTCGCGCAAAGTTTCGTGAACTTTTGCAAGTAGTGTTGACAGGGCTTTCCCAAAAAATAAGTTCAACACGAGTAAATGCGTCTTATGCACCTCTTCCCCGCTGGCACGTTCATTCGATGGTTTTTATTGAGTTTCAAAACGAAGGGGGCGGCAGAATGTAGGCGGACCATGGGCGGCATGTAGGTGAATCCAGCCTTGCTTGCATAGGATTTACGTGAGACATAGTTCCTTTTAGCATAAATACATCCAATTGTGAAAGCCTCATGATAAATTTTCGTTAAATTTCTTCAAATAATGTAACTTTCGCTACTCTACATTTTTTAAAATACAAATGCTGGTGACTTTTGACAACACCGTGCTACACCCGCGCACAGCCTCAGTGCCTCGTTGCTTCGTGCCTCCATCCGGTCGGTTTTGCTGAGAGAGAGAAAAAAAGAACCGAAAAGTGGAACAAGAACAGTGCTAAAATTAAGCTAAAGCCATCGAAGTGCCTCGCAGTTCCTGTAACAGCATGGTGAGGCGATTGCTCACCCCGAAAAGTGTTTCAGCTAAATTCGAGGAGAGAAATGAAATTTCACGCTGCAAGTGATGACCGAGCAAATTATTAGTGATTACCGCAGGGCCGGATTTACCTACTTTTCGCCCATGGGCCGCCTGTATTTTGCCGCCCCCTTTCTCATTCGATTTGAAACATCGATTCAAACCATCAAGAGAACGTGCCGGGGGAGGAAGGGTGCATACGACGCGTGGTTAAGATGCGTTCACTCGTGTTGGGCACATTTTTTGTGAAAGCCCTGTCAGCACTAGCAAAAGTTCACGGAACTTTGCGCGACAGTTAAGTTCCGTAAACCTATCTCTGTGTGGGCAGGGCCTTTCATTTATAAGAAATGAACGAACATATTATGGAAGAAAAACCATGATTTAATAAGTTTAATTTCCACCACCTCGCCGACCGCACTGTGTTTGGCGCATTGCGTGAAGTATCCCTACAGTCTTGTAGGCGCTATGCGTTTCACGCCGACCGCTGCTGACCGCACTGTTTTTGACGCAATGCGTGAAGTATTCATGCAGTCTTGTAGGCAGGCCCGCCACAAGGGGGGGGATACTGGGTCCCTGGTACCGGGGCCCGGGCCCTGGAGGGGCCCGTGACGCAGGTGACAAACCACTACGAATTCATGTGTAACCCTTATCTCGTAGGGAAAAGTGAAAAAATTACCCTAAAAATTCCGCAAAAGGTGAATAAAGTTTCAAAAACACGCTAGGGCACTATAAAATTTTTCTTACTTTTTTAGAGATTTTCAAGATTTTGAGTATATGTAGAATGATATTTTTAGTGACTGTGTTTCATTTTCTTCCGTTGTCGGGTTTTTTTTTTTTTTTTTTTTTTTTTTTTTTTTTTACTACTTCAAATAGCCCACAAGGGCTAATCCCACGCTTTAAGTCCCATCCCCCCTCCGTCCCTACTGAACCAGCCCCAGGCAACCATTGTTTGAGACCATCAAACTCGGGTCGCCTGGCCGGGAATTGAACCCGGGACCTCCCGATTATAGAGCAAGCGCTACAACCACTACACCATAGGAGGCCGACTGTGCTAAGAGGCTCCTTTCTGGGCATCCTTGACTTTAATGGCTTAACTCCCTTGCCATAGACGTACGAAAGGGGAGTCCAGGGGGGCCCGGCTCCCCATAGAATTGAAAATTATCATCTGCCCCCTGAAAAAAAATTTATAGATGTTTTGAATGCAACAATTTGAAAGTTTTTGGTGCTGAAAGTAAACAAAAAGGCGTAATTATTCTGCAGAAATTGATGGAAAATCTCCATCATAAGAGCTTCATAATGCGTCCAAATAGATTTAAAATTTCAAAAATTTCCCGGGGGAGGCCCCCCGGACCCCCCCTGTGCTGGGGGCCCGGGCCAGAAAATTGGTACCAGGGCCCGAGATGGGATGAGGCGGGCCTGCTTGTAGGCGCTATGCGTTTCACGCCAACCGCTGCTGACCGCGCACTACGTCTGACGCAATGCATGAAGTATTCATGGAGCCTGGAAAATCACTATATTTACCTCTCAGGAAATGAGTGATTTTGTCGCCTTTTCTCGTTTGTAATTTTTTTCTGAATCCGATATTTTTTATACCTACATTTGAGAAAAGTGCGAATTTTGCCGCCCCCTAAATTTGCCGCCATGGGCCGCGGCCCATAAGGCCACCGCCTAAATCCGGCCCTGGATTACCGTGAATGGGTTGCGTATGTGTGTATTCTCTGTCAAAACGTGACCGGAATGGAATTTTCTCAGGGATTCTCAGGAATTTGTCCACAGACACGTTTAAAAAGAGGTGAGGGTTAAGTTCCAACTTGCACATTTCCAATTACTTGTGGTAGTACCCCAATTAATTGTAGTAGCTCCCCCAATACTGCCGTGCTGAGGAAGAACGCCGTAGGAACATTCAAGAGTTGCCAAATTTCCTTCTATTAAATCTTTGTTTTTGAAGAAAGTTATGAATGTTTTTCCCTGACATTTTCAGTGACTTTAGGTGAAATTGCGATATGTTGAATCCGACATCTCCTATTGACTCGATCCACTGTGCGTTGTATGAGTTTTCGAATGTTGCTAAGTTTCTTCTCAGAAAAGATTTATTTTTGAAAAAAAGTAATGAATGTTTTTTCTTGAAATTTTCAGACGCTTTCGATAAAATTACGAACAAAATTCTATGCGCAATCGGAAGAAATAGATCCAAAAATTTTCCCGAAAATTCGTGATTTGGCGAAGGAGGTTTGGCAATGTTCGAAGGCTCATACGGAATTCTTCCTTTGAACGGGAGTATTCTGCCGTCCTAAGGAAGAACGCCGTATGAACATTCGAGGGTTGCCAAATTTCCTTCGATAAAATGTTTATTTTTGAGGTAAGTTATGAATATTTTTCCTAGAAATTTTCAGGGACTTTAGGTGAAATTGCGAACAATATTATCTGAAAAATTGGGAGGGAAATATTCATAAGTTTACCAGGAAATTCGACTTTTATGAAAGGAAATTTGACAACGCCTGAAGGTTCATACGGCGTTCTTCCTTTTTAGCACGGGAGTATTGCGTCGTCGTGTGAATTATGATGACCTGCCCCTTGTCACTCACCCTACCTGCGAGCTGTGTCAGAAATTTAAATACTTAAAATGCGGCCAGTAGCTCCGTAAGAGTGAGAATGAGTGAAAGTTTTTTCGGAGAACTCACATGCACGTACGCCCGTACGCGATCACCTCATTGCCAGATTTGACGATCGAAAAAGAGAATGACTTCTGGGAGGAAAAAATGAAAAAAAAGAGCGAATGGCGTTAAAACTGATGACAGGTGGTTGATACTGCCGTGCTAAGGAAAACCGCCGTATCGACATTCGAGAGGTGCCAAATTTCCTTCAATTAAATGTTTGTTTTTTAAGAAAGTTATGAATGTTTTTTCTTGAAATTTTCAGTGACATCAGGTGAAATTGTGAACAAAATTATCTAAGAAATCGGAAGGGAAATATTCATAAGTCTACCAGGAAATTCGTGCTTTATCAAAGAAAATTTGGCAACGCCCGAAGGTTCATACGGCGTTTCTGCTTAGCATGGCAGGATAGTGGTGTTATATCAGTGGCGGCTCTTAGAAAGTCTGTAAGGCCTACCTCACACGCTGAAAATGGAAGTTGACAATGGAGGTCACCGATGTACCGTTGAGTGGTGCCTTGAAGAGTGGGCCACAAACCGCAATTTTCAGCGATCGATGAGATCGGAGCTGATCAGTCATCATTTCACTTCTGTTCATTAAATGGCGGCCTGAGTTTGAAAGTCACTCGTAATATAGTAAAAATTGTAAATTTGTACAAATTCGTAATAATTCAAAACCGATTTTAATGATAAGTCGGGCAACGCATAGCACCGCAAGTTTTTTCCACGCATGTCTGATTTGTGGTGAGTTTTCGTCGTCAGTGTCGGCGCTGATGTCACTCCGAATCGTGCAAGACAAAATTTGACCATTTTTGACAATGTCTTTTTAACAATTTGATAATTCGTCGTACCTCTCACGAAAGAACGTAACTACATTTCAGTGTTGCCAAATTTTCCCTCACAAATTGCATTTTTACGAATTTTTAAAATCTTGGGGATTTCTTACTGAAAATCTCACCGATTTTTCCCTTGATCTCGTGCAAAAATCCAAAGAATTTTGGACACAAATTGCGAAGGTACGTTTTTGTAATAAATCGAATTGTTTGAGTCAATTTTGCAACCTTGGAATGGAGTTACGTGCCCTTGTGTGGAAAACGACGAATTGTTCGATTTTCATGGAATTTCACCAAAATGTGTCAGAGAATTCGGGGAAATGCCAAGGAATTCCATTTGTTAAATTCAGTGGCAACCCTGATTTTTTATTATTGTTTTCATAATTCGACATCGCTGGCGAGCTAATTTTTCCTCATAGAAATTGGTTCAGTAAAGTACAACACGGGAGTTCGAGCGACATAATTTTCCACCTTTTCCGCGCGACGAGATAAGTGGCCCCCGATCCAAGAATCAATAAACTCTCGATACGTGGAATTTTAAGGTGATGATCATGTCATGATCATTTGTCATGGCTCCGAACTGGGCCCGCGGTGAAAAAGCGGCATGGCTACGCGGAACTCCCCGCGCGCAAGTAGCTCTCTCCTATTCGGAATTTTCTTGGAACTCCAGTGAAACTTGCGCTTCCATGCTCAGCAGGAAGAACTCCGTGTCAGCATTCGAATGTTGCGATATTTCTACAATGGATTCACTAATTGAGATGTTGCATGTGTGAAGGATTTGCGATTTGACTATTGATTCTTTTGTAAAAGTTCGAGAGAAACACGATGGTGCCACTGGTTTTCTCTGAAATCAACTCCCAAGCTCAAAAAAAAGCTCTCAAGTTGAGGCCAAAATGGAGGGGATATCCCACGCTATCCTGAGAGTCCACCTCTACACCAAGACAAACTCTCCATACAAAGATAGGGGGCAAATGCATTGACAGGGCTGCCTCTTTATTTGGGGACTCCAAAACTGAAAACACGTCAACCCTGTCAATGCATTTGCTCCCTATCTTTGCATGGAGAGTTTGTCTTGATGTAGTGGTGGACTCTCAGGATAGCGTGGGATACCCCCTCCATTTTGGCCTCAACTTGAGAGCTTTTTTCGAGCTTGGGAGTTGATTTCAGAGAAAACCAGTGGCACCATCGTGTTTCTCGCTAACTTCTACATAAGAATCAATGGACAAATCGCAAGTTCCTCACACATGCAACATATCCCTTGCATCTATTTTCTATAGCTTTGACTACAGCTTTGTCTATGGCTTTGTCCATTGCTATATCTACAGTTTGTCTATTACTGTGTCTCTCAACGTCAACAACTCGCTCGCCAGTCGCTGTTGGTGGAGCTTCCGAATTACCACCGGACAACGCTCGGAGGTTGAAGGTCACGATTTCTTTTATGTCCGCGATTTTCGGGCGCCCACGCTCGGGAAACTTCTGCGCGGAACGAGGAAGCTCGCAAGTACCCGACCTTGGATCTCGGCGAACCCGAAGCCCTACGAATCGCTCGATCTTAAAAGTCAAAAAATCTCCATCCCGATGAGCTCTGGATCCTATTACAGTACTCGCACTCCAAGGTTCACCGGATGGAAACACATGCGCGGTTTCAACACCCGCCGATTCGGTATTCATGGAGAGAGAGGCACCGCCGAATTTATGACGGGGTCAGCGACTCGGGGTTAAGTCCACCCGGTGACACGTGCCCCGGGGCCCCCCCGCACTTTGTACCGGGGGGAGGGGGGAAGGGGGCCCCGGGGTTGGTGAGGGGGGGGGGGGAGGGCGAAATCCGCTCGGCGCGCGAGCGAATCGCGCTCCGGGCGAGATTCGTATCCGAATTTCCGGGAACCGACGAGACATGCGAATCGACGCTGCCAATTGTGAGATGGGCTCTCGTCCGAACAGGAAGAAATGGGCGTATTTCTGCCGAACGGAACTATGTGCACTAAGACGTGGGCCCTGAGATCTATATGAATACATGCATAACGGGGCTCACGTCACAATGCACATAGTTCCGTTTGGTAGAGATACGGTCAAAATGTGACTGTTGCATCATGGGAGGAATCGACTCTTTGGCTGACAAAAATACATATGTAATCCAGAGGAAATTTTGAATTTTGAACTTCGTTAACGGCCTGAAATAACTGCCGGTTGTTATGGGACATGTCATGTGAACCAAAGTTATTTGGTTCGTAAAACTGAACCCTCGGTTCACTAACTGAAAATTTAGTCGGTCTATTCTTCGTTTCCTCCTCGAAAGAACGTAAGTACGATTATTCCAATGTTGCCAAATTTCTCCTTGTAAATGACAATTTTAACTGTAGATTGCTGGGCATTTCAAATCAACACATTCACCAATTTTTCACCCGATCTCATGCAAAAATCAGGAAAATCTCCGACGAAAATTGCGCAGGTATATTATTGTGAAAAATCGAATTGTTCCAGTCAATTTTGCAATCTTGGAATGGAGTTACGTTCCTTCGACCGGGGAACGACCGCTGGCGTGGTGTGCCTTGCGATATATCGATTTATCTGCCATTTAAACCTATGGAAAGGATCGATAAACAGGGTGTTCGCAACGAACACCTTAATAATCGATTATTTACCGTAGCCTCAAATGGCGAATTATCGATAATCGATCATTCACGCCTCGCCGCTGGAAACGACGAATGAAAGCGGTTAGTTCGCTTGGTCCTCTGAACCCAAGTACGCCTACTGAATTACTCGGTTCGAAAACCGTGTTTTTTTTTATCTATTTGTGCGAAATTTTAGCAACGCCGCCGCGCCGTTTCGCTTTCGACCTCTAAGTCCTCATAATTCAATGCTGTGAAGTATCTAAAGCAGGAATATCTCGCATCTCCCGGAGGAGAAAAAAAACCGCCGTGTGATCGTAACGAGTGGTCAGGTCAGAGCAGTTGTAATTAATTTAACTCGTACGGTATGTAACGCTCTTACACCCGTCTAAGCTGAGTGACTAAGCGGCATATCTTGTCCTAGCCCGGCGCAGTTTTTATCGGTCAACCTTGAACTTAAGCGAAGAGCCTACGTGATCACTTTGATTTTAATTGTAAGCACACGTACACACATTCATACGATTAAGTATACGTACACATATTCTTTTGATGAAAGTTCTCCGCTGGCGCCTAAAGCTCTGAGCTTAACTAATATCCGTGCTGTCGCACCTTCTCGCGGCCTCACTGGAAAAAAAAACACATTGGATCTAGAGTCCAGACTCTTAAAAATATCGACAAGAAATAATACTCTTGATTCAATCAGATTTAAGCTTAAATCAAGAACCAAGCCTCTTAATTTGAGCGGATTTTCTTTTGATTTACGCTTATATCTGATTGAATCAAGAGTCCTTTTTCTTGTCAATGTTTTTAAGAGTCTGGACTCTAAATCCAATGTTTTTTTTTTTTTAGTGCTTAGGGGCATTTTTCAACATTAAATTTGGGATTTTATCGCCTTTTTAACACAATAAAGTCGCTACAGTGGACCAAATGTCCCTAGGAATCAGAGCGTGCAGACTCTTTAAAAGTTTAACAAGAAAAAATTTCTAAAGCAGATTTGTGCTTTTGAATCGAGAGCCAAGCCTCTTCATTTCAGCAGATTACTTTTGATTCAAGCAAAAATCCAATTGAATCAAGAGCTTTTTTTGCTTTTTTTTTTTATCAAATTTTTAAGTGTGTGGAGTGTGGACTCTAGATCCAGAATACTTTTTTTCCAGGGAAGGATTGTAAACGCTACAGCAATTTAATAGGATTGTATCGCTAGTGTATATCGATTTTATCGATGAATATTCTCCCACGAAAATAGTGCTCTCCTAGAATATGTCGATAGCTAAAGTCAAAAACCACGAATCTCCGATGACGAAGTTGAAAATGTCTTCTCAGATCTCCTTTATTTTGTAGATTTTATATGTTATATTCCATTATTAGTCAAAATGCTTCGGAACTAAAATTTCTGGCTCAGTTATAGAAACAACGAATGTAACGTTAGTTCCCCTTTGCACATACGTGTTTTTACGTACGAGCCAAAAATTGTAGTACCTACACTGGGAAAAAAAAACCACATTGGATCTAGAGTCCAGACTCTTAAAAACAACGACAAGGAAAAATACTCGTGATTCAATCAGATTTTTGCTTAAATTAAAAGGAAATCCGCTCAAATTAAGAGACCTGGCTCTTGTTTTAAGTAAAAATCCGATTGAATCAAGAGTATTTGTTTCTTGTCAATGTTTTTAAGAGTCTGGACTCTAGATCCAATGTAGTTTTGTTTCCCCAGTGTAATTGCAAAATGAAGTGCAAATGTTCAAGCATGGAAAGACATGGCAACCACTCGCAACGGCCACCACAACATAACGGTGCGGATTTTTATTTTTACCTTGGTCCATTGTCAATGCGGTTTTTATTATTGGGATTGGCGATCCGGACGGGGGCCTGGGGATCCCCGGCTCGGGTTTTCCTTAAGCAGAGTAGGTCATAACCTGAGCGTACGGCGAAGCTGTATCGTACGACGAAGCTGTTGTACGTAACGTGTGACGTGCGAAAGGGGTCGTTCAACCGTTAGCGTGGCTCTCGTCACATCAAGTCCGGATGGTTTCCGAGAAGCCCTCCTGTGGACCCAGCGCGGGCCCCGCCGGGCATTCTCTCCTCGGAATTTCGCGATACGAGTGGCTTTCTCGAAGCCATGAAAGCACAATTAAAATTACTGAGAGTGTGGGCAGGATATGTCTCGGTGCCTCCAAAATCAATTTCAAATATACAGACTCAATGTCATATCTACGTTGGAGGGCCTCATTTCCATGCCCTAAGTCGAAAAATGCACATTATCGAGGACTTCATATGTAACAACAGCGGATGTGAAAAATTACCTCTTCCGAAACTCATTCAAAAACTGTTTTGCATAGAGAAAATTTTGAGAAAATACTTGAGATGTGATCATCGAGATCTGTACATTATGCCAGAGCCAAACAATATTAAATTTTTGCTGTGACAAAACAGTTTTTAAGCGTTGGTTCAGATCAATGGTAATTTTTCACATCCGCTATTGTTACAGATAAGTCCTTATATTCATCGGAAGATTCCGTAGCACCTCGAAGAACAATTCTAGTCGATTGATCGATCAATAATTTCTGAATTTTTTGATATTTCTTAACACATTTCTGAATTTTTTGATTTTTTTAAAACAAATTTCCGAATGTCATATAATTTGACCCAGGAACACTTTAAAATATAAATTTACAGATAAACGTCCTAAATGATACTGTCTAAGTGTACTATGGGCCGTAGTGTTATGTAACTTTCCGGTTTTTTTTTAAATCATAAATTCAGAAAGTAGCAACTGATCGGCGGAACATAGAATTCTTCTCCCATGTGCTAAAGATCGATACCTTAAACATCATCTTTAAAATCTTTTTATTTTTTATTTTAAAGAGAACTAACTACGTTTTAGCCTTGGAATAATTGTATGTCATTATCATTAAATAAATCAAGATACTTCTCGGTGAGCTTTGAGAAAGACTGCTGGTTAGTTTTCTTCGAGAAAATTCAACATAGGTAAGCGGAGACTTGCAACATCGCAAGCAGAGACTCTCCTAAAGTTACGATCATAATGAAGCCCTGTCAAGCACTAACAGGCCAATGAGTTAGTCATATTAATAGAATTATTATGGTCCTCCAGGTATAAAGTTCGGTATAGTTCGAAATTTTAGACTTCCAATTGCTCAATAAAAGTGGAAATCTTCTCCAGAAAAGTCCGATTGAGGAAGGTCGAAGAAAGTGACCCTTCAATCTCAATCAACTCAATAGATAACAGTTTATTTTTAGCTCTGTGCTAATTTTCAATCACAAGTTCAAGTGAAATTAATCCTTACCTCTCATATTCAAGGGAACGTATCCAATAGTGATCGCGTCTCCAATCTGTGAATTACTCAATTTATGGCGCCTTCATTTCGCCCTGACGCAGTCAGTGATACAGATCTTTCCCTCACGCCGCCGCGCCGTCATGCACTCGTTCACTTTCAACGCGAGTTTTACCGACCGTTTAAACTGCGTGGCAAATGTTTCATATTAATTTTTTGGAGAAAGGAAGGTAGAACGGAAAATCATCCGGGATTTTCTTCCGGAAAATAGTAAGGGCTCGCATTTCACATAACACGAATTTTCAGGGAAATTGGTGTTTATTTTTCGGAGAATTTTATTTTAAATTCAATCTACAGAGGGTCTGAAATTTTTAAGGAAGAATATTCAAAAATTACTTCAAAATTGAATATGTTTGCGAGGAAATTTTGCAACATCTGGATGTTCATACGGAGTTTTTCCTTGGCACGGCAGAATTCGCCTAATGAGTTCACTTGCAGTGGCGTGGCGTGAAGTGCGATGTATCGATTGTTATGCCATTTAAACCTATGGTAAAGAATCGATTATTAAGGTGTTCGCTGCGAACACCCTGTTTATCGATCCTTTTTCATAGGTTTATATGGCATAACAATCGATACATCGCAATTCACGCCACGCCACTGTTCACCTGCGTGGTTTCTTTGACTCCATTGATTTTCATTACCGCACATTAAGTTGCTCCCCTAATAAAAGAGCTTAACCACTCTTTGAGATGATCCCTGTTCACAGCCTATCCCTATGTTTCCTAATGCTCACATAAAATGCACTTACGTGCTTTGTGAGCCAGGCTTTGTCGGCGAGAAAAGGTTTCTTAAAATAAGGTGTTTTATTGCACATTTCCTCTTCTTTTTTTATCGTAGCCGCTAATTCGTTCCTCCTCCCGATTCTTACGGATTCCTCCTTTTTTCCCTGTTTCAGAAAGTAGTCTGCGGATTTAGGAGCTGGCGCGGTGTTGCCGGATTTCTGGAGACGGAATGATGATGACACACAGGTTGATGACATCCGGTTGACGGACGGCGGAAATTACTTTTATCCAAAAGTTGCTGGCAAGTTGAACGAGATCATTGGACTGGAGAACATCTTGGATCATCATACGAACCCTGTCGAAATAGAAAACACCCCTTTTCTAGTACTACATATGGATTACAATTTGCAATAAGGAACCACTATCTCTGGCTTTTCCATAGAGAACCTATTTCTGCAGAGGGAAACCAATGGCATATATGTTTTTTTAAGGATTCTCGATGAGAATGAGATTATCATTTTAATTTTTCCTCCAGAGAATCTTCAGTAAATCTAGCGAATCATTCTCATTGCTAATTCTCTTGGAAAATCAGTGGCCTATTAAGAAATTAATTTAAAAAAAAGAAATAAAAATAAAAAAAAAGATGGAAAAGGTTGGGATTTTTACCTAAGAAAGCTTATCCTAACTATCATATGGCATAGATCAGAAAATTTACCGAAACTCTTGAAAATCTACACCTACCTGGACAGAGAGTAATGTGTCCCATGAATCACCATGCTTTATTCTGAAGTGTATGACGACATGACTTTCTCATTAAATGTCATGTTGTCACCTTTCGGTCATAGTATCACAAGCACCATGCGACGTTTAAAAATTTCCGCCGCCATTTTATTTTTTCGCAGACAAATTTTTCAACGAAACTGTCCGAAAATTTCACTGAATTTTCTTTGTGCTGCCGATAAAATTCAGTGAAATTTTCCAACAGATTCAACCAACAATTTCTCTGCAAAAAAAATACAATGGCATCGAGAATTTTTGAAAGTCGCATGGCGTTTGTGATATTTCGGCCGGAAGGTGACGATATAAACCGACGATAAAAAATCTGAACCCAGCAATATCTCCCAAAATGTGCTCCTGTTTTTTTGCAAACTCGAGTCAAGGAAGAAAATTTAACTAAAAATTTTGCCCTACCGACAACAAGGTCTGTAGCATCCGTCATAGTGACAGGGTTGCCAAAAAGGAAGTAATTCACCAGTTTTTGGGCTAAATGGTCTTCAATAAATCAATTTTACCCCACCATTTGGTTCAGTAGCACCAGCCTCTTCCGTGTTACGGAAAAACGCCGTATGAGCCTTCAGGCGTTGCCAAACTTCCCCTGGAAAATCACTAATTTTCAGAAAAAGTTTTGAATGTTGGTCTACCGATTTCTCAGATAATTTTGTTTGTAATTAGATCTAAAACATCTGAAAATTTCAAGGAAAAATATTCATAATTTTTCTGAAAAATAAACATTTTATCCAAGGACATTTAGCAACTCTCGAATGTTCATACGGCGTTCTTCCTTAGCACGGCAGTAATCTCCTCAGCGATTGACGTCACACGCCACCAAAGAGACCTAATCTTTTAGGGCATTTTTGATTCTGTGTCAGGTCAGCTGTTCGCGCTATCTTTTTTCGCAAACAAGATCGCAGGAGCTGTCTCTGTTTTTGTATCTCAAGCACAGTCCAGTGTTGTTGTTTCAAATATTTCTTATTACTGCGTCGATTCCGGTGTAAATTCTCTCTCAAGTTCCTAGTTTTTTTTTTTTAGTTCCTCGCGAACGCGCTCTGTATCGGAAAATCGGTCAAAGTATTCAAGTACATGTCCGTATTTGTATTTGTTTACTTTTTATAGTATTCATCTACAAGCTGATAAATTAGGGAGCCGTCAAAGAACGCAAAGCTGGTATCCGTTTGCATCTCGTCGGACGAATTGAATTCCCGGTTCATGTTGCCGACAATGCTTCAGCTTGATTTCCCGTGAGTAAAAATTGATAAATTAATAATAAAGTAAATTAAATAATGCAAGTCCTCACTAGTTTGAATCCACACTTTCGCTGTTCCATGTTTCGAGTAGCCAGGCGGGATGAGAAGTAAAACTTATATCGAACATGAACTTCCATCAAAATTTTACGTCGTGCCTCCCATAGGTTCCGTGAACATTTTAAGCCCCTTTGCGAGAAATTGATACGTCTCGTGTCAATAACCGAAGTTCACTAAAGTTAAAGCATGGAATCAATCCGGGATTTCTACGGGAATGAAAAATATCCGTCAAAATCTAGGAATTGGTGCTAAAATGCATATTTTCAAAGGAGAAATTTGGCAACATTCGAATGCTTATACGGCGTTTTCACTTGGCATGGCAGTAGTGAACGCCTTGAAACACGGTGATGTACAATTCAGCAGGCGCAGTGTAGGCAATTTGCACATCGGATCGTAGGTGAAACAGTGTAGCGTTTGAAGTATCTACGCGATGTTGAAGGCGCTATGTCGGGTGCGCGCTTTGGATTGCCCGTGGTAATCCGATTCGCGGCGTCAGTGGATTGAAAGTGCATCCTTTTATCTGAAATCTCTGCAAGTGCTTTGAATTTTATGAAAAATGTATGAACTACAGCTGCCACACTAATTCTTGTGCATATAACTGCAGCTGCGCTTATCTTATTTGTCAAAAGTACCTCAATCGTGGAAATTTTGCTGCTGAAATCACTTCAATCGCAGTGTGTAATAGTGCACACGGGTAATTGGAGATGTTGCATGTGTGAGGAATTTGCGATTTCACCGTTGATTCTTTTGTAAAAGTTTACGAGAAACACGATGTGGCCACTGGTTTTCTCTGAAATCAACTCCTAAGCTCAAAAAAAGCTCTCAAGTTGAGGCCAAAATGGAGGGAATATCCCACGCTATCCTGAGAGTCCAGCTCTACATCAAGACAAACTCTCCATGCAAAGATAGGGAGCAAATACATTGACAGGGTTGCCACTTTATTTGGGGACTCCAAAACTGAAAACACGGCAAACCTGCATTTGCTCCCTATCTTTGCATGGAGAGTTTGTCTTGATGTAGAGGTGGACTACTATCAGGATAGCGTGGGATATCCCCTCCATTTTGGCCTCAACTTGAGAGCTTTTTTTGAGCTTGGGAGTTGATTTTAGAGAAAGCCAGTGGCACCATCGTGTTTCTCGCGAACTTTTACCTAAGAAAAAGTTGTCAAATCGCAAATTCCTCACACATGCAACATCTCCATTCCCTGTCCCGCGCATACAGCAAAAGAGGAAAAGTACTCTGAAACCGGCTTTTTAACTAATCAGTGAGATTTAACCATGAAAAGACGATTCTACGATGCGCGCGTAACTTGTCCAATCTAAAAAAGTAAATCAGATCTCTGTCACTCTCACAATCAGAATCAGCCCATCGGAATTCTTTCGTGCGCTAACAATAGCTCCTCTTATCAACGTGCGACTCAAATTACGTTGCCTTTGATTACCTGTCCACATCAATATTATGTAAGAAGCTATTTCGGGGTCACTAAAGCGAGCTCTGAGAGCTAGTCCTATCACCTCCGATTTGTTTTGTAGGAGATAGAATGGAGAGAGAAAAGAACAGAAGTCACTATAATTCCCAACTTTTTTATTATTTGAAATGGAAAAGGCTCGATGATTAATAAAGGTCCGCGTTAAGCAAAAGAAACCACGCTATATCTGCCGTTCAAAGTAAAAATGCCGTATCTCCATTCAACACTTTATCAATTTTTCTATGACAAAATGTTCTTTTACACAAAGCCTGACAAATCTTCATCCTTCATTTTTTTGATACACCTCCGCCATACTGCTCGGAATTATAAATGAAGCCTTACGGCCATTAAATTTTCTTGCAATAAAACAGTACGTGCTGGAAAAAGATGCAAAATTTTGAGTGGAGCTACGGCGTTTTTGCTGTGAACGGCAGTTATCAGCCTTTGCCTTTACACCGAACAATTTGTTTTTTTTTTTACACAAGAACGGTTGTACGGATCCTTCTTTATCATTTCTAATGAATTTTATGATAGGAGAAAGAGAAGTTTAATGATAATGAGAATTAGCTGCGTTTTATTTTAAAGATAATCATCCGATGAAAGTTGGCAATGACTGATGCTACTTCGCTACTTTCTGCTTAGTACGATGGAAATCGGCGTTTTTAAAATGAGAATCGTAACCCCTTTGAAGTAGCGAATTAATACCCGATTGAAACAATAATCTTACGACGGTTATTATGTCAATTTCGTCTAAAAATTCCTCAATTTCGTTGCACAAAGAGGAACTTCGCGGAATTCAGCTAAACTCAAATTCCACAAAACAGTCAAATGTCATCGTATAATGATCGAGGACCATAGAAATGTATAATCTGTGTACTTTTGTTTGGATTTTGCTGAGACTCTTTCCTATTTTTGATGGCAGGTCCGGTTCTGGAAAACATGGCAGAAGTAAAGCAGCGATGATTTGCAGGAATTCACTCACAATCAGCTCCATCAAATTGTTGGTCTTGTCCTCCCGTCAAACTCCATAATGGTACGTGACAGTAGCAGCTCCACAAACTGGTCTTGGTCATCGAATCGAGTCTGAAAAACTCGCTCTTTGTTATTTGTGTATTTTGTTTCAGCTATTCGTATCATCCCTGCCTCACGCTTTACCTTAATGGAAAGCTTTAGTTCTCCTGACCATCAGTTTCAACCAGTCGAAGATGAAGCACCATCTCAACTTGTTTCTGTGCGGGCTACATCAGGGACTTAGCGACTGTGTTATTTTACAGTCAGGTACCTGAAGTAGCGCGCGCGGAGGCAAGTTTTTTCTTCAAATCAAGAAACCAATTGCTACTGGTGACATCGCGAGCCCCAAGAAAAACTCATCTTCCCTGTGCTCGACATCTTTTTTATCCTGCAAAGGGTTCATCAGAAGCCCGTTGGTGATTTTTAAAAAAAAATTACACATGTGTAGAATATCCAACACTGAAATGAAGCAAAATTGCATTAAACATTGTGCACGTTATGTCAAAACTTGTAATTTCATCGTGAAACAAATGAAATATTTTTTCTTCTTTATTTGATTCTGTTTTTGCAGCTTAAATTAAGTACGAATGACTTAAATGAGCACCTAAGTATTTTATTGTACAAGTACGTAAATTGAGGTATGCTCCACATCAAATGTAAACTGTTAGAAAAAAGAGGGAACACTTATTTTCCAATCTTAAATGGAGTGTTGCCATTTGAAGGTCTCAAAAAATGTTTGTTAATTGAATTTGCCGTATGTATCCTTTACTTCCTTAATATTTTTGCCATTTATACCATTTTCTAAACAATTTTGTTCGAAACTTTTCACTGGATCAGTTTTGAGTTAACAGCATTATGTTTGTCACTATGGGCGCATTATTTTGCCATTCATTATTTTTTAATATTTCGTGATAAGGTTTCGTTTTTATCAGGTACCTGGGTACTTTGCAAATATGATAGTAGTAATGAGAATTATTCTTTTTGCTGTACAAATATTCTTTCATAAATTTTCTTTACAATCCAATTTTAAGGAGTGTATCCACTCTGATCATTTTAAGAATGGAAATTCAAAACCTGGTAAGCTCCATTAGATGTTACGGAGATCAAACAATGTTTCTCTCATTCAATGAGAATCCAGTGGCCTGAGAATAACAGTTCTAGTGTTGAAAATGAGGCAAACATTTTCAGAAAACTTCCCGATTTTAAAGTCTATCGATCATAGGCCTTCATATTCTTTTACAATGAGATACACTATGAAAATTATAACATTATCTGACAGTGCTTACCATATTTTGAATTTCTACTCTTCATCTAATTGATATGTCGCAGGCAATTAGTCAAATCAGGTACTTTATAAAATTCCTAGATAGATAAGTAGTCACATTTTGACAGTTTAAGAAATTTTGTAAATTATTCATGGCGAAGAACTCACGAGT
Source organism: Bemisia tabaci (assembly GCF_918797505.1). NCBI lineage: Eukaryota > Metazoa > Arthropoda > Insecta > Hemiptera > Aleyrodidae > Bemisia > Bemisia tabaci. The sequence goes on from NC_092801.1 coordinate 38,236,506, forward strand.
TTTCAATATTTTTGATAAAATGACTCATCAAATCTAGGAGCTCTCCATGTATCTTCGTCCTCAAATGCTTCTCATTTATTTAAATGTCAAAATTTTAAACTGTCAGTTTTCTATGACATGCTGATAATTTCAAGTTAAACACTCATTCAGAACCCAAATATCGTTGGAAATATCATCGTATGATCCACATTTTTACAGAGGATTCTTTTTTACATGAGCAATGAATTATTTCGTCTATTATTAGGTTCGGAATCAGACAGCATTCGGTCGCATTCTAATCGACTATCAGCCTAGGCATTTGACAAAATGCCTGATTTAACTACTTTCCTGCGACAAGTACAAATGCCCCAACTGTGTTTGAGTACCACACCAAAGAAGTAAAAAGTAATTACCCACAAAATCTTCTCAATGCTTTTCTTTAAAAAAAAAAATGGAAAATAAATTTAAAAAAGAGTATATAAAGGTATTAAGATTGTGCTGTACGTAACAAATAGATAGTAAGACGTTTCAGGAACACAAGATTCAAATGAAAATCAAAGAAGACGGATGCCATGTTGATTGTACTTCATCAGGTGCTCTGGTCTATTTGTTTCCAGGCATCCGTTGGAGTGCAAGCCATATGTGCATTCATTCTATTATCTTCAGTATCATCTTTGGACCTGCAGAACTTCTTCATCAAAAGTCTTCAGTCATCATGAAATTTTTTGAAAATTTTTTGAATTTCTTTATTAAAATTATATTAAATTATTAATATAAAAATATATTATTAAATTTCTTTGAAAATTTTCATGAAATCAGCAGTCAAAACTTCAATCAAGGTTTAGATTTAATAATGTTTCCCACTCCTATGTTACCTACCTATGTCAAGTTGTCTTGAACTTTTTCATGAAACATTTTCGCTATCAATACAATTCTAACGTTGATTTTTTCCGCCTAGTTTATAACAACTAATTTGAACTTTAGTAACCAGGGTGTCTAGCATCACGAAAAACCGGAAAATATCAGGAATTGTGGCTGATCAGGAAAAAATCAGGAAAATCGGAAAAATCGGACGTTTTATCAGGAATTCTTCTTACGCGAATCTCCTCAACGGAGAAAGTCTTCCTGCTTTTTGCCTACCGTGCCAGGAATCGAGAAAAATCAGGAAATATCAGGAATTTTCAAAATGAAAAAATCAGGAATTTTTTATAAAATATCAGGAAATTATCAGGATTTTTCAAAATTAAAGAAAACTAGACACCCTGGTAACATTTCTCAATGTTACAAGCAAATTTTCTTTACCTTCTGTGCTCACTACGGATGCATTGTTTCTATGGCCTGAAAAAATGCTTAATACGTGTTTGGTTTTGAATTTTTTTCAAGGCTTAGATAGTCTTCATTTTTTGGAAGGTGCTTGAATACCTATGATGTATTGTACCTACTATGGCGATTAGTGCTCGTTGTTAAGATATAACAATGCATTTGAAGTTAACTAGATTATCTGGAAAGGCATCACAGTGTATATCGTCGTCCATATTCAAAGAGAACCAGATATCGCTGACTCAGACTCGTGATAGAGGGGGAAAACTGTGCCTTTCAGGCAAACTTAAAAAAATATTTTGAAATAGGTTCAAAACTTCTTCCAAAAGTGCTTGAAAAGTGCTGAATGTTTTATTCCTGAGGCTGCACGAACTATTCTTAGTTTCTCATGCTGCACTGACGAAGAATCACGTTTGCTTTACAGATAGATTTCGCAGAAATATCTACCTATTGCAGACTATGCGATCTCGTCATTTTCGGAAATTTTCGCTGAAAGAGCATCAATCTAGACCTCCTGAGTTAAAATGTAGCCTCTTGAAAAGGTACGATCCTGTCCTCGGGTTCTAATCGCGTCTCTCAACGTATCCTGATACTATGTGAGATGAAGAAATATGTTTGATCTATTGTAAAAAGAAAATACGTCAATAGAACTGCACTTAAGTGGATACGTATGACCAAGACAGATGTGAGCAAAACAGGCATTCTGCTCGATGCCTTACCAATTAGACAGTTGTATGAATGCATCGTCGAATGAGGAATTCAGGCTCGCAAATTCGCAAATAGTAGGTATCTCCGAACTAGGTATGTGATGTGGTATCACGCCGAAACGAAGGAAAATCTTGGCTTCTCTCTCGCCTCGAATTATTAACGTTTGTGGTGCTGCCGTACTGAGAGAAAACGCCGTATGAACCTTCAGGCGTTGCCAAATTTTCTTCGATACAACACAAATTTCCTGGTTAACTTATGAATATTTTTCTTCCAATTTTTCAGTGAACTGTGTTCGTATTTTGATCTATAATTCCTGAACATTTCAAGGAAAAAGATTGATAAAAACTTTCCTCAAAAGTAAAAATTTTATCAAAGGAAATTTGGCACCTCTCGAACGTTCATACGGCGTTCTTCCTTAGTACGGCAGTATGAACGGAGTCATTATGCTCGCCTGGGTAAATGCGAAAATCGAGCGCACGACGACCGACGTTTCGGATTCCGGCGTGTGTATGTGATGTGGTATTCCGCGAAAAAGTAGGAGAATCTTGGATGTACCTCTGTCTCAAATTACTGACATTTACGAATTTAAGCATTGTGGTCGCCTAGCCAAATGTAAAAGTCAAGCACGCAACTTTCAATTCCGGATTAGGCATCTGATTTAGTATCACGCGAAAAAGAGGGAAAATTTAGGTTTTTACTTTTCTCAAGTTTCTCGTTTTTATGATTGTAGAACATTATGCTCGCATCGTTGATTGCGGAAATCTGGCGCGCGATTATTCGCACTCCGGGGCATGACCGGTTGACCGGGGCTTACCGGCCACCATAATCTAATTTTCCAGCACCAGAAAGTACCTAATTTTAAACTTTTTTTCCGGCGTAGGACTCCCTGTTATCTTGAACTTTCAAACACGTATTTTTTTGCATTAGTTACTGCACTCATGTGCTGTAAGGCCCTTAAATTTACTTAGTCCCTACCAAAAGATATGAGGGATTAAAAATAAGGGGGAAAGGAAGCATGTGACATGGCATAATCCCCCGACTTCGAAATTATATTTAAATCAATTTTTCGAGCAGCTCAAAAATGTCCCGGAGACGATTCAATTTTTCGGAATATTCCCTGGGAGGCTCCGCAAATCTCTATTTGGTGCTGAGGAAGACTAGGGTTCATACCCCCTAGAAGCATATGAGGATTTATAGGTAACAATGGTGGATGTGAAAAATGACCTTTTCGAAACACATTCAAAAAACTGTTTTGGCATCGAGAAAATTTTGAGAAAATACTTGAGATGTGATCTTCGAGATCTGTTCATTATGCCAGAGCCAAACATATTCAATTTTTGTGTGGACAAAACAGTTTTTTAAGCGTGTTTCGAAAATGTAATTTTTCACATCCGCCATTGCTACATATAAGGCCTCATATATTGACTGCTTGACATTTTGTTTTTATTCTGCCTTTTCTAATATTTTTAATTAAAATCTATATGAAATTAATGGGAAAGAAGCAACGAACAAAAATTGGTTTCAAAATTTAATACAATTTTAAAAACCATGCATATTGGTGCTAAACACGAATTAAATTGCAAAACATGCAGCATATAAAACTAAAATAACACGTCAGGTTCGGACTTGCTCAGGGTGCCGAAAGATGTCGCTCAGATTCGGGAGAGAAATTTAAAAACTAGGCCCAAGCCCGTTTCTCCTATTCTGCCGTCCTACGGAAGAACGCCGTATGAACCTCCAGGCGTTGCCAAATTTTCTTTGATAAAACACGGATTCCCTAGTAAACCTATGAATATTTACCTTCCCATTTCTCAGGTAATTTCAGTCGCGCTTTCACCTAAAGTTCCGAAAAATGTCGAGGGAAAACATTCAGGCTGAATATGTAGTGGAGTTACAAGAGAATTAGCTATAATAAAATTATCTGAATCAACCAAAATCAAGGGAAAGAAACAGATTAAAAATAAAAATGCAATTATAAAAAAGATAAATCCAAAAAGATCCTTAATTACATAATAAGGATAAAAAAAGACTTTGTCATAAGACCCTACTAGCCCTAAGGGATTATTAGGTATAAAAAAAGTTGAATAAAAAGTTTAAAGTAAAAGTAAATAAAAAAAAGTTCAAAAAAAGTTTCATAAATAAAAGTTTTATCGAAGGAAATTTGGCAACTTCCGAATGTTCATACGGCCTTTTTCCTTAGCGCGGCAGTATTCACAGCTGTGCTTCTCACTTAGCCTTTGAAGCGCCACCACAAATACAAATAAGACAAACGGAAACAAACTAAGTACGGAAAGAGAGCAAGAGATAGGACTGATAGGAGGCGCGCTGATGACGGCGCAGAGATACAACTATACGTACTTGATGGATGTCCGTGTTGCGTGCGCAAAATTGAAGGCGCGATGGTGTGAGGCGTGAACTCCCAATGTTCCGCTCTATGTAGCCAGTGAGATATCGCTCCTGTTCGGGAGAAATATTAAAAAACAAGGTCAGATTACGTCTCTCCTGGCTTCGGCTGTGTTGCTCACGTAGCCTTTGAAGCTTCTCTACAAATAAGACAAACGGAAATAAACGAAGTACGGAGATAGAACAAGAGATAGGAGGCGCGTTGATGACGGCGCAGAGATACAACTATTCGTACTTGATGGATGTCCATGTTGCGTGCGCAAAATTGAAGGCGCGATGGCGTGAGGCGTGAACTCCTAATGTTCCGCTCTATGTAGCCAGTGAGATATCGCTCCTGTTCGGGAGAAATATTAAAAAACAAGGTCAGATTACGTCTCTCCTGGCTTCGGCTGTATTGCTCACGTAGCCTTTGAAGCGTCCCTACAAATAAGACAAATGGAAATAAACGAAGTACGGATATAGAGCAAGAGATACAGGAGGCGCGTTGATGACGGCGCAGAGATACAACTATTCGTACTTGATGGATGTCCATGTTGCGTGCGCAAAATTGAAGGCGCGATGGCGTGAGGCGTGAACTCCTAATGTTCCGCTCTATGTAGCCAGTGAGATATCGCTCCTGTTCGGGAGAAATATTAAAAAACAAGGTCAGATTACGTCTCTCCTGGCTTCGGCTGTATTGCTCACGTAGCCTTTGAAGCGTCCCTACAAATAAGACAAATGGAAATAAACGAAGTACGGATATAGAGCAAGAGATACAGGAGGCGCGTTGATGACGGCGCAGAGATACAACTATACGTACTTGATGAATGTTCATGTTGCGTGCGCAAAATTGAAGGCGCGATGGCGTGAGGGCGTGAACTCCTAATGTTCCGCTCTATGTAGCCAGTGAGATATCGCTCCTGTTCGGGAGAAATATTAAAAAACAAGGTCAGATTACGTCTCTCCTGGCTTCGGCTGTATTGCTCACGTAGCCTTTGAAGCGTCCCTACAAATAAGACAAATGGAAATAAACGAAGTACGGATATAGAGCAAGAGATACAGGAGGCGCGTTGATGACGGCGCAGAGATACAACTATACGTACTTGATGGATGTCCATGTTGCGTGCGCAAAATTGAAGGCGCGATGGCGTGAGGCGTGAACTCCTAATGTTCCGCTCTATGTAGCCAGTGAGATATCGCTCCTGTTCGGGAGAAATATTAAAAAACAAGGTCAGATTACGTCTCTCCTGGCTTCGGCTGTATTGCTCACGTAGCCTTTGAAGCGTCCCTACAAATAAGACAAATGGAAATAAACGAAGTACGGATATAGAGCAAGAGATACAGGAGGCGCGTTGATGACGGCGCAGAGATACAACTATACGTACTTGATGAATGTTCATGTTGCGTGCGCAAAATTGAAGGCGCGATGGCGTGAGGCGTGAACTCCTAATGTTCCGCTCTATGTAGCCAGTGAGATATCGCTCCTGTTCGGGAGAAATATTAAAAAACAAGGTCAGATTACGTCTCTCCTGGCTTCGGCTGTATTGCTCACGTAGCCTTTGAAGCGTCCCTACAAATAAGACAAATGGAAATAAACGAAGTACGGATATAGAGCAAGAGATACAGGAGGCGCGTTGATGACGGCGCAGAGATACAACTATTCGTACTTGATGGATGTCCATGTTGCGTGCGCAAAATTGAAGGCGCGATGGCGTGAGGCGTGAACTCCTAATGTTCCGCTCTATGTAGCCAGTGAGATATCGCTCCTGTTCGGGAGAAATATTAAAAAACAAGGTCAGATTACGTCTCTCCTGGCTTCGGCTGTATTGCTCACGTAGCCTTTGAAGCGTCCCTACAAATAAGACAAATGGAAATAAGCGAAGTACGGATATAGAGCAAGAGATACAGGAGGCGCGTTGATGACGGCGCAGAGATACAACTATACGTACTTGATGAATGTTCATGTTGCGTGCGCAAAATTGAAGGCGCGATGGCGCGCGGCTTGAACTGCCAATGATCCGCTTCATGCTGCCCCGCCGATAAGGACAAGGTATCGCTCGGATTCGAGAGAGTTAGAAAACGAGACCGAAATGCATCTCTCCTATCTTCAGCTGTGTTGATCGACACTCAATTTTTTTGTCAAAATGTATTTACTAAGACATTACAAAACAAGTACATAAAGACACGCCGGAATTTGACGCCTTGGCTATAACATCGGCTGGAAAGTGATACAAATGTATAAACTTAGAATTAGATTGCATTTTGCGGAGTGAAACCAAAAGCATTCCAATGCTGCTAGGATTTTTTTTTTTTTTTTTTTTTTTTAAATCAAGTTATTTTATTACGGTTATTTACAAGGAGGAACTATGGTGGACAGGCCACAGCCCGAAGGCCTTTGATACATACTAAAATGAAACCTATCTGTTTTATTTACATTATTTTTATTTGTTTCCCCCTTGTGTTTAATTCCCTTTATAGAGGTTCTTAATTATAATGTGGGTCTTGAAGTCTCCTCTTACTTCAGATTGTACTATGTTTTCTTGATCGCCTCGGCATCACCATTGATTGGTATTTCTTCGAGGAAAATGCTGCTAGGATTGTGCAACTTACATTTTTGGTAATACCATTAGTGAAATCATGCCAAAAATTAAATTAACAGAGGTAATTTTTTTTCATGAATTTATAGTTTATTAAGAGAGTAAATACTTCTATACGTGGGTAAAGATAATTAAACAACTAGATTCCTAGATCTAAGGCCACTAAAAAGATTAAAGAATATGCTTTCCTTGAAGGAAAAATGCGGATTCGCCCTCCCACTGGGTTATGCTCAAATCAAGCCGGGTTTGAAAGTCCAAATATTATAAAAATTTGCATGGCATGAAATACCTACTTGAAAAAATATTGCCAGGTTGGCTTAATCTTCCTGCTTGATTATGCTTATCAAGAACTGAGTAATAAATAAACGGATAAGATAACTGCCATTTGCGAATACTTACAGTGTACTGAATATTAAATATTAAAAGTTAAATATTTGTAAATACTATTGTCAATATTTTATAACTCAATTATTACAGGGCAAATGCTAAAACTAACAGAATCGTGTTACTAGTGTTAGTTATTATTTATTTTAACACATTAATCGTCAATTTTTTTCTTGTATTGTAAATTTATCGTCAGATCCTTTTTTCACGATGTACGTATTTGCAGTTCTACATCAAAGGCTCGTATGTGCCGGTCCCTTACAACCCGTGGTGCTCGTGTTTTGAGTACACCTCGGGTCAATTTGACCCGGTTACAGGATCTATGAAGGGCCAATGAAAATATCATCAAAATGATCGCACCTTACTCGCCAAAAACATAAGATTCTACAACTGAGCCGGACTAGGCTATTCAGTCAGTGAATTTCAATGAAAGTTATGTTTAATCTCGCAAAATTACGCTCCAATTATTCGGTCACTTCCAAAAGAATGGTAGTCTTTGATGTAGGACTGCAAATGCGTGCATCGTGAAAGAAATAATCCGACATTAAAACAATAAAAGGAAAAAATTGAGTGTCAACACAGCCGAAGATAGGAGAGATGTATTTGGGTCTCGTTTTTGGGCGCTTCTGGGTACCAGATGCGCCCTTTCCAACCGTTCGACTCCCCCGATGTAACATGTACTATACTACATGCCCTTTTGCCTTATGGGTAATGACGCCATTCTGGTACACCCGGGAAAATTGGATTTTTTTCTGCATCTGGTATTCGTAAAAGTTTTCGTGAAATGTTTTGCTTTTAAGCATAACAATCTCGCACGGACGTTTTACCTGGTTAAAGTATTTTAGGGCCTCCTTATGCTTTAAATACTTATATCCGAGGCAGTACTTTCAGATCGATTTGAAAATATTACGAACAGTCACGTGATCTCTTCATTTTAGTGACGTATTACTGTGCTACTTTGTGATTGGTTCATTTTCTTGGCGCAGCATCGACACGTCAGCTGTTTGCGGCATAGACTCTATTAGTGCCACGTCATAGTCGGTATCGATTGTATCGAACTGGATCCAAACAATCAAACATAACCTTACTATTCAATATGAAACTAAAGAATTTCAGAGATAATTCGCCCAGTTTGAGAAAAAAGTTGTGTTAGAGACAGCTCTTTTAATTGCGGAACGTTCCCGCATTGTTAAGTTGACGGGATAAAGCAGTTTCAGAAAGGTGAAAATACCCACGAGGGCCACCATGATTTAGGCCACTCCCATGCCACTCCAGTTTTCTTGGCTTTTGACAGTGAAATTCTGGGAGGGAGGTGTCAAGATGAGGTTATGTTTGATTGTTTGGATCCAGTTCGATACAATCGATACCGACTGTGACGTGGCACTAATAGCGTCTATTGAGCGGAAGGTTTAAGGTTATGTCATGGACCAAGAGAATGAATAGACGCTATTAGTGGCGACGTCATCATAGGGATTCTCCATTATATCGAATTGGATCCAAACAATAACATTGGCATAACCTCTTTCAATGCTACCAGTGCGAAAAAATCGATATATATCGCTTTTCTGTGACGTTGCACTAATAGCGTCTATAAGGACCCCCAACTCCAGTTAGCGGAGACATTAGCGCTGCCTGCGTTCACGCCGTGAATATGGGTCCAGCCAGCGCCGATGTCACCGCCGGCCGGCCGGTCCCTCTCTTCCCCGCGACCCGCGCTTCCCCACCCCATTGCTGAACTCCTCTTCACGCGGCCCCGCTCCCCCGCGACCTGCGCGCCCTACCTCGCGGCGTCGCGACGCCGCTGTCCGCTAGATCGCGTTGACGCACCAGCTTTAGAGGTTCCGCCGCTCTTTCCCGTCGTCTGATTTACACTGAATCCTTTATGTTTCCATTCACCACCGACTAGAATTCATCACAAAATGCTTGTAGAAAGTTTCATGTCTTCGCGGTCGATCTGAAGTTTTGAAAGGTTAGGGTTTTGCGGTAAAAGAATCCCACTTTAAATTCCAGCTTCGTCTGTCTTCGGGTACATAAGTTGGTAGTAATATGCTTTGACAAAGAAGCGCCCTTCAACGCTTGGGCGTTGGAACTGCTTGTTTAACTCTCTGAGCGACACCTTATCGGCAGCATCAAGCGGAGCATTGGGAGTTCACTCCTCACGCTATCGCGCCTTCAATTTCGCGCACGCAACATGGACATCCATCAAGTACGTATAGTTGTATCTCTGCGCCGTCACCAACGCGCCTCCGTTTTTATTTGTTTTATTTGTAGCGTTGCTCGCGTGGTCACGTGGACAACAGAACCGAAGATAGGAGAGACGTAATATAGTTTTGTTTTCTTATTTTCTGCCGAACAAGAACGACACCTGACCAGCAACATAGAGCAGAGTATTACGAGTTCACGCCTCACGCCATCGCGCCTTCAATTTTGTAGATGCCACACGGACATCCATTAAGCACTAATAGTTGTATCTCTACGCCGTCGTGAACGAGCGTCCTTTCCCTTGCTCCCTTTGCTCTTGTTCATATTATGTTGGTTTCTTTATTCTTACTTTCTCTTCTCCCGTGAACTTATGAATTTTCCGAATTTCCTCTAGGTCATAATTTAATTTTTCCTCTTATTTTGCCATCTCTCAAAGGGCGCGTCTTTGGCACTCCAAGGGGGCTTATCTGCCAATGGCAGATTAGCCGAATGGCCAGTAATGGCACTGTATCACGTAGTATTCATGTAAACTTTTCGTTTATAGTTACTAAAATCAATTGATTAAAAGTCTGTAAAAGTGCAAGACGGAATTTTTTGTATTTTTCTTCTTAATAGAATGTAAGTAAATTTCAATGTTGCCTTATTGCGGATTGCAGTTTTATCAGGAAAACCTTGGGCATTTCTCACTGTAATTTTCCTGCTTTTCTCCCTGATCTTATGCGAAAATCAGGAAAAATGTAGGTAATAATTGCAAAGGCACATTCTCCTAAAGAAAAAAAAAAAAAAAAAATCATTTTTGTAACCTTGGAATGGAGTCAAATTCCTTTGTCCGGGAAATGATCTATCTAAATAAGAACAAGAAGGATCTCTTAACTCTCGTATTTTAAGAGTTTTTTTCTACCAACTAGCTTTTTAAAATGTATAAGTTTTCTTTATTGAATTTTTTTTAACAGGCAACCAATACTATGAGGGTAATTTTTACTTGAAAGAATTAGGTCAAAACTGCATATTGATATCCATGACACCTCTTGTCTTAAGATGTTCAAGCAGCCTTCTGGAAAAAATGATACTCACATTCAAGTCTCGATCGAGTGCAACTACAGTAGTATAATCGGCGAATGAGCTCTTTGTTTGCATAAGGATCAAGTGATGACTAAATGGCTATTCAGCGCTAACTACAGTAATGTTCTTTCTACCAGTCAGTCGTGTAGATGTAGGAGGACGAGCAACGAACTTCACAGTGTTGTTTTTATCGAATGGAGTTTTACTATTGTCACGCTGTTAAATTTTTCAAAATTGGATATTTATCTACATGCAGGTACTTGATTACATTCTCGCGATACACGTAAAAGGAATTAAGTGCGTCGAAGATTTTTGGTTTTATTAAAATTTAATACTTTTAATTAGATAGATAATACTTACCGTACAAATCAAACTATATTATTTCATCATTCTTAGCAATAATATGATTTGTGCAGCCGGGCTACTGGCGTGATTAAAAGGCCTTGATTTTGAATTTTTTCTCAGCGCATTGAAAATACTTAATATTTTGAAAGGATCAAAAGAAAGCTTTCATTTTTAATACTTTTAAGAGGAAATTGATTAACTGCATTGCTGTCAAAAAGTCCCAGAGTGAAATTTAGAGTGCTACATTTATTAAAGCAAGAAGGAGACAAATAATGATATGAAGTGAAAAAGTATTGTTTGAAGCAACGTGTTATCATTACTAGAAGCTCTCTGACGCCCAAACGTTTAATTTTTTGTCACAATTCGTTCTGAACACTTGCCGCGCCAATTTTCATGATTATGTGGCTGTCGATAGGAGATAGTCCTTCAATTAGCACGCTAGTTTTAGATTACCTAATTCGCAAGATGGCATGTACCCCTTAGTGAAGTCTACGAATTAAAAAAACCCTCGAGCATTTCGCATCATCAACCTTTTTTGTCGATATCTTCAGAGACCCATGCAGCTGAACAATGAGAGGTAAGTATGCTGTTTACTTCACCTTTTTCTCTCTGTATTTTGACTAAAATTACTCGTACAATCTGTCGTGTAAATTACTTGTGGGCAATATCACACGGGAAATACCACAGTTAATATTTGGCAGGGCAAGCCATATCTGTAAAAACAGCGAATATCGAGCATCTGTCATTTTTAGGGATATAACGATTTTTTATAGAATCCGCGAACCCTCAAGAGTGTCGGTAGCAAGTTTTAGACGTCTGGCAAAATGTTTCATTTACGTTGTTTCTAAACTAAGCTAGAAATTATAGTTCCTATTGCAAAATGTAGTCCAATTTCTTATCTTTTTTTCTTTTCATGAATCTTTAAGTAAAAGGTCGACATATTCGGATTCTAGTTATTTACCGGCTTTCTCGCTGTCATTTATCCACGTGTTTCCGCCCTTTGTTGTTGCCCTCTGTTTGCGTGCTCTTCTTTCTCCTCCATCTCTACTTCTTACACACCGCTAATTTGAAGGCGGGCGATGAAGCGTACCTCACCGGCAATGATGCTGTCCCTTATCCTACCAGCGCTTTCAACATGATCTCACCTGTAAGTAAAAAATTATGATATGAAACAAATTTGAATTAGTCATATTTACAGAGGTTTGAAAGAAAAATACTAGAAAAACTTCGGGCCTTTAAAATCGATTTGTTTCTAAATGCCAGAGTTGCAAAAGTATAATGGAAAGGAAGGAGCCCTTATGAAAATGAACGAAAAAATGTCAACACTCCCCCCCTCCCCCATTAAAAGTCAACGCATTCTAGTGCCAAATTTGTCTGGCTCTATAAAGAAATAATTATTGATTAAAAAACATCGGGCTAAATACTGTATTATACCATTTATTTTGGCTTGTAGCTCGATGTTTTTTGATCAATAATTCAAAACTTTGTAGATTAAACCCCTTTTTTCTGCTCATCACTTTGCCATAATATGCATATTGCCTGAGCCATAGCTGAGCGAATCGAAAAGCAATCGAAAGCAAATGCTCAGATTTTCTTTTGAAGCTGAATATAGCTTTAAAATTTTCTTGCGCTCATTTTGTCTTGAAATTAAATCGAATAAGTCTTTTTTTTGTAACTTTGTTACTAAAAGCTTTAGTTTCCATTTTTCGGAGCGGTTGCTCTGAGGATTTTTCATCTTAATTTTTCCCTCCTCAATTTCGATATTGTTTTCTTCCATGGTGTTTCGTATTTATTTTTTCAGAAACTTCAAAATTACCTGATTGGCACCCTGAGCGATATCAGAACGAACAGTATTCCGCAAGTTCTTATGACTTCCTATGATATACAAGAAAGTATTAAAAAATACAATGAGTTGCAAATTGTAGAGAATCAAAATGTGTTTGGACCGCTTCTCAATGATTCTCTTGTCCTAGTCATTCAGGTGATCACTTTTTTTACAGCAACCCAGGAAGCATGATCAATAAATCATTGCGACTCGATGGATTTATTGAACCAATATTAACGGCCGATGAGAATTTAAGATTTAATGTAATCAGGATAAATTGTGTGGTCTGTTATGTGACCATAGTAGCAGCAATCAGTCCGCACAATTATATTTACGCAAAAAATTAAATTGCCGATTTAACAATTCGATTGCCAAAAAAAGTGTAATGTTTCAATGTAGATTTTTAACAAAAAAATGCTACTTTAACCACCCCCGTGGTTAAATTAGCTTACAATAGTGGTTAATGTATCATTTTTTTGTTGTAAAATCTACGTTGAAACGTTGCTGTCACTTTTTTTAGCAATTGAATCGTTAAATCAGAAATTTAATTTTTTCCGTGTTCGTGCCAGGTCGTTCTCCGCCACCGCCGCACAGTGGATCGAGTTAATCGGAGAGATCGGACATGAATAATTTCAAACTAAAACTGCAATTTTTTACGTTTTATTTGTCACATTTTAAATTCTGAGGAGTGTTTCTAAATTAAAATGTCACGAGAAAACCAATGGAATCAATTTTAAAACCTTAAAGTTTTGTATGAACGGATTAATGAGCTCTTAAAGTTTCAAAATTTTGTCCGACCTCTCTCATTGACTCGATCCGATGTGCGCCGGTCGGTTTGGCGTACAAAAATACTGAACGGGAAGTTCATAAAGGTGATTCGATGGACGCCATCCATATTTTAGGTCAGAACGATATGCGATCCAGTGGCGTAGGAAGGGGGGGCCAGGGGGGGCCTGGCCCCCCCCCCAAAATTGGAAATAGTATCATCTGGCCCCCCCCAGAAATTCTGGATGGTGCAAAAACACCATCTTTAACGGTAAGTCTCTGTCGCCGTGGCCCGTGAGAGGATGCCACTAAACATTCACTAAACATTTATTTCGCAATTTTCACACAAATGAGTGGTTAAAAGTGAGAAAATAAATGGAATAACCTGTTGAATGCAACAATTTCAAAGTATTTTAACCTTAAAATGCATAAAACTGGGTGAATTTTATGCAGAAATTGAAGGAAGATTAACGCCACAAGTGACTCGAGATGCGCTCAAATAGAGTTAAAATTTCAAAAATTTTCCGGGGGAGGCCCCCCGGACCCCCCCCCCTGACCTGGGGGGTATTCCATACCCTCCAGACCCCCATTTTGCTGGGGGGGGCCAGGCCCCCCCCAGCAAAATGGCCTAGCTACGCCTATGGATATATCGCATCGATTGGTTCCATTTTTTCAGCTACTCATCATTATTCTCGAATTTGGAAATTGCAATTCTATTGTCAGGATAGTAAAAAATTCACTTACCAATTTTGAGAAACAAATTCAACGCAATAAGGCGTGGTTTTTTTTAGAGGAAAAATATCGCATTCGAGTGCAGTTTCGATATCAGTATCGAATGCGATATTTTTCCTCTAAAGAAACCATGCCTTCATTACGTTACATTTGTTTCTCAAAAGTAGTAAGTAAATTTTCTAGTCTCCTAACAACAGAATTGCGATTTCAATATTCTAGGAAAATGACGGGTAGCTGAAAAAATGTATCTAATCGATGCGACATATCGCACGTCGTTCCGTCATAAAATATAGCGCCCATCGAATCGCCTTAATTACAGATCGAACACCGAAAAATAATAAGAGCTGTTCAAATGAAAAGGTCGATAGGTTCGATATATCAACGGAAATATTTTCCCTTCTTTCTCTTTGTTTGAAAATGAGCCTCTGATATAATGAACGTATGTTTGCGCACTTATTTGGCTTACTTAAGTCACGAAGTTGATATAACGAACAATAGCGTTTAGTTACCAATCTTGGCTCTTTAAAGTATGATTCAAACATCGAGTGGTAGGCAGGATTATCATACGATTGGCACTTCAGTTGACATGCACGTTCCACGAATACTCGATCGTTTTCACATGAAATCACCGCGGTTTCCACTCACGCAGAAAATACACCGAAATTCTTTCAGGTCATTCCCGTGCTCAAGATAATTAGATATCCGTGTTAGATCATAAAATTCCGCATCTGTAAAGTTAACACAGTGCTACAGATAAAAGAGTTACACATGTCTCACTTTTGGGATATATTGTTCCTAGTTTAGGTATATTGATCCGCTGAGTCCAAAATGACCGCGGTGTTACTGCCAGTTTTCCGGGATAGCCATTAATTTCCGGGATAGCCATTAATTTCCAGGATAGCCATTAATTTCCGCGAAAATGCTGTAAAGAGATACTCCAGCCGCTTTGTATGAAAGTGAGTCTAGAATTTCCAAGTCTTTGGATGGGTCAGATTCTGGTAATTTTTGATCTGTTGAATCCGGAAATGGCCTCACATTTTGTTTTTCCCCGAGATGTCCATGAAAGAAACATAGAACAGAAAAACCATTTTTTCAGTGAAAGCTTTTCGCACTGCTTTTTTGAAGGGGGTAAAAAGTTACTCTACAGGAATTAGTTTTTCTGGAAAACTGGCGAAAATGAAATACACATCTCGCAAACCCTATGGACATAGCTGCTCATTCTAATTCAATTCATTCACGCATAGTCCTTTAATATAAATACTATTCACACGAATCTCTGACATTCTTGAGTTGTACGAAAAAAAAATGGATCGCGTTTAGCAGAGAGGAGCCAAGTTACATCAGCTATTGCCAAATTGAACTGAGAAATTTTTTTTTTACAAGGGAACGTTTGCGCTAATTCCTTTGGAAATTTTAGGGAATTTGCTTCGTACTATGCAGAAAATTCACTCAAAATTTGCGAAAAGAATCCGCATAACCATTTTCATGTAAAAAGTTAAATTGTCCACTTTTTGGCAATAGCTGATGTGGCTTGGTTCCTTTCTGCGTGATGCGGTCCAATTACGACCTATCAAAAACTTTTCAAAATGATTTCAGGTACATAATAGAATACAGTATCTGCGTCACTTGATCACAAGTCTTGCTAAAGCCAAAGACATCGAAAGTGCTCTACTTATCTTCAGCCATGACTATTATGATGCAGAAATTAATGAGCTCGTTCAAACAATTCGCTTTTGCAAATTCATGCAGATATTTTATCCGCACTCCATACAGACACACATGAATGAGTTCCCGGGGGAATCTCCTGGAGACTGTCCTCGAAATATCAATAAAGAACAGTGAGTACCAATCATATTTTATGCAATTGACACACTATGCAGTTAGAATGTTAGCACCCAAGTAGCAGTGATCGCGATAAATAGCGATTTTATTGGTTGATTATCGCGATTATATCGGTGGCAATTTATCGCAATATTATCGAATAAAAAATTGCAATTTATGGCGATTAAATCGCTATGCATCGCAATTTTTCGTTCAATAAAATCGCGATCGATTTTCGTCGATAAAATCGAGATTAAATCGCCATATATCGCAATTTTTGTTGCGATAATATCGCGATAAATTGCCGGACGATAAAATCGCGATTTTATTGCAACAAGAACGAGGACATCGCTCAGATGTTGATGATCTTAGCAATTTTATCGCTGACAAAATCGCAACAAATCGCGATTTTTCCGTTGAAAAATGCTACTTAGGCAGGGCGCAAAAGTCAGTTTTAGGGTGTACTTCAATCAAATTTGAGATGGACCGAAGTTAATCAAAATTTCGTTGACAAACGAGGAACATAACGACGGTGAAACTACCAAACCACGTATCTCGTTTGCGGTGTTTAAAAATCTACGCTCACATTTTATTTTTTTGAAGTAGACCAAATCAATATCATTCCTTGAAATTTTCACGGAATTTTCTCCGCACAAAGAGGAAAAATCACAGAAATTTTCAAGACTGGATGTTAAGTAGTTTTTCATTTAAAAAATAAAGTATGACAGGAAGTCTGCGACGTCGCAAACCGAGATACGTGGTTTGGTAGTTTCACCGTCGATAAGGGGTGTGCTCCTTGGTAACGTTGCTCCGAAGAATTTCACAACGATGGTGAAACTCCTAAACCACGTATTTCGGTTTTCGACGTTGCAGACTTCTTGTCATACTTCATTTCGAAAATAAAAAACTGCTTAAAACTCCATACTTAAAATTTCTTTGATTTTTCTTCCCCATTTGAAGAAAATTCTGTGAAAACTTCAATGAATGATGTTGATTTTTTCTCCTTAAAGGAAATGAGATCGAAGCGGAGATATGGAAACGCTGTAAACGAGATACGTGCTTTTGGGAGTCTCACCATCAATGAGCGTCAGAATGCGTATCAGTGGCGTGGCGTAAATGGCGATATATCGATTGTTATGCCATTTAAACCTGTGGAAAAGGATCGATAAACAGGGTGTTCACAGCGAACACCTTAATGATCGATTCTTTACCATAGGTTTAAATGACAGAACCATCGATACATCGTAATTCACGCCACGTAAGTAATAGACTACATAGGTAACGGCAACCGACGAGCGACCCTAATATAGCTGGTCCATCATTTTTCCCTTAGTCTATCAGAATCACCTGTTCCAACCAATACGATCGCTTAATTTTTCCTTTGTTTCACAAGTCTATTCATTTGTCCATCAATTCCAACAATCAGCCTGCTGGTGTAGATTTCCTGTCTCTGAATAAATATATGGGAGGAGTAAAAACCTTGGCCTGGAAATAACTGAGAGCATCCTTTAGTATGATGATGTATCAAGTTCAGACTCGAATGGAACTTCCTAAGCCCTTTTATCGCGTATTTTAAGAGGGACTTCAGGTCTATAAAACAATTAAATTGTTTGAACCGTGCGCACGACGTTCCATATCGGCTGCATGTGCCATTCTGTTCTTCAAATCGAACTGCGGTTTACGAGACCGAATTTTCAAAATAAGGCGAATTGAAGACCGAGTTCAGAAATGAGGGAGAGGTTCTATTTAACGAACCGAAACTTACATGATACACTTAATACGTGATATCACCCATACGACACGACTTACATCTAGATTAAATTTTGCAACAAAGAGCCACTTTGTCTCTGGCTCTCCCGTAAATACTTAATTCTGCATGGGGAAACCACATAGAGTACATAGAGTCGTAATGTAAATGGGAGAGCTGGCGCCATGTTCTGCTCGACGAATTCCGAGCCCGGTGTGCGCCGAGTTCGGGTCGCTTTTTCGATACATTTTCGATCCAAAATGGCGGTGTGGAATGCGTGGTAATTCCTATCTCCTTTGTTGTTGCTGTTGTTGTCATCGGATGGCCGGGTACCCGTGTATCGCAAACAATCGATTATGTATCGAAAAAGTGACCCGGCGTCACACAGGAGTCTCGGAATTCGGGACATGGAAAATGCTTAAAAGTGGCGCCAGCTCTCCCAATTATATTACGACTCTATTTACTCTATGGGAAACCAATGGCATATGTCGACGGTGTAAGTCGGAAATCACATAACTCAGTTTACGACGTGCTTCCTGTCATAATTTATTTTTTCAACGGAAAACTACTCAACGGCAGTTCTTTAAAACTGCCGTGATTTTCCTTCTCTGAGCGAAGAAAATTCTGCATAAACTTCAAGGGATGATGTCAATTTGTTCTCCTTTAAAAAAATAACATAGAGGCGGAGATTTTCAGACACCGCAAACGAGATATGAGATTGCGGACTTACGCCGTCGATATGTTGTTTCTATAATGAGCCGGAAATAGAGGTTCCTCATTGCAAAATTTGTTCCGTTTATACCAGACTTTTATTCTCTAGTTAATCGCAATCGCTGATGATTTTTGTGGCTCAAGCCAAAAGTTAGATGTCATTAGTTTCATGCAAGTTTATAAAATAAACCTTTGCATTTACCTTTACGTATCGTCCAAAACTCATTTTCCCATTATTTGGCACTTAAGCCCTCTTAAAGATGACCCGTTTCATTGTAAGGTAGGAGGGGAAAAATGATAATTAAAAAATTTTATTGGCTCCTGCGGACTGATAATTGAAATTGATAGACGAAGCGATAGACAAGAAGGTCAGAGGGAGTATGGAGCAATCCTATTGGTTGAAATGTGTGGTCCCTATAGACTAAGGGAGAAGATGATGGACTAACTATCAAATTTCTCGTGGGTCGCCGTTAGTTAGTCTATTACCTACTGTCTTTGTCTATTGTAACCATCTGCTTCCACCAATAAGATCCCTCCATATCCCTTTTGTCTTCTTTGTCTGTAGCTTTGTCTATCAATTTCAATAATCGGCTCCTCATCATAATCAGCTCAATATTTGTGCTTGTCTTTCTGCGTTACTGTCGCATAATAAAATGTTTGCACATTTTGTTTCACGGTAATTCATTTTTGTTTTGAGGGCAATAGCTAATGGATGTACCAATGCTCTACACCCAGATTTGTACGGTCACTACAGGGAGGCCAAAATCACGCAGATCAAACACCATTGGTGGTGGAAGGCGAATCGGGTGTTCAACCAATTGGAGATCACACGCCATCACACTGGTAATAAACAATTGCAATTAGGAACTGCAATTTCTGATACGCAGCCGGAGAGGTGCGAATTTCTTGCGCGGTTGTTTGAAAATCTAAAAAATCAGATAGCACACAAAATTAAATTTCGATAAGCCTTGATATGACCTTCAAATAATGGACTTTTTTACGAGTATTTTACAGTAAAAAAAATTTGCGTATATATACTGAAAGAATTCAATGATAATAATTGGACCGAAATTCGTATTGACTTATATTTCAAAAAATTTAAAATAATATTAGGATGTTCTCTCACAATGAGAGATTGCTTACTCTTTCATTTTTTGTTCATTCAGGTTTGGTATTATTTTTGGAAGAGGATCATTATGTAGCTGAGGATTTTATTCATGTCTTGGGCATTATGGAGAAAACTGCTAGAGCTGAATGCCCTCAGTGCAGTATTTATTCTTTAGGAGCCCCTCCAAAGGCATACAAAAGCTACGAAATTTCGGAAGAGGTACTACTGTATTAATTTCGCTTTCCTTACTGAAAGATTTAGAGTTCGATTTATGGTTCTCCTCTGACTGAATGATGCTGCCATGAGTCTGTTAGACAAGGATTATGGTATCAAAGTGAATCGAACTACATTTTGCAATAGGGAACTACTGTTTCTCTCTCAGTCTTCTCAAGGAACACTTTTCAACCGAAAAATTGCAATATTTTGAAATTAAACTACGCTTTTTTCACAATTTTTGGCGATAAATTCGCTATAGGATCATCAAAATCTGAGCGATTATCCTCGATCCTGTCGCAATCTCTATAAAAATTCTCTATAAATATTCTGTATAAATATATTCGAGCCAATTGAAATTATACCTCAATTTATCAGGACTTTTTGTTAGATGATATTGCAAAGAATCGCCGTCGATATCATCCTGCGTTTATTGCAAAGGATTGTTTCTCATGGAAGAGATGAATTAAGAACGGAAATTTTGAAACACCGCAATGGAGATACGTGGTTTCGCACTTCAGTCGGACCGATACGGACATCCAACAAGCTTAAATAGTTGCATCAAGTCCCCGTCACCGCCGACCAACGCGTTTGTCGATCGAATCAACTACAGGTATTGTGCGTAGGAACTCAAAACGCCTTCAATTTTTCGAATGCAATACGGACATCCGTCGAGGTTGTATAGTTGTATCAAGGCGCCGTAGCAAGCGCGTCCCATTGTTTATCGTTACAGACGAAGTATAAGTTGAGAGAGGCCAGTCATAATGCCTTCAATTTTATGCATACATATTTTTGGGCAAAATGAGAGACGACGTTTCTCCATTTGCGACGTTGCAGACTTCCGTAGAAATTTTATTTTTCTTTCGAGAGACTGGTCAACATAAAACTTAAATTCTCCATGATTTTTCGTATTCGATAGCAGAAGATTTGGTTCAAAATTTAAAGTCGTAAATTTGGATTGTTTCTCATGGAAGAGATGAATTAAGAACGGAAATTTTGAAACACCGCAATGGAGATACGTGGTTTCGCACTTCAGTCGGACCGATACGGACATCCAACAAGCTTAAATAGTTGCATCAAGTCCCCGTCACCGCCGACCAACGCGTTTGTCGATCGAATCAACTACAGGTATTATGCGTAGGAACTCAAAACGCCTTCAATTTTTTGACCGCAATACGGACATCCGTCGAGGTTGTATAGTCGTATCAAGGCGCCGTAGCAAGCGCGTCCCATTGTTTATCGTTACAGACGAAGTATAAGTTGAGAGAGGCCAGTCATAATGCCTTCAATTTTATGCATACATATTTTTGGGCAAAATGAGAGACGACGTTTCTCCATTTGCGACGTTGCAGACTTCCGTAGAAATTTTATTTTTCTTTCGAGAGACTGGTCAACATAAAACTTAAATTCTCCATGATTTTTCGTATTCGATAGCAGAAGATTTGGTTCAAAATTTAAAGTCGTGAAATGCGATGAAATCGCAACTTCTTGCAATTTTCTGTCCGACAGTATAACAATAAATCGACGTAGATGAAATCATCACACACCTTCCGATCAAATCGCATTTTCTTGCAATCACTGCTGCTTGGGTAATGGCATTTATGTTGTTTTCAGACCGAGCGAAATAAAGTATTTCTTTACTGCAAGTATAGTTCAAGCAGGTAAAATGAAAAAAAAAAAAAAACAACAAAACAACCAGGGCCGGATTAAGGGGGTGGCCACATGGGCCGCGGCCCATGGCGGCAAATTTAGGGGCGGCAAATTTTGCAATTTTTTTAAATGTAGGTATAAAAAAATCGGAATCAGAAAAAAAATTATCAATAAGAAAAGGAAACAAAACCTCTTTTTCCTGAGAGTATAGTAATTTTTAATTTTGTCGTTTTTCGGTGATACAAGAGACAGTATCTTTAATTAGTCGAGTTAAGAGAGGAACTAAACACGCAATTTGTCCTGGAGCTCAGCGCAGAGAGGAATGATGACGAGGACTTGAGATGAAAAGAACAAGCCCTCGGCGCGGCGGTCGGCATGTAACACATATTAGCGCCTACAAGACTGCATGAATACTTCACGCATCGCGCTAAACACAGTGCGGTCAGGAGCGGTTGGCGTGAAACGCATAGCGCCTACAAGACTGCAGGAATACTTCACGCATTGCGCCAAACACAGTGCGATCAGCGAGGCGCAGCGGCGGAAGTTAAAATTATTGAACCACATTTATGTTTGTTCTTTCATAATTTTTTGGTTCGTTTCCTATAAATGGAGGACCTTGTCCACACAGAGATAGGTTTACGGAACTTAACTTTCGCGTCAAGTTCCGTGAAATTTTGCAACTTTTGAAATGTATCCAACACGAGCAGGTAAACGCGTCTTATGCACCCCTCTCCCTCCGGCACGTTCACTTGATGGTTTTTATTGATGTTTCAAAGCGAATGAGAAGGGGGCGGCAAAATACAGGCGGCCCATGGGCGGCAAGTAGGTAAATCCGGCCCTGAAAACAACCAATGTAACGGGCTGCATTAATTGAAAATATGTTTTTTTCCTTATTTTTCTTTTTTAAAAGGTAGAGCAGACTTCGCATTTGAGCAATATGGGAATGGCGTTCAACTCTTCTGTATGGCGCAAGATTTACAACTGCTCAAAATCTTTCTGTGAATTTGATGACTACAACTGGGACTTTAGTCTTCAGCATGTTCTTAACAACTGTCTGCGGCGCAGTCTTGAGTCACTTGTCTTGATTTCGCCTAGAGCATTTCATATCGGAGAATGGTAAGTACATTTTTTATGGTTTTCACAAGATGTAACTTGTAGTAACTTGATGTAACAAGATGTAGATTAGTTTACTTCAGAATAGTGCAGGTCTCAGGAATTTCAGGAAATATCATCTGCATGGAGAAAAACATTTCATGCGTGGACCACTAAGGTTTTCAGTTCAGGTAATTGCAGTTTTTAGTTATGCGAACCGAACTTCAATTCAGAATAGTGAAGTTTGTGTTAGCTACATTTTGTAAGACACGCATAGTCGTAACAAGAAAGTTCAAATATCTGAACTGAATTTTGGTTCCTAGCACTAGAAACTTTGGTATCTTGGACCGAAAACTTTAGTGTTCCATTTCATCGGAGGTGCAATCCTTGCGACTGATTTTTATTCCCACTCTGTACAATTTAGAATTTATCAATAAGTACGCGAAAGCAGTGTAAAACCCGCTTTATATCAGTCTTTGATTTCTTATACGTGTTCCATTTGAACAGAGGTACAATCCTTGTAATCAATTTTTTTTATCCAGCCTGTAAAATTTAGAATTTACCAATGTGGGAAAGGGGTGTAAACTCCGTTTATTATTAGTCTTCGATGTCTTATACGTGTTCCATTTGAACAGAGGTACAATCCTTGTCATCAGATTTTTTTATCCAGTTTGTACAATTTAGAATTTACCAAGGTGGAAAAGCGGTGTAAACTCCGTTTAATATTAGTCATTGATCCCACAGTAAAATCATTAATGTATTGGTTCATTTTTAGCGGAGTCCACCATACGAGCGATTGCACGAGTACCAAGGCCGTATCGAAAGTAGAGGAATTCCTTCGGTTGGCGTCGAAGAATTTCTATCCAAAGCACTTAACTATTAAAAAAACAAAGAAGTGGAGGCCCTCATCGATCGGCAACGGTGGTTGGGGGGACATTCGGGATCATGAACTCTGCTTGAATATGACAATTCCGCAGAGGTAGTATCTTCTTTGCGCTCCATTGGGACTAAATAATGAAATTTGGAACTACAATAGCTGGGGCATATGTACTATACTGCCGTGCTTACACTTCTGCCATGTTAAGGAAGAACGCCGTTTGAACATTCCAGAGTTGCCAAATTTCCTCCGATAAAATGTTTATTTTTTAGGAAATTTTTGAGTATTTTACCTTGAAATTTTCAAGGACTTAAGGTGAAATTGCGAACAAAATTATCTTAAAGATTGGAAGAAAAAAATTCATATATTTACCGGGAAATTCATGATTTATCAAAGGAAATTTGGCAACGCCTGAAGGTTCATACGGCGTTTTTCCTAGCACGGCAGTATACAGTTTCCATATGCACACTATGTTTTTTACAGATGAGCCAGAAATTATAGTTCCTATTTGGACCTTATTGTTTAACAGAGAGGGCCACGTCAGCTATTGCCAACTTTAACTGGGCAAATACATTTTTTACGAGAGAACATTTGTGTGGATTCCTTCGAAAATTTTAAGGAATTTGCTTCGTACCATTGAAAAAATCTACTTTTTGCACACAAATCCGCATAACCGTTTTCATGTAAAAAATTAAAGTGCCCAATTAAATTTGGCAATAGCTGATATGGCTTGGTTCCTCTCTGTTTAACACTGTCCAATTCCAATTTGACTTGCTCGTTTGCACCGATTAGAGCTTTGTACATGATCAAAATGAAGCGAAAATGGATGTAGTCAACATTCTGATATCATTCAGTTCCAATGTTTTTAAGAAAATGTTCCGGAATGATGAAAATGACGCAATTTAATGACGGTTGCGTCCGGAGATTGTAAGGTAAATGTGATGATTTTTCTTTAATTTATTTTATCGCTCATTAGACGAGTGTGATTTTATATATATTATGACCTAAATACTCAAAATTATTAAAACCTTTCAAAATAAACTTTCCGCCTTTTTTTTGTGAGTTTTTAAAAAATAATTTCAAATTTTCCTCACCGGGAACGGATAGTATTTTTCAGGCGTGTGTAAGGCAATCGCACTAAAGGGCGGAGATGGAAATTCCGATGACTTCACTCAGATTCTCAATTCAACTGCCCCCCTCTCGACGATCAATATACTACAAATTTTACCTGCTTGAGCATACCAACCGTTTGTGACTTATTGTTAGTGCACAAGAAAATCGAACGAGAATTTAGCAATGCTGCCGTGCAGAGCAAGAACGCCGTATGAACCTTCAGACGTTGCCAAGTTTCCTCTGATAAAAACCTAATTTACTGGAAAAATGTGGAAAATTATTTTCCAAAAATTTCAGGACAATTTGTACGCAATTTAATCGAAAATATCTGAAAATTTCGAAGGAAAATATCCATGGATGTTTTTAAAAATACATATTTATTAAGGGCTATTGGGCAACTCTCAAATGTTCATAGGGCGCTCTTCCTTACACTGAAAAAAAACACATTGGATCTAGGGTCCAGACTCTTAAAAGCACCAACAAGAAAAAATACTCTTGATTCAATCAGATTTAAGCCTAAATCAAGAACCAAGCCTCTTAATTTGAGCGGATTTCTTTTTAATTTAAGCTTAAATCTGCTTGAATCAAGAGTCATTTTTCTTGTCAATGTTTTCAAGAGTCTGGATTCTAGATCCAATGTGTTTTTTTCCCCCCAGTGTAGCACGGTAGAATGAGTTTCAGTGCACTCATGAATCTCCTTCAATTACACGCACTGCTTCTAAAACTACGCGTCCATCGTGAAATTGCCTACCCGCCTACTTGAAGGAGTTCTAAGCATCCGCTACATTATCTTGAGATGCGCGTCTCTCGGCTCGCACTCGGACCATGTCA
Source organism: Bemisia tabaci (assembly GCF_918797505.1). Lineage (NCBI taxonomy): Eukaryota > Metazoa > Arthropoda > Insecta > Hemiptera > Aleyrodidae > Bemisia > Bemisia tabaci. The sequence continues at coordinate 38,261,970 of NC_092801.1, forward strand.
AGGACCCAGCGCCTCAGAAAACAGCGTGGCGTGCTGCAGAATTATGATTTATCACTCGCCGCAGTAGCCGTGTAAACAAACATTCCGCAGAAGATCTCCTTATTACATGCGTCATTTAGTAGATTCCTCATCCTCACTCCTTTCACGTCCAAGTCCGCCCGACCGCGGCCTTGCTATCTCCGTCGATGTATCGATATATTCTAACGCTCTTCTACGGAGAAGCATCGAACTTCGATACGAAATGAGTCTCGCCGCAAGGTGCTGAGGAATATATCGATTCGAGATCTCTATGATTTCCAGGATCGATATGTTTCAACGCTCCCTTATAGTGAAGTATCGAAGCTCGATACAAAATCAGCCGCATCGTAAAGTACTATCGAATATATCGATTCGAGAGCTTTGCAAGGCGTCGATTCAAGGGTGCTCGGCCGGTTAATTGCAGTTTCCCTTCCAAGACGCCTAATTAGGAGTCCAGATGAGGTGTTTATCCTCCGCTTCCATTTTGACTGGAAATACCGCGGTCCGCTGTAAAAACTAATAAACGAATGCTTGGTGATAATTAAAGTGCACGCTTGGATTCTAGTTTCTTTTCTCTTTTTTTATTTTTTTAACTTTTTTCAAGACTGGATTTTCTGGAGATATGTAATGATGGGGAGTTTGTCTGAGGTCTTCTTTGATACTTGTTCTGAGAGCAAACCTGACGGAAGTTGAAATAAACTTATGTGGACGAATTTTTACAGAAATAGCCTAACTGCATATTAAGAGCTGACACCCAGCCGTGTTATAGGTATGGCAGAGAACCATAACGCTCAAAGTCTCGAAATTGAGCTTCCTTAAAAATTCGTCCAGATGAAATCACTGATTCCGCTGAACAGTGAAATTCGTCTTAAAAAACAAACCTGTAAGAATGTGCGCAAAAATTGACGTTATTTCAGGCGGTACAACCGCATAGGGTTAAATTCTGCCAGAGAACTATACTTATTCAGTAAAATAGCACCCTTTTCTGCGATTGCTAGTAGTATTTACCATATTACGATAGGTATCACCAAAGTTCTGGTTAAAACTGCTAAAATTCAGATTATTTTCACTAAATAGTATCACCGTGTAAAAAATCACTCAGACTCATAGAAGACGTTATCTCACATTTTTCAGAGTAGTCTTATCAGAATCACCCATTACAACCAATAGGATCGCTCTATACTCCGTATACGGAGTATAGGAAAAAAAAGTTCGGTCATATAAACCGAATGTACGACGTTCAATTTCGGCCGTATTGTGCGGTTCATGCAATCGCTTTCTCGGTTCTGGGAACCGTATCTTCGGTTCATGCAACCGAGCTTTTTCGTTAGTTCTGTTCGGTTCGAATGTTCGGTTGCATGAACCGAGAGTACGGTGCCTAGAACAGAGAGAGCGGTTACACGAACCGAACAATACGGCCATATTGAACACCGTACTTTCTATTCATATGGTCGAAGTTTTTTTTCTCAACATAGATATAAAGAAGACATATCGACGGTGAAACTACCAAACCACGTATCTCGTTTGCGGTGTTTAAAAATCTACGTTCACATTTTATTTTTTTGAAGTAGACCAAATCAATATCATTCCTTGAAATTTTCACGGAATTTTCTCCGCACAAAGAGGAAAAATCACAGAAATTTTCAAGACTGGATGTTAGGTAGTTTTTCATTTAAAAAATAAAGTATGACAGGAAGTCTGCGACGTCGCAAACCGAGATACGTGGTTTGGTAGTTTCACCGTCGATATATGTCTTCCTTATCCATCGCTTTGTCTATCAATTTCAACAATCAGCCTGCTGTAAATTTAAAATCTCATGAGCCACACTGGAAAAAAACACACATAGGATCTAGAGTCGAGACCCTTGAAAACATTGACAAGAAAAAATACTCTTGATTCAATCGGATTTTTGCTTGAATCAAAAGAAAATCCACTTAAATTAAGAGGCTTGGTTCTTGATTTAAGCTAGATTCTGATTGAATCAAGAGTACTTTTCCTTGTCGATGTTTTTAAGAGTCTGGACTCTAGATCCAATGTGTTTTTTTTTCCAGTGCATAACTAGTTCTATGATGTCATGAAATGGAGGAGGAAAAAGAACCGTGCATTGGACTGAGTATTTCCTTGACGACTGCGTCCAGCTCTGGAGTCTGGAAGCGTCTGAATCCTGGAATCCCGGTGGGGCATCGCGGCGCTCGACAGGCGACTCGAGGCCACGGCGTCGGCGTCGCGGCGTCCCGATCGGGCGAGTATCGATCCGTGACCCGTGGAAAAATCAAACGAAAACGATGGACGATGGACGGGTGGACCAACGACATCGATGGACGGACCGGAGTCGGAGCCGGGCGCGATCGGGCGCGACGAAGCAACGGCCGTAACGCCGCACAGTGTATCCAGTCAATAGGAGAAGTCGGACATGAATTATTTGGCCAAAATTTCAAATTTTGATGCTTACTTCGTCAAAAATTCAATAGGAGATGTTTCATGTGTAAGGAATTTGCGATTTGACTGTTGATTCATACGTAAAAGTTCGCAAGAAACACGATGGTGCCACTGGTTTTCTCTGAAATCACTCCCAAGCTCAAAAAAAGCTCTCAAGTTGAGGAAAAAATAGAGGGGATATCCCACGCCTATCTCTCCATGCAAAGATAGGGAGCAAATACATTGACAGGGTTGCCACTTTATTTGGGGACTCCAAAACTGAAAACACGGCAACCCTGCTAATGTATTTGCTCCCTATCTTTGCATGGAGAGTTTGTCTTGATGTAGAGGTGGACTCTCGGGATAGCGTGGGATATCCCCTCCATTTTGGCCTCGACTTGAGAGCTTTTTTTGAGCTTGGGAGATGATTTCAGAGAAAACCAGTGGCCCATCGTGTTTCTCGCCAACTTTTACATAAGAATCAACAGTCAAATCGCAAATTCCTTACACATGCAACATCTCCATTTCAATATGTGTTTCTGAAAGGAAATTTCGCGAAAACTCCTACTGAACGTGAACTTTTTTGTTTCATACTTTTGGAAATAAAAGCTTTCAAAGGTTTGAGATTTTGTCCGACTTCTCTTATTGACTCAGCCCAGTGTGCAGCGGCCAGTGGACGCAGTCCGACTTGGACAGTGAGTCGTACTCCGGAGTCCGGCGTGGCCCGGCGTGGCGTGCCTACCCAGGGACATCGTCCATCCATTCTGGCCAGCCTTGCATTGTCGCGCCGAGGCAATAATCTGCCTTTTTCAACCATCGTTTTATCATCGTAGAGTACCTATATGGGGAAATTACGGAAAGGTCGGTAGCTTTGAGGTTATAATAACAAGAAGAAGAATTTTGAGGTTCGGTCATGGAGCTTCCAGGGCCCAAAAATGGTAGCATTTTATGAATTCAAATTATTCATGGTATTTATTATTGCACATAATAGTTACGACCCGTCGTTCGTAAAGCACGTATTTGACTAGGTTTTTGGATTTCAGACTTCTTCAACGTGCCCAACGTGAATTTCATGTGATTTTATTCATAAAAAGTACATTTATTTGCGGCGAATTTACGGGGGGGAGAGTCCAGACACCCCTTCCCCCAGAGCCCCCAAAAAAGAGAGAAAAAATAATAAAAATCAAGGGAAAGGAAGAAAAAATTGGCGGAGAGAGAGCACGATGATGTTTGTGTCTAGAGAAACGGGGAGGATTCGAAATCGGACGAAAGGGCTTCGAGCGTCGCCTAGGAAGCCTCATTTTTTTCAGGAAGTTAGTGGATTTTTTCCATCTCATACTTAAGAGGATACATCTCATTTGGTATCGTATAATCGATTTTCCATTTTTTTAAAGGTCTTTTTATGGGATAATAGTCATAGTGGAGAGCCTCTCATAGCAGAAATTGTTAAATAGTGGGATTTTACGGGGTTAATTCTCCGGAAATGGCCCTCCGGTGGGAGGTATGCCCCCCCCCCTCCCCCGAACCCTATCCTGCATACGCCACTGCTTCCGAACTGCATTCCGCATCGGCACGCGGCGTTCCTATTTTCGTAAATTCTACGTTGATAACCGAAAGACTTTAACGCCAGGCTAAGAAAAACAACCACGAAAAACCGTCGGATGAGATAGTGTAGGCACATCCATGGTTTTAGCGGCTTGGCCCAGTGCCCAGTTTTCGTCTTAATAAAATAAAACTCACAATCGCACATTGTGCCGTTTCGCCCTGGTTCGTCTGTTTATCGGTCACACTTCCGAGGAAAACTCATTGTCTCACTCCGAATGATCTTCATCTCTCCGAACACGCTGCGGTGCGCACTGCTCATCGCGTTTCGTAATCTACGCCGCCGCTCATTTCTGCCGTAATACTTATTTGATTAAATCACTCTCCAGGCCGCTACTCCATTAACGTGCCGGCAAAACAACGTCCTATGAACTTTCGAACGTTGTCAAATTTCCATCTATAAAACATAAATTTCTCATAACACTCGCGAGTATTTGTCGCTGAATTTTGCATAGAATTTCATTCGCATTAAAAAACAGTGTTCCTAATAATGTCACGAAAAAATATGCATAAGCTCTCTCGAAAATAAATACTCAACCGGACAGAATTTGGCAACATTTAAGTGTTTATGCGTCGTTTTTTTATAAACACGGCAACGTAGCGGTCGTCTGCGCGGTTTTAGGCTGCAGCGACGGAAAAATCGCTCGGTAACCGTTGAAAATCCGACACTCCAGAATGCACGCTCATTCTTCCGACGTGTCTGAAACACTTTTTCTTCTTCTTTTTTTCGGTGTCATTGATTCGACATTTCCATCCGCGGTCACAATATGGACTACAGAGTTTTTCGCAGTTGCCAGGTGTTTCGCAATGGACTATAGACAAGGCATGGGTTTAAGCATTCTGATATGTCGTCACCTTCCGACCAAAGTATATTACAAGCGCCATGCGACGTTTCAAAATTTCAGCCACCATTTTACTTTTTCACGGAGAAATTGTTCAGGAGCTATCCAAAAATTTCACTGATTTTCTTTGTGCTCCCGATAAAATTCAGTAACATTTTCACACAGAATCAAGCAACAATTTCTCTGTAAAAAATAAAAATTGTGGCGGAAATTTTGAAACGTATATGGCGCTTAAGAGACTTGTGCCGGGAGGTGACGATATATCCATTCAAAATTTCATGTAGAGCACGATTTACCAGAGGTCTAGAAAGTTCTCGGTCCTTTCGTTTTAAAAACCCCTTATTTCTTCAATAATTTCAAAAATATGATCTCAAATGGCTCTGTAGGTATTAATTGGCGCGATTTTGTACAAAAAACGTGCTTCATAGCGCCACGTTACGGAAAGTGCGTGATTTGTAACGCAGTTTTGCAAATATAATCGCGATTTTGCCGGATTTCTCATTTCAAAAACCGCCCCTCCCCCCATTTTCGCACGCGACCGATTGCAACACGCCCGATTGAGTGCTCGAGAAGTTTTTGCACCCCTGAAGTACCCAGTAAAAATTACCGATATTAACTCCTAACCGACATATTAACGATTTTTTATTTTGCGTTGGCTGTACGAAAAAGTTGAATTTTACACAAGAGCAACTTCAACAAAACTAATTTAAGAGTAACTTCTATTTTTTGACGTCACATTTTGCCAGAATGAAGAACACGATTAAGCCGGATCGAAAGAAATAAGAATCAGAAAACGACACGGCAGAAGCACAGTTACGCCTAGTAATGTGAATCGTTTGTGGAGCGAAGGGTAGCGACAGGAAATGTGTCGCGAGTTTTCGAGTCCTCTTGCGATTGTTCCGCCAAAAAAGAAGAAGAAGCAGAGAAAAAATTCTCACAAGCCACTACGATAGCTCCTGATTCATATTACCGACAAGTTCAATCCTGCTTTCCTGTTGGTGGCATTTAAACCAGTTTAGAAGGATTCGCCGATCACCCCTTCTGTTGTGTGACATCATCACTTCCTTCGAACTTACAAATCCGTGGAAAGGAATGCGGAGAAATTCATCAGTTAAAATGTTTAAGGTACACTGACGATTTATTTTCATCAGCACAGTATTTTTCAATCGCTCTTTAAAAACTAGTTTTTCAACAATTACTGTCATCAGTTTTTTTACCACACATAATTTTACATCGGTGGTGAAACTGAATAATTACGTGCCACGATTTGCGATGTCTCTTCGTTCTTTCAGGGATAATTTTTGGGAATTTTCTAAAATTGTGTACAAAAAATTTGTGTTAGATTTTTCTGAAAATGGAACAAAGCGAGAAGTTTATAACGACAAAATCAAGATGAGTACTCCTGTGATTTTGAGTTTATTTGTGGCCTAATATGGACGTGTATTTGTACACATTCATACTTCATTTTGGATGTGCACACGATTTTTTTGGCGAAATTCTATCTTGCATAGAATTTAAAAAAAAAAAAAATTAAACCTTGTTCTGCCCACTTTCCCTTGCTTATTTTCTCTCTCCTCTCTCTCTCCTCCTGCTTTCCTCGTTAGTCTTTCTCAAAGCAGCTTGTTGAATTGAAAGGACTCTTTTTCTAAAAAGACGAAGATCGTGTGTTTAAAATGTTGTACTGAGGTAAAGTAAAACGATTTTTTCCCCTCAAGTTTTTGAACCATTTCATCGCGTGTGGTTGAATGGTCAAAGTCTATATTCACCAAGCACCAGATATTAGAGAGGAAGTAAGTGGTATCAATCGTTTTCTCTGCCACATTTTTTGATCGTACCTTCCCCACTCGCCGCGAACAACTTATCGTCATTCCTCTGACGTGAGGGCATAGCTCCATTCCCATATGAGCCCCCGAAATTATGGAGTTATATGGACATCGGGGTTCACATCGAAATTAAGATACGCCTTTGCATCAGAGGAGCTGGGACATGTGAGCCAAATGATTTTCCACTTCCCCAAACCACGTGCTACATTTAGAGCGCCACGGTGCACAGTTGGACGTATTTATGCTAATAGGAACTATGTTACATGCAATCCCTATGCATATAGTTCCTTTTGGTAAAAATATGTTTAGTTGACAGTATTGTAATCAATGTGATCCTATGCAAGCAGGAAGTCAAAAATGTTTGAAAACACTGGAAGAAAAAAATTCTTTGACACTACTCCATTCTCGGCCGAGAAGTAGCCAAATCAGCCGATTGTGCGCCGACGAATTCGCGAGCATGTGACAAAACGGACGGCGATCTCTCGCTCGACACGGAACGGTGCCGTATGCCGTTCGCAGTACACCGTGCTGAGGAAAAACGCCGTATGAGCCTTCAGACGCTGCCAAATTTCTCCTGATATAATACGAATTTCCAAGGCAACTTAAGGATACCTATTTATCTTTCGATTTTTCGGATAATTTAATTCGCAATTTAATCTACATGAATAGTGTCCGTTACAATTTTTCCAAGCACCCCAATCGCTTATAACACGACCCTTCTCATTTCGGGTGGGAATGCTGTCGCATGTCGGTCCCATTCTAATTTTTTTAGGAAAATAACAAATAAAATATATAACTTTTTTGATTAACTTTATCGGTCATATTTATCCAATTTTTGTAGAAACTTTTTTTTAGAAAAATTAGTAAGAAAAAGTTTCTACAAAAATTTGAATCAAATAAAATATGCTACCAAAAAAAAAAAAAAAAAAAAAAAAAAAAAAAAAAAAAAATAGCCACTAATTTCCCCAAAAATGAATGTTTTAGAAGGGAAATTTGGCAACATCCGGACGTTCATACGTCGTTTTTCTTTGGCACGGCGGAGTTGGACCCCGCGCAGTGGAGCGCGCGGGGGGAGGGGGGGGGGGTTTAGAATCGTATCATGGTCGACTGCGTTTCAAAAACGAGGCCCGACATCCGGCGGTGACGACCGCGACTCGTCGGTCATCTGGACGTACTTCTATCAAACGGAACTATGTGTATTATGACGTGAGCCCTGATATGCATATATTCCTATGGGTCTCGGGCTCATGTCTTAATGCACATAGTTCCGTTTGGTAAAAATACGTCCACTCTGCTGCAAGAGCGTAAGGAGAATCCCACGATTCTTCCTCAATGTAAAATAGGCGAATTTTATCGATACTCGGCGATGCCACCGTAGTCGCGGTCGCCAGTTGAACGGTCGAGTTCCGCTTCCGAGCCGAGATGGCAACGCTCGATTCGCAAGTCGGAATGGACCCGGGTTCGTAGAGAGGATCCCGACTCCAGACCCCCCCCCCCCCTCCCATTACGTTTCTTCACTGAACTATTTACCGTATGAACTAGCCTATTTAAATAAGTTCGAGCAGTTTTGCCCGGATTTGGTCCGGATTGCAAGTAATAAGTGAGGGAGGGGTTCAATGGCGCAGCGCGATAGATCGATTTTCGATATTTCCTCAGTTGAAACCATGGTTAAGAATCGATTCCTAGGGTGTGCGCTGCGAACATCCTGTTTATCGATTCTTTTCCATAGGTTTAAAGGGCAGATCAATCGATTTATCGCCAAGCACGCCACGCCACTGGAGGGGTTGAAGCATGTTAAGTCCTCGTACTCGAAGAAACTTAGATATGTTAAATGGACGCATTTCTGTCAAACGGAACTATGTGCATTATGACGTGAGCTCTGTTATGCATTTTTTCTTATGGGTCTCAGGGCTCATATCTTAATGCACATAGTTCCGTTTGATAGAAATACGTCCAAATATGTTTCAACCACGTGGGATACTCTCACCTGCGGGCTGATTATTGGAATTGATAGACAAAGCTATGGATGAAAAATGCGAAGATAAAATGGAGTGATGGAAGCATGTTGCAATGGACAAATGCGGAAGTTGGTAAGTCATAGACTAACTAACGTCGAACCACCCTGGGTTTACCTAGGTTTTCTTCAGTTCCGCGACTGAACCTAAAATGACCTAAAAACAACAAAAAGAGGATCCTGTCAGCGAGAAATGGACGTATTTCGGCCAAACGGAACTAAGTGCATTATGACGTGAGCCCTGTTATACATACATTCTTAAGGGTTTCAGGGCTCACGTCTTGCACATAGTTCCGTTTAACAGAAATACGCCCAAATGTACACAAGTTAATGTTGTAGCGATGCCATTTGTGTGAATCGCCCTTAATAAGCATTCCGAGCCATACGGCGCACAGGGGATCGAGTCAATTGGGGAGGGCGGGCAAAATTTGGAAACTTTGAACGCTTATAACTTCGTTTATACAAATTTTTGAGGTTCTAAAAGTGGAGTCATTGAAAATATGACAAAATAAACATCAAAATTTGCAGGTTTAGTCAAAAATCCCATGTCCGGCCTATCTAATTGACTCGATCCGCTGCGCGGCGATTTTTCTTTTGGAGACTTTAACGCAAGGGTAAAAAAAAACAACTTAAACGATAGTCGCATTTCTGGAGTTTTTAGACCCGAGTTTAAGGCTTTGTTATTTTTGACATACTGTTTTTCAGAGGGAGAGCAATTCTGTGATACTACATAGCAGCGCAGCGTAGTGGCGCATTTCGTGCCTAGATCACATAGAATCACCTTAATATGCGCATCGTTTTCTATGCGCCATTTTCCCTCAGAAATATGTATCCGCAAGTCAAAATTCGTTCGTGGTTTCGTGACCCGTTTGCGCTACCTTTGGAGAGCACCTGCCGGCTACTTATTGAAATTGATAGACAAAGCTATAGACAAAGAAGACAATGGGGATATGGAAGGATCCTATTGGTGGAAGCGGGTGGTTGCGATGGACAAACGAGCTAGGTAATAGACTAACTAATGGCAACCGATAAGAGACCTTACAGTTCGTACTTATAGTCCATCATTTTCCCTTAGTCTGTAAGAATCACCCGTTTCAACCAACAGTATCGCTCTATACTCGCTGTGTCTTCTTTATCTATCGTTCTATCAATCAATTTCACTGCGGAAAAAAAACACATTGGATCTAGAGTCCAGACTCTTAAAAACATCGACAAGAAAAAATACTCTTGATTCAATCGGATTTTAGCTTGAATCAAGAACTAAACCTCTTAATTTGAGCGGATTTCCTTTTGATGGAGTGTTGATGAAGTCAGCAATGAAAGCGTCAAGAAATTCTGCAACCCAACCTCTAATTTTCTCATCTCGTTAAAATTCCAAACGATTACCTATATAATTACATTCATGCTTTATATAGATGGAGATTGAACTTCGTACCACACAATATTGTGTTGTGAGAAGTTCCAGCTTCATACATACGGAATGAAGTTAACAAATGGAAACAGACGCATTGAAATAGAGCAAGGGAAACGGAGCGCGTTGATGACGGCGCAGAGATACAACTATACGTACTTGATGGATATCCGTGTTGCGTGTGCGAAATTGAAGGCGCGATGGCGTGAGGCGTGAACTCCCAACGCTCCGCTCTATGTTGCCAGTGAGATGTCACACCTGTTCGGGAGAAATATTTTAAAACAAGGTCAGATTACGTCTCTCGTGGCTTCGGCTGTGTTGCTCACGTAGCCTTTGAAGCTTCCCTACAAATAAAACAAATGGGAACAAACACGTAATGGAAGAAGAGCAAGGTAAATGAAACACGTTGATGACGGCGCAGAGATACAACTATACATACTTGATGGATGTCCGTGTTGCGTGCGCGAAATTGAAGGCGCGATGGCATGAGGCGTGAACTCGCAATACTCCGCTCTATGTCGCTATTCTGAAGAGAATTAAAAGACGAGGCCGGATTACGTCTCATATTCGGCTGTGTTACTCCCGTAGCCTTTGAAGCTTCACAAAATAGCATGTCTCGCAGAAAGTATTTTGATACTCAACTCTGGAAAAAAAACACATTGGATCTAGAGTCCAGACTCTTAAAAACATCAACAAGAAAAAACACTCTTGATTCAGTCAGATTTAAGCTTAAATAAAAAACCAAGCCTCTTAATTTGAGTTCCTTTTGATTTAAGCTTAAACCTGATTGAATCAAGAGTCCTTTTTCTTGTCAATGTTTTCAAGAGTCTGGAATCTAGATTCAATATGTATTTTTTTCCAGTGTATGTTTTAAGTTATTTAAAATTATAAATATATTTTTAACAATTTATACAAATGATGAGTGTCCTCGTGAATTCTTGCCGATTCTAGCTTTGCGAAGCTGCGCTGGCGGCAACCGAACCTAGTGCCGTCTCACCGCGACTCATCCTCCCCCGCACTGCATCCCAAGCGCAACGTCGCCAAATCGGGCAAATAACCGCCATATTCCCCCCGCAATAGCCCGAAAAACCCCGCAATCCGGCAACGCCGGCAGATCGTCGACCCTCGCAGACTTCCTGCGGATCCTCGCAGATGCACCAGCTGTCTTGTTCCTCCGGTTTCCTCTGGCACGCTGCTGTCGCTCCTGCATTCCTCCGCTCCGCAAGAACCGCGTAAATCCCGCTCGGGTAGCCCCGAGGATCCGCGGTTTTAGAGAGCTCCGCGGCCTCCGGATTCCAGACGTTGATTCAGCTTCCGAGCCGCGGGATTTGGAGCAAGGACACGCTAACGCCGACTCCTAATCCACCGCGCTGAAGAAAAACGCCGTATGAGCTTTCAGACGTTGCCAAATCTCACTTGAAAAAAAAACCACATTGGATCTAGAGTCCAGACTCTTAAAAACATCGACAAGAAAAAATTCTCTTAATCAATCGGATTTTTGCTTAAATCAAGAACCAAGCCTCTTAATTTGAGCGGATTTCCTTTTGATTTAAGCAAAAATCTGATTGAATCAAGAGCTTTTCTTGTCAATTGTTTCAAGAGTCTGGAATCTAGATCCAATGTGTTTTTTCCAGTGCTCCTTTGATAAAACATGAAGTTTCGAGGAAACTTGGAAATACTTCGCTTCCAATTTTCAGGGAATATAGTTCACAATTTGAATTAAGGTGCCTGTGACCACGTTTAGCAGAAAGGAAGTAAGCTACTTCAGCTATTGCCAGAGAGCGACGCCAAGAATGGCACAATTTGGGTCAGCGGGGATTTTTTTACACAATTTTACTTCAATTTTTAAAAATTTGACCAAGAATCCTGATTTTTCCATGATTTCTTCCCATATTGGGCCACTGTATGACCAAAATTTTTGAAACTGAAAACAGTTATATGCACGGGGGTCCAATAAGAACATTTACAGCCAAATCCATCATTGTGTAACTTTTTCGTCCATTTCCCCGTCTTTTTGCTGTAAAAATGCTGTCCAGAATGATGGCGATTTGGCAACTTTGCCAACCCATTCCTCAAAAACCGTGTGTTTACTCGAGCTAAAATTTTTACCAGAGAGGTATTGTTTGGGTTCGGTTTCAGAAAAATCTCCGCTGACCCAAATTGTGCCAAAAAACGGTAGTTTTTGGCGTCGCTCTTTACTTGGGGAATTTGATTTTTTTTACAAGACAACATTCGTGCGGATTCCTTTGAAATTTTAAGGAGTTTGCATCGGACTATGCAGAAAATTTACTGAAATTTGTTTTCATGTAAATAATGAAATAGTCCGAGTGAATTTAGCAAAAGCTAAAGTAGCTTGATTCCTTTCTGCTTAACGCAATCGTAGCTTTCTTACAAAATAGATATTTTCAAGAGGAAAGTTGGCAATGTTTGATCGCTCTTATGGCGTTTCTCCTTAGCAATATAGTAAACGGCAATGGCACGGTACAGCACACGTTTCTGGAATCTTAATGATGGACGATGGGGAAAAAATCACGTACCGCGACCTGACCTTACATTCTGGGGAATATGTGAAGGAGAGTAAGTTCGAAGATGACAGTGTGGGGCAGTCCATAAATGACATCAGGTATCTACTCGTCAGGCGAGGGATAGCAGTCTATGATAATAATTAATAAAACAATTTCCAAATTTTTAAAAAAAAACTCACTTGCGACGATTTTATAATTAACGAGCAGACGCGTTTTGGACGTACGGCCCATTCTGCCTTGCTAAGGAAAAACGCTGTATGAACATTCGAGAGTTGCACAATTTCCTTCGATAAAACGATTCCTTGAAATTTTCAGGAACCTTAGGTGAAATTGCGAAAAAAATTATAAGAGAAATTGGCAGAAAAATATTCATATATTTACCGAGAAATTCGTGTTTTATCAAAGGATATTTGGCAACGCCTATGAAGGTTCATACGGTGTTTTTCCTTAGCATGGCAGAGCAGAAGTGCATCGTTACGTCAAGCAGAGCTTTCTCTCTACATGGAGTGTCTCATGTAGACAAATTCGAGCTCTAATGTTCAAATACTTGAGAGATACCATCTAACTCTAGCACGAACAATCCAATATCCCGCCCAAAATACACCGTTCCATTCTCGTAGTACGCGAGCGGTCCAATGACGTAACACATTGAATGAAGCCGTGCTGCCCATGATCAAATATTTCGATCGCACATACTGCTAAGCTAAGGAAGAACACCGTATGAGCCTTCAGCCGTTGCCAATTCTCCTGAGATAAAATTCGAATTTTCTAGGAGACTTGTTGATGTTTCACCCTCGATTTTCGCGAGAAGTTCACTCGCAAATTAATTTACAGTAGCTGGCAATTTCAATGGAAAACACTCATAACTTGTCTAAGAATTCATTTTTCATCGCAGGAATTTTGGCAACACCTGGATGTTCTTACGGTCTTTTTCCTTAGTGCGGCAGCACAGTGACCGAGGTGCCTCCCTCCCCCGCAAGGCAACGAGTCTTTGCATGATTAAATCTCTACTGAGCTCGGAAATGTTGCTTTATTTGTGGGTAATGCGATCACATATCACTCTCCAAGACTGCCGTGCTAACGAAAAGCGCCGTATGAACACTCGAACGTTGCCAAATTGCCTCTTAGAAAATATTCATTTTTGAAGATCATCAAGAATATTTTTCCGTGAAATTTTCGGACTTTTTAGATCAAATTACACACCAAATTCTCTGAAAAATCGGAAGAAAAATATTTACAAATTTGCCCGGAAATTCGTGATTTTTCTAAGGAGATTTGGCAACGCCTGAAGGCTCATACGACCTTCTTCCTCAGCACGGCAGAGGACTGTTCAAGTTGGTGCTCGGCTCAGGGCATGTTAACGCAAATGTGGATTACTATGTGTGAGATTCAAAGTTTTGCCATGGATTGGTTCCAAAAGTGAGCCAGCCAAGTTTTCAAAAGTGGCAGAAGGGACTTTGCCAGCTCCTTCCAGCAGGCCGATTGTCGAATCGTTATCGAATGATCCATTGCGATGCTATGCGATGTATCGATTGATCTGCCATTTAAACCTATGGAAATGGATCGATAAACAGGGTGTTGGCAACGAACACCTTAAAAATCGATTCTTTACCATAGTTTCAAGTGGGGAAATATCGATAATCGATCATCCATGCCTCGCCACCGACAACCAGGGCCGATATCCTACGGCGGCCTCAGCTAGCCGATTATTGAAATTGATAGACAAAGCCATAGACAAGTAAGACAAGTCAGTTATGAAGGGATCCTATTGGTTGAAATGGGTGGTTCCTATTGACTAAGGGAGAAAATGATGGATTTACTATCGGGTCCCGCTTGGGTTGCCGTAACATAGTCTATTACCTACCTTCTTTGTCCATTGCAACCACCCGTTTCCACCAATAGGATCCCTCCATACCTCTTTTGTCCTCTTTGTCTATATATACCTTTGTCTATCAATTTCAATAATCGGCCCGCAGGTCTACGAAAGTGAACTCATTGTCACTCCTCTAGCGTAAGAGGGTATCTCCATTCCCGCAAGAGCCCAAGAGGGCCAGTGGCGTGGCATGCTTTGTGATATATCAATTGATCTACCATTTAAACCTATGGAAAAGGATCGATAACCAGGGTGTTCACAACGAAAGCCTTAATAATCGATTCTTTACAATGACTTCAAATGGGGAAATATCGATAATCGATCATCCACGCCTAGTCATTGATCTCCATTCCCGTATGAGCCCCAGAAGGAATGGATTTATGTGTAAAACAGGGCTCTCGCTGCGATTGAGATACGGTTTTATGTGACGCGGCGGCGTTATTTGCTTTTGAGGCGCGGGCGCGGGCAAGGATGCATAATGAGCGAGGTGTAACGCACGCTGCCCGGGCCGCAACCGCGGGAGACTTATCAGATGTCGAACTTAAATCATTAAGGACCCCCATTATTCGGCACTCGAACCAAGGGCTTGCCACGGCTCCGTTGCCGTAAGGTAGTGACTTGATCTTCACGTGAGCCCTGTTCTCCGTATAATTCGATGCACTGAGGGGCTCACGTGAACACGCCCTTATGTCAGAAAAAACGACGATATCAAACCCAAAGAACCCGTCTACGGATACTAGAAGAACGCCTTATAGGCTCACGAAGAATGCCACATTTCCTTCATTGGAAATAAAGTCTCTTGGATCGAAAGTCCTGCGGGTCCATCAAGATTTTCCCTCGTTTTTTGAAACTTAACATTTTATAAAATAAAAACTGTTTTACTCATGCACCTCAGGTTAAGTTCTTGATAGTATTTGTGAAAGAATTCTGTAATAACATTGTTCCAAGGTACACACATTTTTCCGCTATGATACATAGTTTCCAAAAAATTAAATGTCGTTTACGGCGTTTTTACGTCACACGGCAGAAAAGGGATTTATAGTCATCCTATTGGTGGAAGCGGGTGGTTGCAATGGACAAAGGAGGAGAGTAATAGACTAACTAGCGGCAACCCACAAGAGACCCTTTACTTAGTCCATTTTTACCCTCTTGGTCTGTGACAACCATCCATTTCAACCAATAGGATCGCTCTGCATTCCCTATACGTCTCATTTGTCTACCGCTTTGTCTATCAATTTCAACAATCAGCCCGCAGACAGAAATTTGACAAGAAAAAACACTCTTGTTCCAATCGAACTTTTGCTTGAATCTAGAGACAAGCCTTTTAGTTTAAGCGGATTATCTTTTAATTCAAGCAAAAATCCGATCGAATCGAGAGTATTTTTTCTTACAAATTTTTTAAAGAGTTTGGACTCTAGATCCAAGAGACTTTTGTTTTTCAATGTTCGATAAAATTGAATTTTTATGGGAAATTTTTGGAGAATTTTCTTCCGATTTTTCAGAGAATTTAATTCGCCACCTCGTCACCATCCGCCCTTAGTATCGCAAACGTCATGCAACGTTTCAAAATTTCTGCCACCGTTTCAATTTTTACAGAGAAATAGTTCAACGAAGCTGTCCGAAAATCTCGCTGAATTTTCTTTATGCTGCCGATAAAGTTCCGTAAAATTTTCAAACAGACTCAACCAACAATTTCTCTGTAAAAAATGGCGGCAAAAATCTTGAAACGTCACAAAGCGCTTGTGATACTTTCGCCAGTAAGTGACGACTTGATCTGAAATGTCTGAAAATTTCAAAGAAAAAAGGTTCATAGCTTTTGAAAAATTAAATATTTTTGTAATGAGAATTTTGGCAACATACGAATGCTCATACGGTGTTTTGTCCAGGAGGAGGACGGCACGCTATGTAAATCCAACAGTGGTCCAGCGGTCTCGATTTAACTGGACACCGGCTCTGCTCTCGACTTTAAACAAATAGACAACGTTGCCATGTGTTGTGATTTATTTCCGTCGGCCCTAGAGGCCCCCTCATCTAGGGGCTACGCCCCCTGGCCGCTACGTGGCCCAACCAACTACCAGAGGGCGCCTGGCGAGCCTCCGTGGGTTGATCTCCTACAGTGGCGTGGCCTGCTTTGCGATATATCGATTGAACTGCCATTTAAACATGTGGAAAAAGATCGATTATCGGGGTGTTCGCAACGAACACCTTAATAATTGATTCTTTACCATAGCTTCAAACGGGGAAATATCAATTTATATCGAAGCACGCCACACCGCTGGTCTCCTATCAATAGCCGCGAACATGATGAAAATCGGCTCGGAAGATCGTTCAAACGAACAAAATCCAATATTTAATTTGTTTAAATAGGAGAACTTACAACTGAACCACTACAAAAAAATCTGCGTTATACTTCCGAAATTTTAATCGAGCATGCAAATCTAGAGACATTAATATGTCAATAGCTGCAAAATTCATGGAGATCGGTTCTGTAGAATGATTTAGAACGAACTGTGAGGAAAAAGGAAACTTTAGAGGGTCTGACAGGTTATGGTGATGATAACATTTGTTTCGTTAACAAAACAGCATGTATATATGGGCGGAAGGAGGGGTTTTTAGGGGTAAACCAGGAAATTTTTCGGTGGCAATCTGCATGTAACACATATTAGCGCCTACAAGACTGCCCTAATACTTCACGCATTGCATCAAACACAGTGCGGTTATTGGGGTCAGCGTAAAACGGATAGCGCCTACAAGAATGCATGAATACGTCGCGCATTGCGCCAAACACAGTGCGGTCAGCGTGAAACCCATAGCGCCTACAAGACTGCGTGAATACTTCACGCATTGCGCCAAACACATTGTGGTCGGCGCGGCGCGGCGGCGGATGTTAAAATCATTAAACCAAATTTTGTGTTTGTTCTTTCATAATTTTTTCGTTCATTTCTTATGAATGGAAGGCCTTGTCCATTAGAGATAGGTTTACGAAACTTGACTTTCGCGCAAAGTTCCGTGACCTTTTGCTAGTAGTGTTGACAGACTTTCCCCAAAAAATGTGTTCAACCCGAGTAAACGCGTCTTATGCACCCCTCCCCCGCTGGCACGTTCACTTTATGGTTTTTATTGATGTTTCAAAACGAATGAGTAGGGGGCGGCAAAATACAGGCGGCCAATGGGCGGCAGGTAGGAAAATCCGGCCCTGTTGATTCAAGCAGATTTATGCATAAATCAGAAAGAAATCCGCTCAAATTAAGAGGCTTGGTTCTTGATTTAAGCTTAAATCTGATTGAATCAAGAGTATTTTTTCTTGTCGATGTTTTTAAGAGTCTGGACTCTAGATCCAATGTGTTTTTTTTTCCGGTAATTGATACTCTAACAATTTAACTGTCAAAAAATATGTCCGACATGTTTCAAATGTAAATTTTACAATGGTGGAAAGTCAATTTGGGGGATGGTTAAATTTACATGTTTGTATCGTAAAATTTATATTGAAACGAGTACATGTCGAAATATTCTTTTGAACCACGAACTTGTTAAATCAGCTGTTTCATTTTTCCGTTTATTACAAAACACCTTGGTTTCTTTTCATTATTCACTGGAAAAAACACATTGGATCTAGAGTCCGGACTCTTAAAAACATCGACAAGAAAAAGTACTCTTGATTCAATCAGAATCTAGCTTAAATCAAGAATCAAGCCTCTTAATTGAACCGGATTTCGTTTTGATTCAAGCAAAAATCCGATTGAATCAAGAGTATTTTTCCTTGTCAATGTTTTCAAGAGTCTGGATTCTAGATCCAATGTGTTTTTCCGTTGCTATACCTGTACGGAGTGGTGTTGTTCAATTGGAACTCTACGAATAAATACACGGTAGAATTGGCAAGCGGGCGAGAGAAAACAAAAGGAACTAATACGATTTGAGGCATACGATTTCGGGCTCAAGTTACTCGGGTGCGGAGTCTAGGCTGCCGTGATAGCGAAGAGAGCACTAAGTGCGTGATAAGATGAACCTCGAGACACATAAAAGCATGTGCTAACCGTGGCTCATGTAGAAATCCACTTATTGCTCTCTTCGCTATCTCGGGAGTAGGAGTGCGTCGGAGCGCAAGTCGAGCACCTCGAGTCCAGATGGAGAGCTGAGCTCACGAGAGCAAGACCCAGTTTTCGAAATTCAAGAGCTTTGCTAGCGCCGCGACGACCACGACGCGACGCGGCGCGCCGCGACGCTCCGCCCAGTTGCCGCTTCGAGCGTTTCCACCGAGAGAAAGCTCCACTCAAAGCTCGTGTCCGTTGCAGCGTGAAAAGCGAGCCGCGCAACCAACGGCCGACTTGCTTTTTTCAAAGGGTGCACAGATGAAAAAGAATGACAGTAGGTAGACTGTCTTGATATCGTGTTCTCCGGTAGAGTCCCTTCATAGAGAGAGTTGAGACAACGCGGCTTGTAGATGACACAAACGATAACAAAGATTACACAAATAGGACGTTTTTTGTAATCTTTGATCAACCTATTCCCGAATTCCTGTCCAGCTGCCGAAGTTCGGGTCAGACATCTGAAGTACTTTGGTGTATAACGGTAAGTTCAGGTCACACATCTGAAGTGCTCCAGTACATACCTAAGTACTTCATATGTCTGATCCGAACTTCAGTAGTTGGACCTCAAGTTCTCGTATGTGTGATTCGAAAACTTCAGAGATCCATATGACCTCAACTTTGGGTCCGATGCAGGAAGTCTCCATGCACATATATGGCTCCCGCCAATAAGATTTCTCCATGTTCCCTTCGTCTTCTGTGCCTATTGATTTGTCAATCAATTTAAATAATCAGCCCCCTGGAACCATCACCACCATCATGCTACTGCCACCGTCAGTACCTCCATTATCTACTCCTATCCTATCTTCTTTTCTACTTCTTCTCCTTCGTCTACTTCTTCTACTTCGTCTACTACTTCTACTTCTTCTACTTTTTCTACTTCTTCTACCTCCCCTCCTCCTTCTTCTACCTCCCCTCATCCTTCTTCTACCTTCCCTCCTCCTTCTTCTACCTCCCCTCCTCCTCCTTCTTCCCCGCAACCACCTACTACAGGCAAAATAAGATCCTCGATGCTCCGAAGTTCCATCGCACCTCAACCTCGCCTCGCATACAGCCCTCCCACCCCAAAAAACCGAACTCCGTAGTATATGTATACGCGATGCAGGCCTATCATGGGGGGGGGGGGGGGGCTCGGAGGCTAACGAACCGAGCGAACTTACAAGCGCAAGTTCTCGGACGTCGGTCTCGGTAATCGTCCAGACGTAGATCGAAGGGACACGGGGGGGGGGGGGGGGGTGTTCCGACGGTCACCCATGCGCCGGTTTCTCGGCCGCGGCGGCGGCGCATTATTCTGCATGCTCGTTGCTCGCCGGTCACGTGTGCGCCCGCCCGCGCCCGCTCCGTAGATCACCCGGTCGTCCCAACTCCGAAAGGCCCAATGACTCACGAGAAAGAAATTAATCGGCCATCAACTCACACACTCACACACTCACACATGCGCGCCCGCTAATTTTAGTCTCTTCATCGATTCGGATCCGAGCCGCTGCGTTGCCGACCGATCGCCATCGCATCATGCCCTCGTCCATTGACGAAGGGTCCGATAGTTGGATCATCCGTGGGGGGGGGGGGGGAGGGTTTCCAATGTGGACCTAGTTGCTAGGGCCTTAAGGACCCGGGCCCCGCGGTCGGAACAGAGATGAAAACGGAAAATACGCACGGAGAAAAAAACTTCGTGCGTGGGACCCGAAGTTTAGGTCATATGGATCTCTGAAGTTTTCGGCTTGAGCATCTGTTTATTTTAGGTCCAGCTGCTGAGGTTTGGATCACACATCTGAAACTTCAGTTCTTACATCTGAAGTACTTCGGTTTTCACATCCGAAAAACTTCGGCTCTCACGTCTGAAGTACTTCAGATGTAAGAGCTGAAGTTTCAGATGTGTGATATGAACCTCGACAGCTAGATCTAAAGTGTTCAGCTGCTCAATCCGAAAACTTCAGAGATGCATATGACCTAAACTTAGGGTCCCACGCACAGGGTTTTTTCTCCGTGCGCTTTGTTAAAAAATGACGATTTTTCAGGGGCTGTGTATGCAACCCGCAACAATTATTCGAGGATACAAAAAGAAATTTCAAAATTTGACAAAAATGACGATTTTTCAGGGGCTGCGCAAGCAACCCGCAACAATTATTCGAGGATTCAAAAGGATTTCGAAATTTGACAAGAAATGACGATTTTTCAGGGGCTGCGCATGCAACCCGCAACAATTATTCGAGGATTCAAAATGGAATTTCGAAATTTGACTCAGAATATACATATTTTTTTCCGGTTACGTGGGGTTGGAACATACCGCATCTCTTGGCTGGTATCCCATCAACTTCCTTCCGGTGTGGGGGTCCAGGGGGTCATGCATATGGTACTTTCAAAATTCGACAAAGATGTTTTGATTCCAATCATATGCCAATTTTATCCAAAACACCAATCCTGACGGTTTTTGATCGAACTAGGCCGACGATGTTAAAAGACCGAGGCAGAAGATAATTGGATCACATTTTGCAATAAAGAACCACTATTTCTAGCTTATTTTAGAAACAACATATGTGCCATTGGTTTCCCTATGCAGTTATGCGTTTTTATGAAAGAGCCAGAGATAGTGGTTCCTTATTCCAAAATGTAATCCAATTGATCTGAGATCATTAAATCTGGCAACGCAGGTATCCAGCTGGTTAAGAGTTAAGCCCCCAATACCAACGTCGATGCAGCGAACATTTTAAAGCTTTCGTGTCCGCACGACCATCAATTCGGTGATTTCTTCGCTCCTCTCACGTAAGAGGGTATCTCGATTACCACGTGAGCTCCAGAAAGCATAGCTTTATAAGTAAAACAGGGCTCACGTGGAGAATACAGATACGCCCTTACGCCGGAGAAGATGGTTTGTATGGGCATAACCTCCTCCCCTCCCCTCTCCTCTTTCTCAACGCTTTCGGGGTTCTGACTCTGACCCTCAACTGGTCGCCTCTCTGACGTAAAGACGTGTGTTCAGATCTGCGTGAATCCTAGAAAACATGGAGTCATATGGATAGTAAAAGCCCTTTCAAAAAGCAGTTATGTTTTTACGCCACATAGGAGAAATGCACTGCACCAACGGTCAAAAGTGGAGAGATCGATGGATTGATGCACGGAAAAAACTTGAGATGAAAGAGCGCGGTTAACACCCCCTAGAGTTGGGGATTTTTTCGGGAGAATCGATTGATCGAATCGATTCGGTTTTCTCCGGGAATCCGATTTCAACGATTCAAATCGTGAGAAAAAAATCGGAAATTACGAAAGCTCGAAATTTGCACGCTTTAAAAAAATCGTATAGAAAAAGTGTCAGAATAAAGTGCGAAAAAGGCGATAAAATGAGCTATTCCACATCGTCACCCTCCGGCCAAAGTATTACAAGCGTCATTCGACGTCTAAAAATTTTCGCCGCCATTTTATTTTTTCACAGACAAATTTTTCAACGAAGCCGTCGGAAAAGTTCACTGAATTTTTTTTGTACTGCCGATGAAATTCAGTGAAATTTTCAAAAAAATTCAACGATCGATTTCTTTACACAAAAACATAATGGGAGTGGGAATTTTGAAACGTCGTATGGCGCTCAGGGCCGGATTTACCAACTTGCCGCCCATGGGCCGCCTGCATTTTGCCGCCACCTTTTCATTCGGTTTGAAACATCGATAAAAACCATTAAGTGAACGTGCCGAAGGGAGAGGGGTGCATTAGACGCGTTCATTCTTGTTGGACACATTATTTGCGAAAATCCTGTCAACATTACTAGCAAAATTTCACAAAACTTTGCGCAAAAGTTAAGTTCCGTATACCTATCTCTGTGTAGACGAGGCTTTCCATTTAAAGAAATGAGCGAAAAAATTATGAAAGAACAAACATAAATGTGATTTAATAATTTTAACTTCCGCCGCCGCGCCGCGCTGACCGCAATTCGTGAAGTATTCCTACAGTCTTGTAGGCGCTTTGCTTTTCAGGCCGACCGCTGCTGACCGCACTGTGTTTGACGCAATGCGTGAAGTATTCAAGCAGTCTTGTAGGCGGTATGCGTTTCACGCTGACCGCACTGTGTTTGGCGCAATGCGTGAAGTATTCACGCGGTCTTGTAGGCATACTAATACGTGTTACATGCTCAGCGCTGCGCCGAGGGTTTTTCCTTTTCATCTCAAGTCCTCGTCATCAATGCTCTCTGCGCCGCGCCGCTCCGGGCCAAATTGCGTGTTTGGTTTCTCTCTTAACTGAAAAAATTAAACACTAAGTCGAAGTGGCCCGAACTGTGTGTAACAAGGTGAAGAAATGGTCCAGCACCATTTCTCCACCTTGTTATATACAATTTATTTTAGACTCTAATTTTAATTTTTGGTATTTCTTGGCTTTGTTTCCCCACGAAATGGTGTGGACCCAGCACCATTTCTCCACCTTATTTCTCTCTTAACTCGACTAATTAAAGGAGCTGTCTCTTGTATCACCGAAAGACGACAAAATTAGAAATTACTATACTCTCAGGAAATGAGAGATTTTGTCACCTTTTCTCGTCTGACATTTTTTTTCTGAATCCGATTTTTTATACCTACGTTTAAAAAAAGTCAAAATTGCCGCCCCCCCCCTAAATTTGCCGCCATGGACCTCGGCCCATGTGGCCATCCCCTAGATCCGGCCCTGATGGCGCTTGTGATACTTGGCCGGAAGGTGACCGCATTGGATGCTGCACAAACTCATAAATGCAATACTGCGGCAGCACGGCTCTCAAACTAGGACTGGAACTTTGCTTTGGACAAGGCACTTTTGACCTTCCGAAAGCCCCGTGCAAGGCCCGAATTTGTAAGCCGGCGCTCGGACACTTAATTATAGGGCCGAGCTGTTTCGTGCGATTCCGTGCTCGGTCCTTTTGGCTCTGGGCCTTGTTATTGATGGCGTTAATCAGCCCCGAATAACGCCCGGGTAAACCGGCAATTTCGTCCTCCCGCGGTCGTAACCGCGTATCCTAATTCCCTCGTGAGCCCTGTTTTATATGGAAACCAATGCTTTCTTGAGCTCATGCGCATCGAGATACGCTCTTTTGCCGGAAGAGCGATGATTTGGATGTAGCGAACGCACGGGCAAACTTTACCACGGATGAATGGGGTTCAAATTTTCGGGTTTTTTTCTCACGTGATCTCTCACCCGATAAACGCACCTCGGAAGTGGCGTGGCGTGCTTTTCGAAAGGAACATCAGATTGAAAGGTTTACATTTATATTGATCATTAATTATAATACGCATCGATCATATTTACCTTACAAATAAACTTGAGAAACTTAAAAATTGAAAAACTAAATTAATGAAATCCGAAAATTTTATCAAAATGATAATAGGGTTTTTTTTCCATCCAGTAAAGTATAAACCATGACCTACAATTGGACGTATTTCTATCAAACAGACCTATGTGCAGGTGAGAAATATGGGGTGTGCTTGTTTGTTCTCTGGCCGTAAGAGTGAATGATAATAATCAAGCACCAGTGACGTCAGCGACGATGACGGGAGCAACGATGCCCGGCAGCGTGGTCTTTAAACACATGAGCCCTGTCCACAACGCTTTCGTGCCATGCCCGTGGCTCATGAGTTCCGCATTCAGTTGGCACATAGGTCTCTTTGATAGAATGTAAAATCCCACTTTTCCAATTGGACGTATTTCTATCAAACAGACCTATGTGCAGGTGAGAAATATGGGGTGTGCTTGTTTGTTCTCTGGCCGTAAAAGTGAATGATAATAATCAAGCACCAGTGACGTCAGCGACGATAACGGGAGCAACGATGCCCGGCAGCGTGGTCTTTAACTCATGAGCCCTGTCCACAACGCTTTCGTGCCATGCCCGTGGCTCATGAGTTCCGCATTCAGTTGGCACATAGGTCTCTTTGATAGAATGTAAAATCCACTTTTCCAATTCCTCAAAAGGAATCACGCCCACTTTTACATTGTTTCTTATGCAGCTTCCAAGAGCACACCCCATATTTCTCACCCGCACATAGTTCTGTTTGATAGAAATACGTCCAATTTACTTGAGCTTACTTTACTTAGTTAAGTTATTGATCTGGCATTTGAACCTATGGAAAAAGATCGATAAACAGGGTGTTCGTAACACTGCAATAATCGATTCTTTATCATAGCTTCAAATGGGGTAATGTCGATAATCCATCATTCACGCCACGCCTCTGAGGCGTACACTGGACCGAGTCAATAGGAGAATGAGATTTACTTAATGAGCTGAGTTCGCAGTATTTTTTATAATTTTTTTCTTACATGAGAAATTGGAGAAAAATATACTTAAAAGCGAGAAAATGTACCGTCTCATGACGTTGTCTGGCGGCATTTTCCATTTGAACACATGTATTTTAGCAAATTAGGTTATTATGTTATATTTCTTCCAATAATTGTCCAATTTAGAAACCGAAAATATCCTCGCACTCAGTTTTCTGAGTGGTATCATTTGAAAGACAAAATTAAAGGTTCGACACCAAGACAATACGAGTTTTCAACGACTTGAGCGCGTATCGTGGTGTACTCGTACTGTAAGTATCCTGCAGACTTGTAAGGCGCTACTATGTGCTGCGCGCGCAATGCATGAAGTATCCTGCGGTCCTGTAAGGCGTTACTATGCGTATTGGCGTTCAAATTTCACCATATTGCGTTCACATGGCGCACCGAAAAAACATCACTGTATCTGGCTTTCGAAAGCTAAGTTTTTAATTGTTTTAGCTCAGGAGGAAGAGATAGAGAGATAAATTTCTCGTATCAGTCCTGGCAGGTTTAACAAGCGAGGATAAATTGAATGCACTTCGTGAATATGTTTTTGCTCTATTGACTTTGTGACGCTCTGTTTGAAGAGGAAACGGCACTGCCACACTTAGCACCACAACCGAGTTTTCTCCGTGTTTTAGTGAGGTTTTGGAAAAGTTCAGGCACAATATGGCAACCATGCGCGGTAAAATTTTTGCAAATTCATTGAACCCCCGTTGACAAACTGTGTGAGGTGCATGCGCTGCCCAGAATTCAGGTATTTAAAAACCTGAATGATGTTTTAGATTTTCCGCTTTGTCCACGATGAGTCGTAGTATTAGGACATCTCAAGAATACGCTGCGTTGCACGATCTTCTCATTTTTTGGGGGAAAAAGTTCTGCAAGTGATCAATGTCAAAGGTGTCCAAGTTTAAGCAAGGATATGTGCAGTTTTAATGATAAAACTGAAAAGCCCTATTGTTATTCCATCATTACTTTCCTTATTTTACTACAACCACCCACTTTAACCAATATGATTGCTTCATTTTCTGTTTGTCCTCTTCGTCCACTGCTTTCTCTATCATATTCAATAGTCAGAGGCCTACACGGAAAAAATTAAATTGTTCATTTAACAATTTTGTAGTTAAATGAAGTGTTTGACATGTTTCAATGTAGATTTTACAATGAAAAATGCTAATCTAAGAAACCCCGGCCCGTGATTAAAGCTTTCCACCATTGTAAAATGTACATTTGAAACATGTCGGACATATTTTTTACCAATTTATTTGTGAAATCAGCAATACATTTTTTTCGTTTTCGAAGGCATGGATAAACCTAAAAGCAGAAGGTTACTAGCGGGTTTCGTTGGCTGATTTTGTAGGGAAAAAATGTGAGTTCGAGTATTTTCTGAGTGAATCTTGCTACAGCGATGAAAGTGACATTTTTGAAGTGACAGTCGGACAGGCTAAGATCAGTGGGAGTTGATGCTGCTGTCAAGAAAAGGAAGTGTCACCTACCTCAGCGTGCTTCCACCGGACTTGGGCGGCGTGATGAATGGACTTGCAAAAATAAGAAGAAGAAACAAGACGGAAAAAGCTGCCCATCGGAGATAGAAATTGTTTCAATCACGGTTGTCACACACACTACAGAAAATTAGTGATTACGTCGGTGATGCTGAGGAAGTGCAATGGCCAGAATTTTAAATTATTACTACCGATCACTGGTAAAAAAAACTCTTGGACCAATGCGGCAATGCATTGACTTAAGAGTGCAGTTTCTTGTCGCCGGATTTAAGAGTCTTGAACTCTTGTTTCAAGCGGATTTTGCATTGATTCAAGCGAATTTTGCATTGAAACAAGAGTCCAGACTCTTAAATCCGGCGACAAGAAACTGCACTCTTGAACCAAGAGGTTTTTTTACAGTGATAAGCGAATCCAAATAATTCGGACGGGGGGGGAGGGGGAGAAATCAGACATTTTTCGAAATTTTTATGAACTAATATGCAGTTTGAATCAATTCCATTATGCATGCATTTCATAAGGACGTATTTATGCCAAACGGAACTATATGCATCAAGACATGAGCCCTGAGACCGTCAGAAAATGTGCATAACACTTAACAGGGCTCACATCATAATGTACATAGTTCCGTTTGGCAGAAATACATCCATATATGTGTCTTTCCTTCCTCGTCCCTCCTTCATTCATTTTTCTTCCTTCCCTCTTTTCTCCTCCTTTTTTCCAGTGAACGAGGGGTGGGTGTACTTTCTACACCCCCCTCTCTTGGATCCGCCTTTGTTATTACTTGACGTGCATTTTTTTTTTTTTTTTACACTAAGAATTGTAGAGTCTAAAAATTTAGTGTTAAAATTATAAAACGTAACCAATTTTCTACTGCGGGTTTGTTTATTAAATGTTTATATGACCTGCTCCTAAAGCGACTCTCTAAACAACTGGAGTCACCTTTTTCAGCGGAAGATCTTTAATTGTTAACGCTAAAGTTTATTCTGTGGACGTGAAGTCTGGATTTTGTATCAGTCGAAAGGGAGGCTTGACACCCAAGAGGGTGAGACATCAAGGTTGCTATTAACCGAAAGCCACGCCGAAAAATAGGATACATCTTGCGGGAGGTACCACATGTGCGTCATTGCCAACTTGAACATTTAATTTCATAAATTTAACTATTTTTTAGGAATTCAGCAACAGAGGCTTACTTCAACTTTTCCTTTCTTCTTCGCAATATTATTTCATGATTGAAAATGGAATAATTAATTTTTCGTTTCCTATTTTAGTTTGTGTCAAATCTTTCCGTGAAAAATTTCATGTCCCTCATATAATTGGCTCAAAAATATCCCAAAGATAAAATTACCGACACCAACTTCTTACAGCGCTGCAAGTAAGACCAGCCATCTGGTATAGCTCACCTCGTAAATCAAGAGTAAGACCCTTCCGGGGTGTCTTCGAAATTTGAAAAAGGGGGCGCGCCCCGCCCGCACTTGATGGGTCACTTTGTGAGCCACCCCGACAGACCCCAGCCCCAACCCCAACCCCATTTACCCTCTGTCACGTTAAGTTACAAATATAAAAAAAAAAAAACTAACAAAAGTTAAAAATATCAGCTCGGAACGAGAGAACGTGTGGCCTCGTAAGTGCTGTATCAGCCACCTTCGCTGTTGTCAGATTGTGCTGATTTTCGACAGTTTCCTCGGTTAAAGCATGTAAAATATTCACATTTTATCATATAAACCTGGCAACCTTGGCCACCCTCCGCAGACGCAGACATGTGCGAGGTGCCTTAAGTCACGACAATTCGGTGGATTTTGCCTAGGGGTTGAACTGAAGCCTGAAAAGGCTTTGCCAGATGTAAGTGTAAATTATGATGGGACAAAATTAGAGAAGCCTCCAATAAGCTGATTAAGCAACAATAATTTTTAGAAAAGAGATACGATTTTGATGGAAGAAACTTATCGAACTTCGATGCCGTGGGGTGGATTTCTCGCTTAATGAAGGCGATTTTTTATTGTGAGCTTACAACATATTCCTGAACACTTTAACGCAGGGGTTTTGTTTATCTTCGAAATTCAATTTCTGACAAATTTTCTGAATATTAACAAAAAAAATGTCATTAAATTGACATTTACAGAGACTTGAAATTATAAAAGTCAATATTTTTGAAAACCCCAATGCTAAAGTGTGCAAGAAAATGGGAGGAATAAATCAAAAAGAAGTTTTTGAAAAAAGACCCATAGCGCACCTAAGAAAAGGTCCTTTTTGTATGGAAAAAAAAAAACTGACTTGCAGACAACTTGATTTCAATCTTTGATAAAAGAAAACAGTTAATAGCTGATTTAATGGTAATACGCATCTACTTTTACTCTCTGATAAGCTCCTACCACCCGGAATAGTATCAGAAATAAGTGTGTCTGGTCTTGTTTAGCGCGCGTGAATACGCAAAAAAGAACCCAAAAAACGAAATTCTAAAATTTTTTCGAAAATCTATGTCCAACTCCCCTTATTTTTTTGTTGTTTTTTTGTAACCTTATTAAAGATGTTCAATCCATTTGATGATTCTGCAACCTTGAATGAGCATCGGGTTACGGTTAGTACACATCCATGCTCCAGGCTTTCAAATTTTCAAGGATTATGGCCAAGCGGAGTCTGTATCTGCCGATTCACTCGTAAGTTCCTCAAAAATTTGTCGCCATCACCGGGATTCGAACCCGGGACCTATTGGCTAAAATTTCTTGTATATGACTTCCGATCGATGGTATCCGAAACATTTTTTTGAAGCTTGGCAACGTCAAATGTAGCGGGAAGTATCTGTTTAGCAGATGCTCTCAAGAGCCACACACGCCAGGATCGCTTGACGTCGCATGTCGCCACGGCTGTTGACGCTCCACAACGGAGTGAAAGAAAGGGCACGGGACTTGCCACAATGAACTTGTGCGCAGAATGTAGCCCTACTGAGTAAAACAGCATATTTACATAGGAGTATCATCGAAGTTATGAGGTTTTAACTTGGCATGTCAGAAACGAGAGTGAGGGGGAGGAGTGGAAGACTGCGCGTTCACATTTCCGTCTGTTTCCTGTTACAGGAAAAACAGGTTGCAGAGGCGCCAGGTTGGAGGGCTCAGAGACGAACCAAATGACATTATTATGCACTTAAACATCAAGAGCGAAGAGTCAAGTGCATTATAAGGTGACTCTTAGAGTGATTAAGGGACGAGCAGGGGTGCAGAATATTCCAAGTTTCCACATTTTTACTCGCCCAGCTGCGGGCTTTCCACATTTGTTTCATCGCTTTTCCACACACTTTCTCATCAATCTATAAAAAAATGACCTTTTTTTCTGGGTTTCGTTGACTTTCGACTAATGACCCTTCAAAACTTTCCCTCCCTCCACGTTTCGGGGGCTATTTCACATTTTCTGCACCCATGGGGACGAGATCCACCCTCATACCACCTGAAAGTTTCATTTGTCCGATAATCCCGGAAAAGACCTTAGTTGTTGTTGTTGACAATTTTTTCTCGTAGGATTGACGAAATGTCTATGTCGAATGTTTTATTCTGGGGGCTGCGAGCTATTTTTATAATTTCTCGCTAAAGCAGCAGAAATAAGATATAAAGGCCCGATACGACACATCACTGAAAAAAATGGTACGCTGATTTACCACTTAGGATGTCAAAAATGTGTCTGGTGATCCTAAGATGCAGCCTTGATTGCCAACGCAGTTGCATTTGCATACACGGGATGTAAAGTTAACGGCTAGGGCAGTAAAGGCCTTGCGATCTCCAGACACATTTTTGACATCTTAGGTGCTAAAACAGCATATTATTTTTTTCAGTGCATTTGTTAATGAGGAAAGTTACCTTGTGTAAAAATTAACGACCTCAACCTTCCGGAGAATCCATCTTAAATTTTACGTTGCAAAAATAACCTAAAACACGGTTATTTTCCCAGGGATCGGGAGATAGTAACCGCACGTACCGCTTTGATGCCGGATCTACTAGTAGCGAGGCGTGAATGAGCGATTATCGAAATTTTCCCATTTGAAGCTATGGTAAAGAATCGATTATTAAGGTGTTCGTTGCGAACACCCTGTCTATCGATCCTTTTCCATGGGTCTAAATGGCAGATCTATCGATATATCGGGAGACACGTCTCGCCATCGTGATCTACGCTAAACGTGCTATTGTCATTGGTCAATTACGAAGGAAATTCTGACAATTGGCACCTTCGCGCCACTACTTCACGGCAGATCGCGGTTTCTGAAGCCGAGTCTGAATCTGGAGATAGACCGCAAATGAGTAGCTTAACCGTATCGACGCCGCAAAAACCCGGCTACCTACTCCCCCTCCTCCTCTTCCACTCGCTTCCATATACAGGGTGTTACGAGAGGGGGCTGTCAAATGGGAACGGACAACAAGTCGGGAAAAGCATCTAGCGCTGCCATTTTGTTTTATCAAAAGATTTCGAAATAATTCCGATTTTCGGAAACATATTTAGTTCCGAGGATCGTCAAATTTGACAAAAATGTCCCTTAATATGATCTAATGAAACAAGGTGGAGAAATGGTGCTGGGTCCACACCATTTCGCGGGGCAAACAAATCCAAGAAATTTCAAAAATTGAAATTAGAGTCAATGTTAAATTTTTTGAACTCTTATGCGTACCAGTACTAAACTGAGGGGGGGGGGGGGGGAAAGTTCAGCTCAGTTTGCATTGGAATATAAGGTTGGTGTCACGTCGAGAGATCTATACCGATTTGGGACTTTATAAGTCTCATCAGCAGATCACATTCTGCAGTGATCCCAACTTGACATGCCGCAAAATCCAAGACGGCATTAAAACGCCGTCATGGATATGACCCGAGGCATGACACAAAAGTGTGATACTCGCGCCATCTACCGTCGCTGCTGAACATCTCTCATAACAAAACATGGAAAACCCGAAATCCACCTTCGACGGATCTATTGCCAGTCGATCATCGATTGCACGGTGCAACATCCTGTAGCCTGTAGGTACTTGCGGACGACTCGTAAACGCCATCCCCTCATCAGCACCCCTCCCCCTTCCATGGGTGCAAAGCTCAGTCTGTGGACACCTCGCTCTTCTGATTTTCTGTAATCTAGCTCTCCGTCGGTTTCATTTTACTTCGAGGAAAGCAGGAACGATCTGTGGCGTCTAATTTTACCGATCCCGGTCGTCCTGTTGATTTCGCTCGAAGCTGAGATCGACTTCTGACCGTGAAAAAAACATCCAACCTGTTATGAAATGCGTTCGAGGCTTTCCGCTTATACTGCCGCGATAGCGAAGAGAGCAATAAGTGTCTCTTCGAAGTCGAGTTTCCTTCAAAATTCGTCTAATCTATTTTAGATGAAATCACTGAAATAGCTGAAACAGAAAAATTCATCTTAATTGTATAAACGAGTCGTGTGAAAAAGCCGTAAAAGTGCGCTAAAAATGACGTAGTTTCAGGCAAAACAGCAGTAAGTGACATTATTCCTCCAGAGACAGGGTCGGATTTAGGGGGCGGCAAATTTTGCAATGTCTTTAAATGTAGGTATAAAAATAATCTTACTATAGTAAAAAAAAAAAGGCCTTTTTTGTGTGTACGTCCGTGTCATTTCGCATTCTCATTGGTCTTTCATTAACCAATCAGAAAACGTCATTGAAAATCCCCGGGAAATTAAAAAGGTATTCTTCCGTAAATCATTCGATATTAATGATAGGTAGACACGGATAAAAATAGGATGTATTTCTTCTAATTAGCCAGGATAAAATGGAGGAATATTACCTATACAGGATAGTCCTGGAAAAACGGGATGTACCTCTATTAATAAACTGGGATGAAGGGAAGGATATCGATCTTTATGTATCGCTCTTCGATATATCGTTTGATTAAAAGGAATATTGACTGGGATAAAAGGTGATTTCTTCTCATTAACCAGTATAAAAGGTAGTAATATTACCTATACAGGATAGTCTTAGAAATAACGGGATGTACCTTTATTAATAAACCGGGATAACAGGAAGGATATCGATCTTCGTGTATCGATCTTCGATACATCATTTGTTCTAAAGCAGTATTGACTGGGATAAACGGGATTTCTTCATAATAACCGGGATAAAAGGGAGGAATTTTACCTATACAGGATAGTCATGGATAAAACGGGATGTAACTATGTCGAGAAACCGGGATAACAGGAAGGATATCGATCTTCGATACATCGTTTGTTCTAAAGCAGTTTTGACTGGGATAAAACGGGATTTCTTCATAATAACCGGGATAAAAGGGAGGAATTTTACCTATACAGGATAGTCATGGATAAAACGGGATGTAACAATGTTAAGAAACCGGGATAACAGGTCGGGCTACTCCGATTTATCCCGGTCGTGATTTAGGGATTTTATCGTCAAAAAATGGGAAAATTGAGGAGAGGAACGGGTCCGCGGTTGCTAAGCAACCGCAGCATCGCCGTGTTGCGATTATGGATACATGCGATTATCAGTTTGATGTGTTTGATGTGTTTTATCGATATTCGATATATCGTTTCATTTAAAGGAGTATTGACTGGTGTAAAAGGTGATTTCTTCTCATTAACCAGTATAAAAGGTAGGAATATTACCTATACAGGATAGTCTTGGAAACAAACGGGATGTACCTACATAAAGAAACCGGGATAACAGGAAGGATATCGATCTTTGTGTATCGATCTTCGATACATCGTTTCTTCTAAAGCAGTATTGACTGGGTACAACGGATTATCCATGACTATCCTGTTTAGGTAAAATTGTCGATACATGCGATTGTCAGTTTGATGTGTTTGATTTGTTTGATTGTGTTTCATGGTGTGTTTGTTGTGTTTGATTGTGTTTCATGATGTGTTTGATGTGTTTGCTGTTTTTCATGATGTGTTTGCTGTGTTTGATGTGTTTGATTGTGTTTCATGATGTGTTTGTTGTGTTTGATGTGTTTTATGTGTTTCATGATGTGCTTGCTGTGTTTCATGATGTGTTTGATGTGTTTGATTGTGTTTCATGATGTGTTGGATGTGTTTGCTGTGTTTCATGATGCATTTGATGTGTTTTTTGTGACACTAAACACACAACAAACACAAAAAACACATCAAACTGATAATCGCATGTATCGATAATCACAATACGGCGAGGCTGCCCGTTCCTCTCCCCAATTTTCCCATTTTTTGACGATAAAATCCCTAGATCACGACCGGGATAAAATCGGAGAAGCCCGACCTGTTAACCCGGTTTCTTAACATTGTTACATCCCGTTTTATCCATGACTATCCTGTATAGGTAAAATTCCTCCCTTTTATCCCGGTTATTATGAAGAAATCCCGTTTTATCCCAGTCAAAACTGCTTTAGAACAAACGATGTATCGAAGATCGATATCCTTCCTGTTATCCCGGTTTCTCGACATAGTTACATCCCGTTTTATCCATGACTATCCTGTATAGGTAAAATTCCTCCCTTTTATCCCGTTATTATGAAGAAATCCCGTTTATCCCAGTCAATACTGCTTTAGAACAAACGATATATCGAAGAGCGATACACGAAGATCGATATCCTTCCCTTCATCCGGTTTATTAATAAAGGTACATCCCATTATTTCCAAGACTATCCTGTATAGGTAATATTACTACCTTTTATACTGGTTAATGAGAAGAAATCACCTTTTATCCCAATCAATACTCCTTTAAATCAAACGATATATCGAAGAGCGATACACGAAGATCGATATCCTTCCCTTCATCCCAGTTTATTAATAGAGGTACATCCCGTTTTTCCAGGACTATCCTGTATAGGTAATATTCCTCCATTTTATCCTGGTTAATTAGAAGAAATACATCCCATTTTTATCCGTGTCTACCTATCATTAATATCGAATGATTTACGGAAGAATACACTTAAATTTCCCGGGGATTTTCAATGACGTTTTCTGATTGGTTAATGAAAGACCAATGAGAATGCGGAATGACACGGACGTACACACAAAAAAGGCCATCATGTTTACTTTCCATCCATCATGTTTTATCCCATATAAACCGTTTCAAACAGATTATTCACCTTATCTTAAAATTCCAAACTTAATTGAAGTAAATTTGTAGCTAAATTGATGATGATGTTTTGAATGAATAAGTATCTAACAGAACTTCAGCAGTATTAATAAAAATTACAAGAATAATGGGAATTAAAAAAAATTGTGTGATATTTTCATCATGAATTGACAGAATCTACGAGGGGTTGGGCCGCGGAGCGGCCAGGGGGCGGAGCCCTCTAGTCGGATATAGAAAAAAAAAAAATTACAAACGACAAAAGGCCACAAAATCTCTCATTTCCTGAGAGTATAGTTATTTCTTATTTTGTCGTTTTTCAGTAATACAAGAGACAGCACCTTTAATTAGTCAAGTTAAGAGAGAAACTTCTAATTTTGTCGTATTTCAGTAATACAAGAGACAGCACCTTTAATAAGGTCGAGTTAAGAGAGAAACCAAACACGCAATTTGGCCTGGAACGGCGCGGCTTAGAAAGAAATGATGACGAGGACTTGAGAAGAAAAGAAGAAGCCCTCGGCGCGGCGGTCGGCATGTAACACATATTAGCGCCTACAAGACTGCATGAATACTTCACGCATTTTATCAAACACAGTGCGGTCACTGCGGTCAGCGTGAAACGCATAGCGCCTACAAGCCTGCGAGAATACTTCACGCATTGCGTCAAACACACTGCGTTCAGCAGCGGTCGGCGTGAAACGCACAGCGCCTCCAACACTGTAGAAATACTTCACGCATTGCGCCGAACACAGTGTGGTGTGCGCGGCGCGGTGGTCGAGGTTAAAATCATTAATCCACATTTATGCTTGTTCTTTCATAATTTTTTCGTTCATTTCTGATAAATGGAAGGCTTTGACGACACAGAGATAGGTTTACGGAACTTAACTTTCGCGCAAAGTTCCATGAACTTTTGCTAATAGTGTTGACAGGGCTTTCTCAAAAAATGTGTCCAACACGAGTAAACGCGCCTTATGCACCCCTCCCCTCCGGCACGTTTACTTGATGGTTTTTATTGATGTTTCAAAACGAATGAGAAGGGGGCGGCAAAATACAGGCGGCCCTTGAGCGGCAAGTAGGTAAATCCGGCCCTGTTCAGAAACCAAAGAAAACAGTGCTTCCAAGTAAAGTGCCGTCCTCTTCTGCCAATTTGTAATCTGAAAATGCGTTTGTCATGTGTTCAAAGCGCACCGTTCGCAGCGCGTATAGAGAGCGCTTTATCGCTACCGCTACCTTCCGATTGCGAGGTCAATCTGTTAAATTTTTTAGGCGCCATGATGGCCCAGCTCCCCAATTTTTAGGCGATTCCTGGGGCCCGATTCCTAGGCGCATTTGGCGCATGGCGCCTGGGGAAGGCAGAACACTGAACGCAACCGCGAAAGCATGCAGAAGATAGCACTTACGTAGGACTGCTAAGCTGTTTAACCCAATTTTTGTCAATATTTCCTCATCGTTATCACTGTCGCAGGCAAATAGTAAAATCAGGCATTTTGTCAAATGCCTAGGCAAACAGTCAAATATTCTAACTTGGTTGGAAAGTTTTATTATTTTCCTAATTTTACTCTAAATAATTCATTGCTCATGTGAGAAAAATTCTAAGTAAAAATTTGCATCACACAATAGTATTTTAAGCAATTTTTAGCTTCTGAGCAGCCATTCATCTTGAAATTGTCAGCATGTCATAAAATACAGAATTTTCGGTATTTCAACATTTGAAAATATGCGAAGCAATTGAGGAGGAAGAGAAAAAAAGAGTTCGTAGGTTTGATGAGTTATTTTTCCCGAAATATTGAAAACTCGCGATCTCTCCGCCATAAATTCATAAAATTTTATAGACCGTCAAAATTTAACCATCTGCCCAGGCATTTGACAAAATGCCCGATTTCACTATTTGCCTGCGACATCGCACAGAAAAAATTAAATTGCTGATTCATCAATTCAATTGCTAAAAACAGTGAATGCAATGCTTCAATGAAAATTTTACAACAAAAAATGCTACTTTAACCACCCTCGTGGTGAAATTAGCTTACAATAGTGGTTAAAGTAACATTTTTTTGTTGTGAAATCTACGTTGAAATATTGCAGTCACTGTTTTTAGCAATTGAATTGTCAAATCAGCAATTTAATTTTTTCCGTGTCACCATGATAAGACGACATTTTGATTGGCGAAGACAGGGACGGACGAGGCCTTGTCTCCAAGGTCAAAGGAGGATCATGTTCACGGGCGATTAAGGAGGGCGAGACGGAGGCTGGAGCGATGATCGGTGACATCCGGGGGACCTCAACGGTGGCGGCGGGACCCATCGCCTCGTCGCGTCCCGATCAAAAGGGAGGGCCCCGAAAAGCCCTGTAATCCCCGGCGATTAGTCACGCCAAATTTACCGCCCATAATTCCCTCTGATTGCATTCACGGACTTCGCTCGGCCTTTGATTACACGGCCTTTTACTCCCATTCACGGACCACCCTCCCATGTTGCCCGTTGGATGATGAAAAAAATTACTTAAGAGAGGGAAAAAATGATTTAAACGAAAAGTAATGACGAAATACGATAAATTAACGACAAATAGGTTTACCAGGCTAATAAGCATACTTGAAAAGACAGTGCTGCCATTTTATTTTATCAGAAAGATTCCGAAATTATTCCGATTTCCGGAAAGATATTCCGATTTTCCAAAGTATCGAGAAAAATTTCGATTTTTTCAAAACTTCCGGGGAAAATTCCGAATTACACCCGAATTCAGTTCCGTAGACCGTCAAACTTGATCAAATAAATGGTCAAACTGGCGAAAAACCGCAATTATCGAGGGAATTCCGGAAACAGCTGAAAATTCCGGGGATTCAGAAGATTCCGGAAAAGCTCTTCCGGGAAATGGCAGCTCTGTGAAAAGTAATATTTATAATCTAATACATTGCCAGATACCAACAAGGAGAAAAATAAAGTCAACTTTGCCATAGATTCCGCCGAATTGGTGGAGTGTAGGGAAACATGTCGCCTAGTAACT
Organism: Bemisia tabaci; assembly: GCF_918797505.1. Taxonomy (NCBI): domain Eukaryota; kingdom Metazoa; phylum Arthropoda; class Insecta; order Hemiptera; family Aleyrodidae; genus Bemisia; species Bemisia tabaci. The sequence continues at coordinate 38,299,398 of NC_092801.1, forward strand.
CAAGGCGGCATTTACGAAAGTACAGAAAGAATGTGCTGAGGACAGTCGTAGCGTGGGCTGTGCCCAAGTGCGGATTGGAGGGGTAAAGCAATATGGATTGCATTTTGCAAAAAGGAACCAAGAGTATTCCAATGTTGCTCAGATTGTGCCATTTTTTTTTACCTCGCAAATATAAACTGATCATCTGAACAAGTTTATCTTACTCCCGATAAACTATAATTTCAAGATGAAAATCACCTTGTAAATTGGATTTTTTTGCAGGATTTCAGTAATTTTTCTGCGAGGAATGCAAGTTGCACAATCCGAGCAACATTCGATTGCTCTTTGTTCCTTTTTGCAAAATGCAATCCATATCGTCATCCGCCACATGTGCTGAGGTGCTGACTCTCGTGCTCTGTGCATTCTCTTCTTTCTCGGTGAGGGGTACCCAACACCCCCTTGCTGCTACGTGACCCCCGAAAGCGCTCCTAAGGCGCTGTGCAACTTTTGTTACGCTAAATTGAATATCTCAGTTCGAAAATAATTGCAGCCGGAGAAATATCCCTCAATGGGGATGATTCCGGCGTTATCCGGCAGACATGCAGCCGTGAGTTTGGTTTAGTTGGTCGGCTCGATCTCGGTCCCCGATCTCCTTAGCCAGCTTCTGATCAAAGCATTCTACTTAAATTGAGAGCCAAACCAACATATGATAGTTTAACCAACTAGAGGACCATCTGGCCGAAACCTACCCCATGTTGGGGTAGTAGTGCGAAACGGATGGAAATCGAAATCCCCGACTTTGGTTTACCACAGCCGGTGAAGTAAGTTGCTTAAATTGTCATATCTTCGCAAAGATTCGCCACTTTTTCTCCCGGAAAAACTACAAAAAAAAAAAAAAAAAAAAAAAAAAAAAAAAAGTTCGAAAATAACTCATCTTGGAAACGGAGCCAACAAAAGCAGGAAGCGGAGCATCTCGTTTCAGGAGCCAACAAAAACTGCACAACATCCAGAAAAGGATAGTTCACATGCGAAAAAATTAACTGCGTAAAAAAAACCCGAGTTGGATAATTTTGGAACTGAGAGATTCAATTTTAGTTAGCAATTCAAACTGAATAGAACGGCCTCATCTAAGAGATATCTCATATTGATAGCCGTGAGGATCATGGAGAGTGGCCGGGTAGATCTTTAGATTTAACTGATCTGGGGGAAAAACATGCTTTACTCAAATGGAAGAATTCTTAACTTTATCACGAATTTTTTTTTTTTTAAAAAACAATCTGGGTCATGCTTACAAAATGTTATATTTTTTTCCAAAATTTCGAAATCAAGATTTTCCTGCATCAATTTGTTTCATGGCAGCTCTACTTGGTTCTTGCAGAAAAAATCATGAAATGCGGCCAGGTAAGCTTCAGAACCGTCTGTGGCATAATAATAAAAATCAACATTGTTCAAATGGAAGAACACCATTTTTTTTACAGTAAATTATTAGAATTACGGGTATGATATCTCTACCAACACGAAGAAGACAGCACTGGAAAAAAAACACATTGAATCGAGAGTCCAGACTCTTGAAAACATTGACAAGAAAAAATACTCTTGATTCAATCAGATTTTTGCTTAAAGCAAAAGGAAATCCGCTCAAATTAGGAGGCTTGTTTCTTGATTTAAGCAAAAATCCGATTGAATCAAGAGTATTTTTTCTTGTCGATGTTTTTAAGAGTCTGGACCCTAGATCCAACGTGTTTTTTTGCAGTGAACGAGATTCCATTTTGCCCGTCTTGAAGTGATGTGCAACTAATCTGTTTTTTTTTTTTGGAAGAGGGATTTTTCAGGAAATGGCTCAAAAATGCACATGGCACAAAAAGCTTAAATTCGGCTCTGATCCAAGCTCTTGAAAAGCAAACCACAATAATCATATAAGTTTGGCATCCTCGCAAGGGAGTGACATGAATGAATCGACCTCGTTCCCAGAAAGATTTCGGAGGATCCGATTGAGACATCCGATTTATCTTGTAAAAATGAGGCGGGGGCCTTTGTGGGGGGAGGGGGGGAGGGGAGGGGGGGGGGCCGCGTCTCTTTGGTCCATCGGCGAGTGACCGAAATGGATCGGTGTTTACAATGGCAGGTAGAGGAATGTCACAGCATAGTTAGTATTAATCTTTCAGGGCTGGAACCACACGAGACAACGAGATGCCAACCGAAATCCCGGGCGACCATGATCGTCAGAATTTTCTCCCGGCCGTTTAGCCGGCTGCTAACGTTAGTTAATATGCCCATTACAACTTCATAGATACTCTCAAAGCGACGTTGCCGATGAAGAATCAGTGAGAACGAAAACACACCAACACGTTGAAATTAAAATAATCAAGACACACACAAAACTGCACTGGAAAAAAAAAAACACACATTGGATCTAGAGTCCAGACTCTTAAAAACATCGACAAGAAAAAATACTCTTGATTCAATCAGATTTAAGCTTAAATCAAGGACCAAGCCTCTTAATTTGAGCGGATTTCCTTTTGATTTAAGCTTAAATCTGATTGATTCAAGAGTCCTTTTTCTTGTCAATGTTTTCAAGAGTCTGGACTCTAGATCCAATGTGTTTTTTTTCCCAGTGAATGTGCACTCCACGCCGACCGAGCCGATGCCGATCGGCTGTTTGGCGCAATGCGTGTAGTATGTACACGGTCTTGTAGGCGCTAGCTAATGTTCACTCTACGCCGACCGAGGCGACTGGCTGTTTTGCGCAATGCGTGTAGTATTCCCGCAGTCTTGTAGGCGCTAATAAGCGTTACGGGTAACACTCCGACCGCACTGTGTTGAGCGTCATTATTCAAACGGTCGGAGTTGAGCAGTTCTCATCTGTCTTGGTTGTTTGTGCCGATGCACGACGGTCGAAGACCTGTCACAAGGCGGGAAATAAAAAAATAAAAAAATGAAAATAACTAGTTACTAAGATGGAGTCTTTGCGCAAAATGAATGGCTTTTTCTCATTTAAAACGTGCCATACAAAATCCAACTAATTTTCTTCTCTCGATTTACATACGTATCGATAGTCTTGAACAGAGAGCATTACAAGTGCATCGTCTCGCTGGGCAATGCTCCGGGCGTTGCAGTCGATAGCCTAGCCCAAATTTCGAGGAAAGTCCGTCTCTAAGGACGATATATCGTCATATGCGATGTCGTCATAAAAAGTACGTGTCAAATGTCCACTGGAAAAAAAAAACACATTGGATCTAGAGAGCAGACTCTTAAAAACATCGACAAGAAAAAATACTCTTGATTCAATCAGATTTAAGCTTAAATCAAGAACCAAGCCTCTTAATTTAAGTGGATTTCGTTTTGATTCAAGCAAAAATCCGATTGAATCAAGAGTATTTTCTCTTGTCAATGTTTTCAAGAGTTTAGATTCTAGATCCAATGTGTTTTTTTCCAGTGAACAGATGCGCTAACTTCAATGACCTTTATATAATTTAACTGTCTCTAATGGAAGTTGAGAATTTCCGTGTTTCCGCGTTGGTGTGTTTTCGTTGTCACTGATTCAATTTGAATCCAATTGATGAGATGAAATGATGCGTCTCTCGAGAGAAAAATTTTGACGTCGTCCGGGAAAAGCGACATGTCTTCATCAAGTGATAAGTCGTTGTTGCCCTCAGGAAAGAACCTAACTGCATTTCAATGTGGCCGAATATCCCCTCGCAAATTTCACCTCCATCAGAAGAATTGTTAGCATTTTTAGATGAAAATTTCACTGACTTATCTTCCGCTCTCGCGCAAAAAGCAAAAACATTTTGGGCGAAAATCGCTCAAGTACTTCCTTCCATAAATTTGTAATAATTTTTGGGCACGAACGCACTAATGAAGCAATTTCTTCTATAAGTATGTTTTTTATGCCATGAGTAATCGAAAAATGTAAAAATGAAGTGTTGCTGTAGTGCGTGACAGTGGTGAATTGGTGAAGAGTAAATGATCGATTTTTGATATTTTCCCATCTGAAGCTATTCGATTATTAAGGTGTTCGCTACGAACACCTTGTTTATCGATCCTTTTCCATAGGTTTAAATGGCAGATCAATCGATATATCGCGAAGCACGCCACGCCACTGGAGGTAACTGTTCCCCATACGAAGCCCAAGAGAAAAATTTTCAGGCGAGGCGCTTTACTGGTTTGTAGCATTATCGGAACAATGCTCGATTCCCGTTTCCAATGAACGTATTTCTGCCAAACGGAACTATATGCATTCCGACGTGAGCCCTGCTATGCATATATTCTTAGGGGTCTCAGGGCTCATGTATTAATGGACATGGTTCCGTTTGGCAGAAGTACGCCCAATTCTTCTCCGTTGTCCACACAGATATCACTTACTCTCTCCTCTGTTTGAGCTGTAATCTCGCTCATAATTTCTCATGACCGCCATTCGTCATGTTTGAAACAATGAAGCTCGTAAAAACTCCCGTAATTACACGGCGCGGACAATAAAAAGCGCGAGGCGCAAAAATCGCTTGGGAGTAATGAGAGTTTCATTTGTGAAAATTAGGCGACGCACATCTCTTGCGGTGTTGCCAGCTCTTTTGTATCAACGTATGCTGCAAAGTCAGAACTGAAATTGAAACGCTGGGCTTGGAGAGGACATTTCTTGGTTGCGGCGTCTCAAAATCTTCGCTAACGTTTCATAATGTGCGTAATGTGTTGTAACTTCTGCTGAATATTCACTGTAATTTTACGATGCTAAACATGTTAAATTTCAGAAAACTCACCCGATATTTTAATTTCTGAAAGGTTCTGAAACACCGTAACCCATGGATGCCTTCTCTGCACCCAACACCTTAATTTCGCGACTAACACATAAATTTTACAGAGAAAGTTTATAATCAGCCAATGTTTGAGGAATTTGTGTTTATACTTGATAAGTTAGAATCAATGTATGTCAGTTTAAATTCAAACTTTTCTACTCGCAAAAAAAAGTAATCCCAAAATCGAACTTATGAGATTCGACCTCAGGAAGAAAACTTATCGCTCAGCAAAAATAAAGAGTTTTGAAGCTTACAAAAGTTTGCCTTCCACTTTAAAACGCCTTATTTCGTCGCTTTCCACGTGAGGAAGCATAACTCCAATCCAAGACTACAAAATTGATTGAGACGTATCAATTTTTTATAAGATAAATGGATAATGTTCATGCAATTTTAGTTCTAAATTCCGTTAATTTTTGGTTGAAATCGGAAGAAGAAGTGGGGAAAATTTCATTTAAAGATTTTCGACATTTCTTTTAAAAATAAAATTGTTGGGGGGACTCTTCGACGCTGAAATGAAGGTGCGTTGTTTCGTCTGGAAAACGTCGATTTGTAAAGAACCCTGCACGGACATCTAAGGAATTTGACATCGGTAAAATGATGTCATTATTTGATATAATGCTCATTCGACCGCTGGAGTAGGATAAGTTTCTAAAATCGAACTTTCCAAGTGCCAAATTTGAAATAATCAGGGCTTATATTAGACATTTTCACACTCAAATCAAGTAAATAATTTGGAGATTCAGTAGAATTCTTGAGTTTTTGCCGTGCGATCTCACTTAGGTACTTTAATTGTAATTTTTTATGTCTCCATTGTGCTTAGCATTTATTTTTTAACACGTCGTAGTGTTCAATCTCGTATTGTATTCAATGATCCACTACTGTCAGAGAAGGAGAAAAGCATGGATCGAGTATTTAAGGTTAAATGTTGCAATAGCGCTGGAAAAAAAAACTGTTTAATCAGTTGAGAGAGGTGTTTTCCCAGGTGTGGTCGATTGAGTTCGGATAAAACTGAAAGTTGTGGGAGGAAAATTATCGCGGTGCCCGCGGCGTTTTTGTTTGGGTTTTCAGTTGTGTATTTTCATTGTTTCCCCGCGGCAATAGCGAAAACCAGACGACCACAGTTGTTTTTCCACTCATAGTCCCCAAGTTTGCTTTTTTAAAGGAATTCGGGTTGTTGAGGTAAACACCCTGACACTTAAATTCCAATTTCTTGCTTCTTTTATTTTGCCGAATTTCATCAAAATACCTTCACAAACGCCTTAAATTTATTCCAGTTATTTTACCAAAATCTCTCCATTTTTTTCCCTGAAAAATGGGGGAGGGGGGGGGGGGTCCCGGCAAACATACGTAATTCAAAGGGGGGGGGGGGGGTTAGAGATTTCTTACGGGTGCCTTAAAGGGGGAGGGGGGTCAAAAAGTTGGCAAAAATACCTTACGTAATACTTGAACGTCCTCTTATCTTAAAAAATTACTGTTTTATCAGGGGGCATTAGACAACTCCTGGATGCTCATACTTTGTTTTTCCTAAGCACAGCAGTGATCGTGGGTGATGCAGACGAGAGGGGAGGGGTGGCGGGGTGCGGGTGGGCTATGGGCCGTTGCGGGGGAGCGAACCCCAGCCCCGAGCCCGGAGCAAGCGAAATTACGGAAAAATGATCGGGTTCGATCGGTAATTACTTTCTGCCGAACGCAAATTGCAGTCTCGCTCAAATTGCGAATTCCGTCGACGCGCAAAAATAGGTAAGAATCGTGAGCCAGCGACAGTTTCGCCGCCGCCGCTTCGACCTTGCGCCGTTGCCATTTTCCAACCCAGATTATTTCCTTCCACCAATTCCAATACTGCCGTGCTGAGGAATAACGCCGTATGAATCTTCAGGCGTTGCCAAATTTCCATTTAAAAAACGAATTTACTGATAGACTTATGAATATTTTTCCTCTAATTTTTCAGATAATTTTGTTTCATTTTTGATAATTTCACATAAATTTCCTGAACATTCCAAAGAAAAATATCCATAGCTTTCTTCAAAAATTGACGTATTTCTGTTAAACGGAACTAAGCGCCAAATTGAGTTCCTTTTGAGGATTTTAGAATCCCAGATACTGCGTTCTGTCAAACGGAACTATGCGCCATGGAAAAGCATTGCGAGTGTAAGACGGAACGAGCATCGCGTTCCACAACACCCGCCAATCCAAGCCCCCCTCTCCCTCTCTCCCCCGAGGGCGCTTAGCTCCGTTTGATAGAAATACGTCCAAAGAAACATTTTATCGAATGGAATTTGGCAATTCTCGAATGTTCATACGGCGTTTTTCCTTAGCACGGTAGATTAGGATCCCTGAATATCCCTTTTGTCTTATTTGTCAATCACTTTGTCTATTAATTTCAACAGTCAGCTCGCATGTGCATTGGATGCGTCGGACATACTTCCCGAAGACGTCCGACATGTTTGTTAACGTCAATAAATATGAAGATATAAATTAAAAAAAAATTGTAAAATTTGATGGGAGTTCCTCTCCGTCACTGGATATTCAGGCAAAATTTCAAAATATCCTGAAAGAGAAAATAACAAACAGAAAATATAATTTGTTATGTCTCGAAGGTGTCTAAATCGTGAGACTCGGTTTAAAACTCGGTTGATGTGTCTTTAAATTTGAAGTTTCAAAGTAAGTTTTCTTCGAGTAGATTTGAGGACAACGCGCATAAATGCAGTTTCTGGAAAAATCGAGATAATTTCAAATAAAACCACAAATGAAATCGAACATACCGACCTTGTGAGGACCAGCCCTTCCCGGTTATTATAGTTGATAGTTGTTATGACAGGTATTTAGATTTTTACTCACTCACCTCAAATTGAAGAACAAAGAGTAAAGCTGTGTTGGCGTTAGGGTATGAAGACGAGGTTCTCTTATATGCAGGAGAAGAAAAACCACTATTTTTAACACTATCTTTTCATTTTTTTCTTCATTTATTTATTTTAATTTTATGTACACTGGTGTTTGTCACAGTGTCACACCCGGTATATACCGGTGAGAAATTGTGCACACCGCGGATGGTAGGTCTGATACCGATAGGTTACGAATATTCAACAATACAGCGCGCAACTTGGTGTAGACGCACTGCGTAAAAGCACACGAGTCTTGTATATTATAGGAGCTAATATGCGTGTCACGCTGACCGCACTGTGTTTGGCGCAATGCGTGAAGTATTCACATGGTCTTGTAGGCGCTAATATGCGCTCCATGCCGACCGAGCCGACCGAGCCGACCGTGCTGTGTTTTGTGCAATGCGTGAAGTATTCTCACAGTCTTGTAGGCGCCAATATTCGGTTCATGCCGACCGCACTATGTTTGGCGCCATTATTCAAGCGGGCCGAGTTGAGCAGTTCTCATCTTCCTTGATTGTTTGCGCCGAGGCTTTCGTGCATCGAGAAGTGATCATGAGAATACTACTGTGGTAGCGAAGAGAGTATAAGTGTCAAAATTTCAAAATCGAGTTTCCTTCAAAATTCGTCTAATCTCTTCTAGATGGATTCACTGAAATGGCTAAAACACAAAATGCATCTTAATTGTGTAAAAACGAAACATATGAAAAAGCCGTACGTGCACAAAAAATGAGACAGTTTCAGGCAAAACAGCAGTAAGTGACATTATTCCCCCGGAAAGCCAACGAAAACAGTGCTTACAAGTAAACTGTCGCCTTCTTCTGCCAATTTCTAACCTGAAGACGTGTTTGTCGTGTGTCCAATACTCAACCACGAAAGCATGCAGAAGATAGCACTTACGGCTGTCTTGCCTAACAATAACCTAGCATCAAAATGAAAAATACCCTTTTATGTAACTGAAATGAAATCGGTCGATTTTTAATCATCCGAACGATTTCTATGAGTCTTTTGGACGGTTAGTGGCAATTTGACAAAGAACGGAGGCTTCTTTTAATGAAATTTTCTGGTCAGACGCTTCTGAGCCCGTTTTCTCAAAACTTCACGTTTGCACTTACTGCTCTCTTCGCTATCACGGCAGAATACGCGCGCACTTCACGAACACCCCCTTAAAGTGCTCCGAATTCCCACTCATCTATTTAAGTTCCACGGTTCGATTGGGAGCTGGCGAATTCTCAGCCGATTAGCGACTCAAGTGAGGTCCGGTAGGCTCAACAGCAGAGTCATCGCTGTCAGTTCCAATTATCCGTCAGGGCTGCCCCTCTTGAGATCAGCAATCAGTGATCAGGAAAAATATTTCGCATCGAGGACCATCTCAAGGGTCTCCCGAAGAACCCGCGACCAGCAGGACAGGGGCGAAGCGAGGTGCTCGATTATCGATATTTCCTCATTTAAAGCTATGGTAAGAATCGATTATAAAGGTGTTCGTCGCGAACATCCGGTGTATCGATCCTTTTCCATAGATTTAAAAGGCGGATCGATCGATGTATCGCAATGCATGTCATTGTCATGCCACTAGAACGGGAATGGGATCTCTAACGAACCTACCTCCTTGCGGAACGTACCGACTTTCTGCTTGCTCTCTCTATACAGGGTGTCACAAAATTAAACAACCAGTGAGCTGATTATTGAAATTGATAAACAAAGCGATAGACAAAGAAAACAAATGCAAAATGGAGAGATCCTATTGGTTGAAACTGGTGGTTCGGCAGTTGCTGGAAAAAGTCTACTGGATCCAGTGTCCAGACTCTTAAAAAGAGTGGCAAGAAAAATAACCTTTATTCAAACTGATTTTTGCTTGAATCAAAATGAATCTGCTTAAATTAGAGTCGCGGCTCTCGAGTCATGCAAAAATCCACTGAGACGAGAGTATTCTTTGTCTTCTATATCTTTAAAACTCAGTAAAGGAAATTGATCATTTTCTTAACAATGCAGACTATTTCTACTGATTTTTATAGATTTTCTGCGTTTTTCTCCGAAGGGGGGGGGGGGGCGGTACTGTATGGGATTTAAAAGAGGGAAATCTCTTACTTTGTTTCATAGAAAGTTTTGCAGTCTTTACATGATGCATCCTACTGGCGATCCATGGAAATGGGTAACGTTGTTTATCCTCCATTTGAATGCATGTAAAACAATCGATTCGAAGAATCGATATATTTCAATGGATTTAAATGGAGAAAAAACAACATTGCTAACCTGCAAAATCCCCACTGATGCAGTATGCACACCCGCCTGTCTCTCACCTAACCAACAGTATCAGTGGCATTGATACCGATGCACTGATGCGACGGTCAGGTGATTGTCAGTGCAACATCCACAAGACCATAATTTTCAGTGATGCCAATTGACCAAATAATTCATACTGAACATATCGATTCGGCAATTTTTCACCTGGAGGATGGCAGCGCTGGGGCGATCGGAAACAATGGCTGCGATTTCCTCTATAGCTCCATTCTCCGCAAAATGATTAGTCCAGCCTCCATCTAGTGACAGCAGCGGGTGAATCATGGACGTATTTCTACCAAACGGAACTATGTGCATTATGATGTGAGCCCTGATATGCATATATTTCCATGGGTCTCAGGGCTCATGTCGTAATGCACATAGTTCCGTTTGACAGAAATACGTCCTCATGAATGAGCTCGACCATTGAATTGTCCGATTCTGATTATGTCAGCGGAATAATCAGTGATAAGTTGCAGGTACTCGGAACATCAGCTCGTCAATGGGCTTACTAACTGCCAGCCTCATGTTCATGGATGTCCCGATGTGGATGTTCGATTTATATTCTAGCGCGGCTGGCACTTTCGACCGTAGAAACTCTGCAGTGCTAAGGAAAAGCGTCGTAAGAGTATTTGGACGTTGCCAAATTTCTGATAAAATATATATTTTCTTACGAGTTCATTTATTTTACCTTTGAATAAATGGACTGCATTTTGCAATTTGGATTTATAAATTCTGGCTCTTCTGGAAAAACACTTATGTGCATAGGGAAACTAGTGGCACATACGTTGTTTTTAAACCCGGCTAGAATCTATAGGTTCAAATTGCAAAATGTAGTCCAAATGAAAGACTTAAACATTTTCTCCTCAAAATTTCACGAGAAAAACAAATCACAGAACTTGAAGTTTCGTGGATCTAGAGTCCAGACTCTTGAAAAAATTGACAAGAAAAATTACCCTTGATTCTATCGGATTTGTATTAGAATCCAAAGGTAATACCCTAGACATGGCTCTCGATTCAAGCAAAAAATCGACTGAATCAAGAGTCATTTTTCTTGTCAAATGTTCCAAGAGTCTGGACTGTGAATCCAAGAGACTTTTTTTCCAGTGAACGGAAAAACTGCGTTGATATCAAATCCTGCATGAAAAAGATATACGTATATCCATCATTGTGGCGCAGGGCAGAGAGGCCAATTCTAATTTGCGTTATATCAGAACCGCCAAAGGAATATACCAATTTGGGGATTTTTTTTTTTTTTTTTTTTATTTCTCGTTGAGAGGTAAAATCATGAAGGATATACGGGAAAAGTTTCGATAAATCACATGCATCTGCTTCGATCATAATGGATGAAATATTAGCGGAGATTCTGTTTGAGACCTGAAAACTGACAGGTACCTACTCTTTCTGTACCTAGAGCATGAATTAACGCTGGTTAAATGGCAATATACAAATGACGTCATTGTACGATTTAATTTCTATTTAACTGTGTTAAAAATTCTTGTTGATATCCCGTTCATTCTTGTGAATTGTTCGTTGCGTGAATTATTTTCTGCGTAAGATTTTAAAGAGGAGACATAAAACTTTTAATTCTAGTTCAGACCTTATCTGGTAGCTCATTTGATTCACTGTCTCTGGAAACTTCAAGGGAAAGTATTCATACATTCTCTGTAAAATGAATATCTATGGGGAGAAATGCGGCAACGTCCAAATACTCATACGGCGTTCTTCGTAAGCACGGCAGAACAGATTGAGGTTCAGCGGTGGTCTGTTGAATACTGATGTCACGTAACATTGGGTTTCTTTTTATGGGTATTTTCTGTGCTTGTACATAACATGGAGCAAGATACTTCTTTGCACAGTCTCGAATTTTACGAACTAACATGTAGGGCTTGATAAATATAGATCTTTCAGTTGAGAGCTCATGCGCACTTGAACGGTGGGAAAAGGCGTACATGAGTTTTTAACGTTGTTCTTACATCGGGTCATTGAAGAAGAACTAATCATCGTTACTGCACAAAATCTTGTGTGATTTTCCTTTCATAATGTAGAATAATGTTTTTTGAAATATTCAGGGAATAATCAGTTGCAACCAGAAAAAGACAAAAAATACAATAGTAGCAATAATTTAATATTTTTAAGTTATTTTACAGAATATTAAATTTTCTTTTCAAACAAAGAAGAAAACCGCAGGTCTTTAAGCATATAATAAGTGAGTTATCAAACATTTTTCTTAAGGATTTTAAAATTTATCATCAAAATATTTGAAAAATACTTTTCAAAAAGAAGATATTTCAATAGTGTTCCAATGCGTTTTTATGATTAAAATCCTCAAATGTGTATTTTAAAAGGTCTCATACAACGGTTAAAACACATTTCCATTACATCAAGTGAAAATTGTTTCATATCATAAGATCTATCACAGCTAAATTTTTTCAGAGTAGTTGATGAATTTAAAATGACGAAATTTGAAAGTTTTGAATTATAAAAAGAGACCTAAGAATGCGTGCGGTCTTGGTGACTTAAATTAGCGTTTTGAGCTCTGCCATTGAATTTAGCCGGACCTAAACTGTTTTTAATCTTCGTGAAGAGAGGGGAATCATGCTGTGATAAGGACTCAAGTTCTGTCTTTACAGAATGCAATACATATTTTAATAGATTATAAAATTTTATCGGAAATTTTAGAAATACGTAAACCAGTTTTATCTTTTTTTCGCCATCAATTTTGTGCGACTAATTTCAATCCGACTGGTTCCATTGTTAAGATTTTTGGAGCTGTAATTTCCCATTTTAATTAGTCCGTGCATGGAATTCTCGATTTATTATCTTGTGGGAAGAGAATAAAGCATTAAGGGATTACGCTGCCATGTTAAGCAAAAACGCCGAATGGACATTCGAATGTTGCCAGATTTTCTTTCAGACAATATTTATTTTTGGAGAAAGTTTTGCATATTTTCTCTTGAAATTTTCAGATTTTTCAGATCAAAATACAAACAAAATTCTCTAAATATTTTAAAATGAAATATCTATAAATTTTCTCGAAAATTCCCAATTTATCAAAGAACATTCTACAACGTCTGAAGGCTTACACAGCGTTTTTCCTTAGCACAACAGTAAGGTGTAATGACTCATTTCTGACGTGCACAGCTGTCGTTTATGGAAACAAGATGCGCAGTTGTGAAATGAAGCCTATAAAAATCGCCCCACGGGAGTGTGATAACGCGTAATTTAATCACCGGATCGAAAAGCAATGACTTAAAATGTTCAATTTACACCGCTCGGGCCTTGTTTGCTAATCTGATATTCGGGAAAAGCACACGCCCACCTTCTAATTCAAACAATGGGTCTGTCGTCGCGTTTTCTCGATTGTTCCACCGACAAATTTCACTGACGGTCGCGTTATATTGTGTTGAGCGTCAGAAAATGAGTTAATATTAAAAGTCCTCAAAAGAGGAGCTTGGCTGGTTTGGATGCATAATCATTGATAAGAGAGATCTAAGTTTGACGAGTGTCAAGATACTTTCGCAAAGTGAACTACCCGATTGAGAATTTGCAGAAATCTGAAATTTTGTGAAAGTCATGTTTAAGATGGAACTACTGAGTGAAGTGAGCATGAGAATATCCTTGGTTTCTAAAATGAACAATTATCAGAGGAGATGTGATCACATGACCTAATCTGGTAAAATACATGTGTTTGAAATGAAAAAGTCGCCTGATAGCGTTCTATGCTGCTGGTGTTGTGTCATTTGTATTCAAAAGAAAAGTTGAAAACGAGGCTGGACGCTGTATTACGTTTTTCCAATCTTCCGCTATGTTGCTCACATAGCGAGGTATCGCTCCTTTTTGGAGGAAAAGTTAAAAAAAAACAAGGCTGTATTACGTTCCTCCAATCTTCGGCTGTGTTACTCACGTAGCCTTTGAACCACCACCACAAATAAAACGAATGGGACCAACAAGAATATGGGAATAATGCAAGGGAAAGGAGGTGCGATGTTGACGGCGCAGAGATACAACTATTCGTACGTGATGGATGTCCGTGTTGCGTGCGCAAAATTGAAGGCGCGATGGCGTGTGGCGTAAACTCGCAGTACTCCGCTCTATGTTGCTATTAAAGTGTGTCGTTCAAATTCGCGAGAAAATAGAAAAACGTAGCATAATTGCAGTTTTTGCTATTCAAGGAATACGTGTTTGAAGTTTCGGAATTACATGGATCCTTACGGCAGAAAGAAAGTTTCAAACTGACGTTTTGATGCTTGAAAATTGGAATCGGAGAGCGAATTTTTCAAAGAATATGCATTGAGACTAGTTTAACTTGAAATCATTAATATCCCAATTTTTTTTTCAAAAACCACACCCACGTGCACCTTGTCCTCTAAGCCCCTCAAATATGATAAATGGAAATGAAAAGAATGTAGAAATAAAGCGAGGGAAACGGCGCGCAATGTTAACGGCGCAAGGATACAACTATTCGTGCTTGATGGATGTCCGTGTTGCATTTGCAAAATTGAAGGCGCGATGACGCGAGGCGTAAACTCGCAATGCTCCCTCAATCGTCTCAATTTTTCCGTATATTCTTGTAAACCTGGAGGCAGAAAGCGGGATAAAATACATGCACTTGCATTGGGACATTCCATGTCTCTGCCTTCTCTGTTGATTAAATATTTAAATTTCACATAATGAGGAGCAACTCGCCCTATCTGCGCGGATGAAGTGGAGTGAGCTTTGCCTGAATTAGCGGACAATCCCATTTCCTGTGACGGTAGCTAGGCGACCTACGTCAGTCATGAGTGGATGACAAAGAGGCGCAGCTTCTCTATGGGAGTCATTAGAATTCGTCGCGACAACCGCACCTCTAACCTAATCATTAATGCGCCTATGTCGCCAGATTCCAATAAAAATGGTGAAATAATGCAAGATTTTCTATGAAAACACCTTTTTCTTGGTCTGCACGTCGATTGAACCGCGTGTTGGGATTAGGAACTAAAATTTTTGGCTTACCCGTAAAAACAGTTATGTGCATAGGAAAACTAATCGTTCATACGTTGTTTCTGACCTGAATTCCTATTCAGTTCTATTCAGTTCAAAGTCTTAATTTGATCTCGAAAATCGATTCTGAATGTATTGGCGTATAACTGTGGGACTCTCCGGAAAGGAGAGAATTGATATGTGGCCATGTCATCAATCCCGCTCTCTGGATTGGTTAATACTTTCAAAGCCCCCCCCCCCCCGTTTCCCCCAGGGAATAAGAAGCAGACTCGGGAGGCGGTGCTCTTATCGTAATTTTGAAATTTGATCAAAACCAAAAAAGTACGAGCGGAAAATCTAAGCACCGCTTTAAAATAAACTTATCTTACTACTACTACTCCTTTTTCTTTCTTCTTTCTGCTTTTTCTTTCTTCTTTCTGCTTTTTCTTTCTTTTTTCTGCTTTTTCTTTCTTCTTTCTGCTTTTTCTTTCTTTTTTCTGTTTTTTCTTTCTTCTTTCTGCTTTTTCTTTCTTCTTTCTTCTTTCGCCTTTTTCTTTCTTCTTTCTCCTTTTTCTTTTTTCTTTCTCCTTATTCCCCTCCTTTTCCGCCCACCTCCGGGGGCGAGCGTGGGGGGCCTCCCTCCCCCCTTCGATCTACCTATGCTATGAGTAATCATATTCAATGGAGATACGTGTCACAAGATGAGATGATTTGTGTCAGTACGACATGCGGGGTAGATCGGTTTATTATGCAAGTATGCGCACCAACCAAGGTACTAGCATCTGCATGGGACATGACGCAAGTGATTAGAGGAGGGTGTGAGCCTAAGCAAAGCAATCAGAATGCGGGAATTTTCAGCGGCGGCGAATCCCACCGGCAGCAGTGGCAACCGTATCCCGGAAATTACTCCTCACCCACCGCCTCCGCCCCCGCCCTGGCGCCCGTGACCCCACAACTAGCCACGTTGCCGAAATTACTGAGAACATTTAGTATTTTATAATGAATGGTATGGGAGAGTGAGTGACACTGCGCCGAAAAAAAAAGTTACGGGCTATATAGACATACCGTCCGTTCCGGGCTCAGAGGCCGAAAGTTCCGAGTGCTGAAGCCGTAGCTTCGACTGCTCCGGGTTCTACACCCGGAATTTCCGGCCCCTGAGCCTGGAACGCGGACGGTATGTCTTAATAGCCCGTGTATAAGTATACGGTTTCCACGACCGGAGTTTTTTTTCAGTGTGAGAAAAAATGAGGCGGTCCTCGTTAAAAGGACCTGAGGTTAATTTCAAGAAAAACGTGTTTGAAAGTTTAAAGTGCTGCAACCAATGAGCGCAGCTAGGGAAGCGCGGAGACCTGGTACCCCCCGAAATCTATCACTGAAAAACAAGTTACGGTCTGTGCCGTCAGTTCTGGGCTGGGATCGAACATTCCGGGTGCTGGAGCCGTAGTTTCGACTGTTGACGCGAACTGCTGTAGTCGAACGCGGAACTTTCGGCCTGTGAGTCCGGAACGCATAAGTATGGCTCAGCCCGTAAGTACGGCTTCCACGGCCGGAGTTAATTTCCATGTCCTAACCTAACCTAACCATGTTTTTTCACCATTTCATTTTACAGAGAAATTGTTCTTTTGGAACAAGTTTTCTGAATTTTATCGGCGGCATAAAGAAAATTCAGGGACATTTTCGGACAGCTTCGTTAAACAATTTCTTTGCAAAAAAGAAATTAAATGACGGCGGAACTTTTGAAACGTCACATGGCGCCTGTGATACTTCAGCCGGAAGGCGACCTAATTATCATGTTGCATTGCTGTTTGCTCAGTTTGGCAAGGAAAAGGCCGGATCCTTAATGATTCAGTTGAGCGCCCTCAAATTCACCAAGACACGCGGGCAGCTCACTGTGATGGGATCATCTGCCCACGATCCCATTGTTCCTCACACAGAACCTCCGCGCGAAATGAAGGCTAATTATCACCTGAGCATACCAGGAGCCTCATCAGGCACAACACCGCTTCGCGCAAAAACCTCTTATCTGCATTGTGCTTCCATTCGCAGTTGAGCGGTTTTTGACTGGTAGTCGCGAGTCACCTTTTCGTCCGCTCCCGCAGGGTAGGAGAAATCTGTCGTCCAGTTTCCGGCCATCCGTAAAAATTATCTTCCGTTTCTATCGCCGACGGCGCACAATGGATCGAGTCTATGGAAAAGTTCGGACAAAATTTGGAAATTTTAAACGCTTATAACTCCGTTTATACAAAACTTTAAGGTTCTAAAAGCGGCTCCATTGATTTCCTCATGAAATTTTCAGCCAAAAGCACTCATTAAAGTTGCAAATGTGACGAAATTATCATCAAAATTTGCAGTTTTAGTCAAAAATTTCATGTCCGATAACTCTAATTGACTCGATCCACCGTGCGGCGCGGCGCTCGGATAATCGTTTGGAAATAAAACATGTCTTTGTTTCCGGGGATGGCGGAGTCAAGAGTGTCTAAATTACGCAATTTTACCGGTTGATGGTCCTCATTAACGCGAGTTAGACCCACACGTGTCCTCGATAAAGGAAAAAATGAAAAACGGGTATCCAAAATCTAGTAAGCACCATTAGGTGTTGCAAAGGTTTTCCATGGTATTCTTTATTGTAAAAGAAAGAAAGAAACCTAGATGCGTCCACCTCATGGGCTTTTCATTGAGGAGGATTTTCTATAAGTTTTGGTATTATCCCATGACGGGGTTAGTTATTCTGAGGGCGAAAATTCTAGAGTACCTTTATAGACAGAGTATGGCCATTTCTGTGCCGGTTTTCATTGGTTGCAAGAAAATAGGCTGACACGATGTTCTTACGGCCGTAAATAAACAAACAAGATGACTGTTATCAGCAAGCAAGTTTGAAGTTATGCACACCTTACATTCTCCGATGATAAAGGCAAAAGGCGATTGAATTGTGTTTCCATTCATGTGTTATTCGTGAATATGCTAGTTTCAATTGGTACTGTCGTATAATTGAAATTTTTCCGAAGTTTAGCTTCTTATCAATGTTACGGTGAGTCGCCATCTTGTTTGTTTATTTACGGCCGTAAGAGCATCATGAAGCCTAAAAACTCGTCAACCAAATCTGTTAAAATACATGTGTTTGAGATGAAAATGTCGCCTGATAGCGTTCTATGCAGGTGGTGGTGTGTCATTTGTATTCAAAGTTTAAAACGCCGTATTACGTTTTTCCAATCTTCCGCTATGTTGCTCACATAGCCTTTGAACCACCACTACAAATGAACTGCATTTTGCAATTCGGAACCATAAATTCTGGCTCATCTGAAAGAACACTTATTTTCATAGGGAAACTAATGACACACACGTTGTTTTTAAACCGAGCCAGAATTTATGGTTCCAAATTGCAAAATGCAGTCCAAATGAAACGAATGGAAACAATCAGAAAATGGGAATAATGCAAGGGGAAGGAGGTGCTATGTTGACGGCGCAGAGATACAACTATTCGTACTTGATGGTCGTCCGTGTTGCGGATGTGAAATTGAAGGCGCGATGGCGCGAAGCGTAAACTCGAAATGCTTCGCTCTATGTCGCTAGCTAGCGAGGTATCGCTCCTTTTTGGAGGAGAAGTTAAAAAACCAGGCTGTATTACGTTCCTCCATTCTTCGGATGTGTTGCTCACGTAGCCTTTGAACCACCACCACAAATGAAACGAATGGGACCAACCAGTATATGGGACTAATGCAAGGGAAAGGACGCGCGATGTTGACGGCGCAGAGATACAACTATTCGTACTTGATGGATGTCCGTGTTGCATGTGCAAAATTGAAGGCGCGATGGCGCGAGGCGTGAACTCGCAGTACTCCGCTCTATGTTGCTAGAAAAGTGTGTCGTTTTAATTCGCGAGAGAATAGAAAAACGAGTCCGGATTTCGTCTCTCTTCTCTTCAGCTGTGTTGTTTACGTGGTTCTTGAAGCACAACTACAAAATAAATGAGAGGCTTGGAGGACAAGGTGCATAAGTGCAGTTTTTGCTATTTTGAGAAATACGTGTTTGAAGTGTTGGAATTAAATGGATCCTTATGGCAAAAATAAAGGCATCATAACGTCGTTTTCCTCACGAAAGAACGTAACTACATTTCAATGTTGTCAAATTTCCCTTCGTAAATTACATTTTAAGTAGAAAAATCTTGGGCATTTCTAACTGAGAATTTCACTGATTTTTCTTCCGATTTCATGCAAAAATCAGACAAATTTGGATAAAAATTGCACACTTACATTTTTGTAAAATAAATTAATTGTTGGAGTCAATTTGGCAACCCTGGATTGGAGTTACGTTTCTTCGTGCGGGAGACGACGATAAGCATCATGAAGCCTAAAAACTCGTTAACCAATCAAAATCAGTTTTCCTGTGGGAAAAAGATTCGAATGGCCAGACTCTGTCTACAAAGGTACTCTAGAAAATTCCAGGCAATGCACATTACTTCAAATATGAAAAAAAAAGAAGATTCTACCGGGGAGAGGGGATTTGACAACGTCTGACTGTGCTTACTGTATTTGCCGTAAAACACTGCATTACGAAAGTCTGTGTTAGACGTTTGGAAGGTGGGGCAATCGGAAGAAGGAGGAGGGGAGGGGGAGTAGGCTCATCTCTATCGACTCCTTTTTTTGTCGATTGCAATTGATTTAAAGCAATACCGGATCCAGCTCAAGCCCTTGAGTTTATGATCCAATCCGGCCGCATAACTTATCGAATTTCCGGTGAGTAGTCCCAAGTGGGAGTTGCCAAGTTCGTCATGAATCACGCTTGTTCCTCCTCGCGTCAGTTTATAGATCGTATCCTGATCATATATTCAAATGTGGTTCGATGTATCATTTGGTTCAAAACAATAGATTCACACATATAGAGACATAGAACAACACCTCAAACAAAAATTTTATGATTTAAGTAGAACAAGCTGAAAATGAGAAAACTCCTGACAATTTCACTTTTATTGCCATTTTATGTTCATAGGAATCAAAGATCCATCACGAGAATCCCATTCCCTCAGATTACTCAATTGACTTTTGCGGTTATGTTTACATGTTGAGCCAATCGATATCGATACAATCTCACCTGGTTGATGTATCAAATACGATCCAATAGATTGTATGCCATAAATCGGCGGATTACCAAAAGCAGATGAAATGCGTGCTAATTGATACAAGGCCATCCTCGTCATATCGTAATTGGACTGCATTTTGCACTTCAGAACTATAAATTCTAGCCCGGTTTAAAAACAACGTATGTGCTATTAGTTTCCCTATGCACATGAGTGTTTTTTCAGATGAGCCAAAATTTATATTTCCAAATTGCAAAATGCAGTTCAATTAACTTTGGCCGTCACGGGGAATGACACTTTAAGCCACAGAAACTTAAAATTGGATGATTGACACCTAGGTACAGGGAAATATTGAGCAAAACTGACTTCACCAAATCAATTTGCAATGATGCTTGATTTACATGGAGATGAAAAAGAAAGAATTACCAACTGTCATCGGGATTTTTTTGCAGTGAGTGTATCTCTGCAATGTGAACCGTTTCCAAAGGAAGAATGTGATCTACCGCGAGTTTGCCATGTAGATAGCATTCATTTTCTAATCGGTGTCCATTTGATTCCGATAAGACGGAGGAATTTTGTATCAACGCAGGAGTTGAATACGGATTCCAAAAATGTTTTGTCTCTTTCTTTTTTCATCGGGGTTTTCTATGACTAGAGGGGATTAATCCTAATACATATTTATTTGATCCGATATATGATCTTCGCTATCTTAGTTAGCGGAGATGTCTCTTATGTCTCTATTGCATTGACTGTTCTGATCTCCTAATAAAGTAAAAAAATAGATACAAATGAAAGTAATGAATCATAAAATCTGGACTACCCGCGACTTTTTATGAGATACCGTCCTAATCACATTCTTGTGCGATTGCGCACTGAAAAACAAATCTCGGTGTATTTACTAAGAAAAGGGTAAAATTACCAAGAATTCAGGGTTCGATTTAATCCCAGTTTTTTCTTGCTAAAATTACCATGTTTGGAATTGGTAATTTTACGGAGAAATGTCAGTAAAATTATTGAACTTTCTGGGTAATTTTACAGGACCTTCGTGAAAACGCCAATATTTTTTATCGACTGTGGTAGGATTACCGAGATAAAATGGCAAAGTTACCTGGAATTGATTACCAATAAAAGTGGTATTCTTACCTGAAAAAACAGTAAAAATACCGGTTTTTAGGTAAGCTTACCAGTCTGTGTTGGTAAAATAACCAATAATTGGTAAAAAAAGTGAGATGGTAAATGCACCAACGGACCGTGGTAAAAACGCCGAGAGTTTTTTTTCAGTGCAGAGACCAAACATACTTTCAACAGGAATTTAGTTCATTTTTCAATAAATAACTGCATTTTTTGACTTTTTGGAAGTTAACTTGGCAGCCCCAACTCGACGTGGCCGAATGCGCCGCCGTTCGAAGTTCGAACACAGACGCATCCGTTCAGGGAAATAAACTCTGCTTTTCGTTAGTTCGCCCGTTAACAGTCGGTTTGTCGAGCAAGTGAACTCGGCAATGAAGAGAACGAGACCTCTCGAAAAACAAACATGAACGAGTTGTTTCCAAAAAAGAACATGTCCACTTTGAGGTGAGCCTCGATGTACACAATGGTGCTAGCGTTCTGGGATTCATCGAAAAGTGCACGTGTTCCTTATTTTAGAGACACCTCGACCACATGACTTTCCCGTTTTTATTGCCGATCGAATTGACATGTTTTCAATGTTACTCGAGCAACACGTGCGGCCCTGCCCATTTCTGAGAGCCCATCCCGAAGAGCGGAAACATTTTGGAGGGTATAGATTCGAGCGAGAAATTAAGACTTGAATCGATAGACGCGATTCGATCGACATCGCTTCGATCGACAAATTATTAAACAAGAAGAGGAATTCAACCCTGATTGTTGGGCGAGCGCGTCTTAAGAATAAACTGAAACAAAACAATTGCTCTCTCTTTCCTACATTGGTTTCCTGAGAGTATAGTAATTTCTAATTTTGACGTTTTTCGGTGATACTAGAGACAGCATCTTTAATTAGTCGAGTTAAGAAAGGAACTAAACACGCAATTTGGCCTGGAGCTTAACACAGAGAGGAATGATGACGAAGACTTGAGATGAAAAGGAGAAACCCGCGGCGCGGCGGTCGGCATGTAACACGTTAGCGCCTACAAGACTGCAGGAATACTTCACGCATTGCGCCAAACACGGTGCGATCTGCGCGGCGCAGCGGCGGAAGTTAAAATTATTAAACCACATTTATGTTTGTTCTTTCATATTTTTTTGGTTCATTTCTTATGACTGGAGGACCTTGTCTACATACAGATAGGTTTACGGAACTTAACTTTCGCGCAAAGCTCAGTGAAATTTTGCTAGTAGTGTTGACAGGGCTTTCGCAAAAAATGTATCCAACAAGAGTAGGTAAACGCGTCTTATGCATCCCTCTCCCTCCGGCACGTTCACTTGATGGTTTTTATTGATATTTCAAAGCGAATGAGAAGGGGGCGGCAAAATACAGGCGGCCCATGGGCAGCAAGTAGGTAAATCCAGCCCTGGAGGCGTGATGATCGATTATCGATATTTCCCTATTTGAAACCGTGGTAAAGAATCGACTATTAAGGTGATCGTTACAAACACCCTGTATATCGATCCTTTTCCATTGATTTAAACGGCAGATCAGTCGATATCTCGCAAAGCACGCCACGCCACTGGTTTCCGTGTGAGCCCTGGAAAGCATGCAGGTGTATGGAAAACAGGGTTTGAGTGGAAAGCCAGATACGCCCTTACGTCGCGTCAGAGGCGCTATGCGCTACGATTTTAGCCAAATTTATCCCAAACAGATATGAGACCTTACATGTAACAATAGCGGATGTGAAAAATTACCTTTTCGAAACACGCTTAAAAAACTGTTTTGTTCACACAAAAATTTAATATGTTCGGCTCTGGCATAATGTACAGATCTCGAAGATCACATCTCAAGTATTTTCTCAAAATGTTCTCGACGCCAAAATATTTTTTTGAATGTGTTTCGAAAAGGTAATTTTTCACATCCGGTATTGTTACATATAAGTCCTCACATGCGTCCTTTACAAAGTGACCTGTACTACGGAATTGACACCCAATTAGATAAAAACAGGGGATTCCTGAATATCCGCATGCGATCGTTTCCTCTTGATCATAATATACCAATTATCTCGAGGTGTTAATGTAACGAGGACGAATTAAACTACCAACTTCGGTGCCACTTAAAATCTTGATAACAGTTTTCTCACCCCGGCTTCGTCCGTTGTAGGGCGCGAAAGCTTGTCAGATTCTACATTTATTTGACCCTTTTGTGGGGGCGCTTTGTGATCGTCATCATAAAACGGCAACCGTGTCCCAAAGTTGTAAAGCTTCAGGGATAAATACACAAATTTTGCACCCTTGTGTGGTGGGAACGGGTTGTATTTACGTACATTTGACAACTGTGATGCCACCCATGGTCCACTGGAGCGCGACCGACTGCGTCGCGTCGATGGGGGTGAAGAGAGGAAAGGATAAGGGTGCGAGGTGGTATTTTAAACTTCTGGCCGATCCCTCGACCATGCCACAACCATGGTCGGAATTTCGTCCTGGTTGGAGTGGCTGGTGACTTCGGGACTCGAGATCCTATCTCTCTTCCGTTGACGCCACTGGTTGACGTTGCCACGCTACAACTCACCCCCGATTAAAACGAAAATGTTTAGGCAGAATTAGGTCACCATTAGAGGAATGGAAATTCAAAATCTGCGGACAATTGAAAGAGAAAGCAATAGACAAACGGAAAATGGAGTCATTTCATTGGTGGCAGCGGATGGTTGCACTGGATAGAGGGGATAAGTAATAGAATAGCTTACGGCAATCCACGATAGTCCCTATAGTTAGTAGGTACATCATATCCTTTTAAGTCTATTAGAACCAACCAATTCAACCAATTGTATTTCTCCATTTTCCTTTTGCCCTCCTTTCCTATCTCTTTGCCCATCAATATCAATATTCAGACCGCAGATGTTGCTAAGATTAAGTCACTATTTTTAAAGAGTGTAAATTCAAAATCTGCGGACCGATTATTGAAATTGATCGATAAAACGGTAGACAAAGAAGGCAAAAGGAATGGCGTGATGCTACTATTTGAAACGGGTGATTCTTATAGACTAAGGGAAAATGATGGACTACATATAGAGTCTATCGTGGATTGCTGTTAGTTAGTCTATTAGTCTCAACCTATACCAAATTAGAAGTTGCAAAATTTGTGCGGCATTTTAATGTTTGTTAATTTCCGGAGTAGATTCATCTGACGGTTTGGATTTCACTCTTTTTCAACGAACTCATCGTGATTTTGGGCGGATTTTCATCTAGAAGAGTGGACATTCAAAACTTGATGGGTGCCATCAGGTGCTACTGAGACCGTGCATTTCTCTCCTGATCAAGAACCCAATCCCTATAAAATTTGACAATTATTTTCATGAAAATAATACAAAAACTCCATCAATTAAAAGTCCACGAAGCGAAGGATTTTAGGTTTTCTATAGCAGAGAAAACCATGCACAATCTTTTGCAACTCTTGATGACGCTTACTATGTTTTGAATTTCCACATCTCATTTGAAAGTATCTTCATTTTACCCGGCGTACTCATATCGTCGCTCCTTTGACGTATGGGCGTATCTCGATTTCCACTTGAGCCCTATTTTACATATAAGTTCATGCTTTTTGGGGCTCATGCGGAAATCGAGGCACGCCCTTACGCCAGAGAAACGACGATATAGGGAGAGCATACGGTCATGTTCGTAATTTCAGAGGTCAGGTCATGGAGCTCTATGGAGTTTCCTTGTAACATTTCCTTCTAGCAGTACCCCTCAAAATTTAAAATGTGACGAAATAAACATTAAAATTTGCAGTTTTAGTCAAAAACTGTGTGTCCGACCTTTCTGATTGACTCGATCCACCACGCGGCGGCCTGAGACTTTTCCTCGACGTCACGTTGTCGCATCGCCGTCGTAGTCGTCGTTCAGGGATCGGGACACCGACTCCAGACTCCAGACGTCGCTGCGGCCGGTCATGCATAATAAACTCCTGGTGAGGACATTTTTATGGGAAAAACTCGCCTCCCAGTCATCGGCAGTCCTCCTGTTGCCGTAATGGGCCCGCCAATACAGGATACATTTTAAAAAAGCTGCACAATTTGGCAACTTAAGGCCACCGCGGTGATCCCACGCCCCTTACATTGGGGCCTTCATACTGCCGTTCTATGGAAAAAAGCCTTATGAACCTTGCGGCGTTGCCAAATATACTTTGATAAAACATGAATTTCCTGGTAAACATGTGAATATTTCCCTTCCAATTTTTCAGATAATTTTGTTCCCAATTTCACCTGAAGTCCCTGAAAATTTCAAGGCAAAATATTCATAACTTGCCTCAAAAATAAACGTTTTATCGAAGGAAATTTGGCAACTCTCGAATGTTCATACGGCGTTCTTCCTTAACGCGGCAGCATACCGCAACCCTCTGCTATCAAGGAATCTCGCCGCCTTTTAACCCTTCACTGATTGATAATAATTGAGTCGACCTCACCGAACTCGGCGTCGTCTTCTCCAAAAAAATTATGATTACCATGGCGTTTTCCCATTCTTTATGAGTTTTTTTAAAATTTTTGGGACGAATTGGCAACAGCGTAAATTTATTTGGTCGCGTGAAGGTTGATGAATTCAGATAACTCAGCGGAATTTGTCGTAGGACCTGTTTTAACGAAGCGCCACAACAAACCACCTTGTGGGGCGCAGTGTTGCCCAAAGAGTTGCAAATAAATTCTGATTCTGGTCCTGCTTGGAATGTTTTCCCTGCTTCAGGTGGTTTTTCAGTAGAGTCCCTTTATACTGAGAGTAAAGACAATGCGAATCCATTTCTGATTGGTTCCCGTGTTTTAGGCCTTCACAGTGTCACATGAATCTTGAACCTATTACCTTGAAAGGAACCAGGATTCGCTTTCCACCCTTGCGTTAAAGTCTTTTGTCAGGAAGCATGCGATAAGGAGTTACGAAAGCTCCTCTTGAGTTTTTCATGGGTTTCTGATATCACTAATAAAATGAGCAGTAGTAATATAAAAAGTTTTGGGAGATTAAATTAAAGCTTTACTTTTTTGATTCATTTTATTTTCTTCCCGTTCGTGTTACAAACATTGGACGAGGACTTAAGGAACAATATTTAATTGAATCCCTCTTGACAAAGAGTTTTAATTGGCAGTTGACTCATTACCATTAATGAGTTTCACCTGAATCACTCAACTGAATGAAATGATCACTTCTACGGATATATTTGGAGTGCGCAAATGTTTGCATTCTTTCAATTGCAGAACACTGGGAAAAAAACACATTGGATCTAGAGTCCAGACTCTTAAAAACATCGACAAGAAAAAGCACTCTTGATTCATTCAGAATCTAGCTTAAACCAAGAACCAAGCCTCTTAATTTAAGCGGATTTCGTTTTGATTCAAGCAAAAATCAAATTGAATCAAGAGTATTTTTTCTTGTCAATGTTTTCAAGAGTCTGGACTCTAGATCCAAGATGTTTTTTTTCCAGTGAAGAACGTCTCTGCGTGGCTGAAGTAGGTGTACTTACCTCGCTTAGGACATTATCCTCTGTCTTGGTTCGGCTTCCGTTGATACCTACTCCAGAATCTCCGAAATGGATGAACATCCTCAATAGCTGAAGTAAAATCAATTTGAAAATTACCCCACTTAAAAAGTAATGAAATTTCATTACATACATGCGATAATTGCAATACGCCCCTTGGCCGCTTTGCGGTCCGATCCCCTGGAACGTTTCACGCCTCTGGCGTTATTCGTTACTCTTAAGACTTTAAATTGTCCATAGAATATGATATTCGCTATAAAAAACTTTGTTCTGTATTTTCTACTAAGTTTCACTGTACGGTGCGCAGTATCAGCGAGAGACAATTCAGGTTAAAATTGATTCCCTCTTGTTCTGTTGTTTCAAACTGATAAAAGTTCTTTAAGTCGTTCATTTGCGGATCTAGCAATTTGGCAACACCGGAATCCCCCACATTTAAACCTATGGAAATGTATCGATTCTTGGAGAGACAGGGTGCTTTGACAAGAATCGATTATTTAGCATAGGTTTAAATGGAGGAAATCCAGTGTTGCCAAATTGCTGGATCTGCCTCTGATGTCGTTACAGAAGTCTGCATACATACAAGAAGATAGGAATAAGAGGAGAACCCTACTGAGGTGGTAACCCTGGTAAAAATTGGCAGTAGAATCTGTGTTCCAAAATACCATAGACCTACAGCCGGCTGTAAGATTTCCAATAGCTTCTATAGCCGGCTACACAATT
Organism: Bemisia tabaci; assembly: GCF_918797505.1. Taxonomy (NCBI): domain Eukaryota; kingdom Metazoa; phylum Arthropoda; class Insecta; order Hemiptera; family Aleyrodidae; genus Bemisia; species Bemisia tabaci. The sequence continues at coordinate 38,326,713 of NC_092801.1, forward strand.
TCTTATATCCTTTTATAGCCGATGGCGAATAAGCAACAGCCAGGCGATAAAGTGTATGCTATAAACGTTACTAATTACGGATGCTAGGACTTAGTGAGTTTTTGGAATACTGCTCTCTTTTTGGGCCGTAGTATCTTGATTTATTTTGCGAGGAAAGCTCCGTACTTTTGATGGATGCCTGCCATTACTAATATATTAGAGCGCCTTCAGCTTCGTATGACACTGTGCAATACCTCTGGTGTGAAATAGTTGCTTCAAGCGCCGTGGCAGGCGGGCAGCCAACGCGAAACACGCATTGGCGCCTACAAACCTAACAGGGATACTTCACGCGTTACGCAATGCGTGAAGTATCCCTGATAGGTTTGTAGGCGCTAGTGCGTCGCCGCTCCGCTTTGTGTTAGGCTCTAATATTTAATCTTGCCGAATCAGCGTTTTTCAACTCATGATTTTGAAATGTTTGCACATCCTGTATGAATTATTTTCATTTAAATTGATGAAAAAAAATATGTATTAAAGGAAAATATAATGTGTGTTTTGTAAATATTAATTTAAGGTGGTTCCGTATCAAACTTAATGATTTCCAAAGCACACGAATTTCTACACAATTTCTTATAGCCTTTTATAATCGATGGCGAAAAAGCAACAGCCAGGCGATAAAGTGTAAAGCCCAGCGATAAGAACTGTAGCCCGGCTGCATAATTTTTTATCGCTTCGTATATCCCGGCCGTACGATTTTCTCCGCATTCTACAGCCCGCTATATGATTTTCTGTAGCCTTCTTTATCCGGCTATAAGAATTCCTATGGTATTTTGAAACGCAGCTCTTATCGCAAATGTTTACCAGGGAAAGTTCATAATTATGGAAACCGAGAGGCAATAAGTAGGATGTATGTTAAAAATTCACAATTATACGTGTATAGTGTTTGAGTCTCTTTTCACTGGTGTTACGGATCTTTCCATGTTTATTTTCAGAATGTTTTGAGTAACTATAATCTTAGTGTATTAAGTAATCTGATTAGTAGTTCCTCAGTGTTTACTGACTTTAAGAGGAAATAAACTCAAACCTTTCATTGTGGCGGTTTCAAAATGGTTCACTTTCAGTACATGACCCAATTCCAAGAGTAAGCGAATCACAGAGGTAATATTTTAATTTTTTCCTCCTTTAATATCACTAATAAGAGTGCGAAACTATTTTATTAGAAACTTAATTGTTGGCTACCGCTTCAAGTGAGGACAATTATGCGCTATCTCACGCTACTTGACATGACAAGATGTGAAAGTTCTGAGTCAAAATACGCCGCACCTATTTCATTAATTACTGGGCAGTTTTTGGACAAACCTAACCCAGAGTTGACGTACCAGTGTTATAAAATTTTGAAAATAACTTGCCAGCGCTTTTGACTGTGTTTCTTTTTTTAAATGATTAATATATTCAATCCTCCTTTCACAAATATAGTTAACCTCTCCCTCTACTTTTACTAATATATTAACTTTGTGGTGATAATATAGTGCATATGACAATCAAAAAAATATACCTACGGATTTTTTCTTGATTCTAGTTCACTTTGGATAGGACCTCAGTATTAGAAGTTGCCAAATTTCATAAAACAAAATGTTTCTTTTCCTGAAAAGGTGTAATATTTTTCCTTGCCATTTTCAGGAGCACTATATGATATCGCGAGGAAAATACTTCAAAAAGTTTTGAGAAAAACATTTCCAACTTCTCTCGAATAAGAATATTTCATCGGAAGAAAAAGAATCTTCGAATACTCATTCAACGTTTTTCTATAGTGCCTACCTAAGGAAAAACGTCGTATGAGCCTTCAGACATTGCCAAATTTCCTTCGATAAAAACCAAATTTACAGGAGAACTTGTGAATATTTTTTTCTAAAATTTCCAGACAATTTTGGACAGAATTTAATCTAAAATATCTGTATCTGAAAATTTCAAGGAGAAATATGCATCGCATAACTCAAAAATACATGTTTCATTCGGGGATATTTGGCAACTCTCGAATGTTCATACGGCATTCTTCCTTAGCATGGCAACATAGTACATACGGCAGTAAAGTGAATATTACTATCGAGGATTTTAATCCCTTCATTGGGAGAGTATTTTAAAATGTTGAGAGTTTTTTTTATTATCATACGTATTGTTAGATATCGTACTGTGGTAATTTTGCCAGTTTTTTAGAGCTAAACCCACCAACAATATAATATGTTTTTATGATATGAGAAGAAATATACTTGTATATGTATATATGAAATATGCGAATGACTTCTGAATTTGAGCTTCAGGTTAAAGAAAAGGACATGGTTTAACAATTCAATTTTTATTAACAAAAATGGTAGCAAAATTCAGTTTACAAAAGATTTATACAATAAAAAGAATTTCTCAATAACAATAACACATTTCGATACAAAAAGAAGTTTACAAGAATTTACACGGAATTTGTTGAGAACTAAGACTAAACAGAGAAGTTTGAAGGAGTAAACTACGTAGGAACCAAAAACGCTAAACTAAGTACTACAGTTCAGGATATATTCACAGTTCTGAAAAGGTCATACCGAGGTCAAACTTGTCGAACTTTTTGAGCGTTGGTCGATTCATGATTCTGATTCATGCTCAACCTTGAGGCGTACGACCGGTGACAAAGCGTGAATCATCAGATATCGAATTTTTCCCATTTGAGGCTACGTTAAAAAATCGATTGGTGACATGCTCGTTGGAACATCCTGATAATCGATTCTTTTCATAGGTTCATATGAGAGATCGACCTATCGTGGAACACGATGTACGACCGGAAATGCTCACGCCGCACAGTGGAACGAGTCAGTGGGAGAGGTCGGACACGAAATTTTTGACGAAAACTGCAAATATTGGTGTCTATTTTGTCACATTTTGCATGTCAAGGAGTGCTTTAGGAAGAAAATTTCATGAAAAACCCAATGGAACCACTTTTAGAACCTCAGAGTTTTGTTTAAACGGAGTTAAAAGCGTTTGAAGTTTCCAAATTTTGTCCGACCTCTCCTATTGCCTCGATCCACCGTGCGCCGTTCGACACGTAAGTCCTCGGTACAGCCAATTCGATGGACGGAACTAATTATTACGTCTTTAATTTTAAGTAATTATCACAAAGAAAAAGGGAAGAATTTTGATTGACAGGTGCAGAGGTAAGTAATAAGATGTATGTTTTGATCCTCCGCCGTTTTATTTTATGCCTAACGAATAAGTACCTTAGTACTCAAGTGTGTAAATAATGAGACAATTCAGAAACAAAGAGAGGCTTATGGATATTAAAGTAAGTCGTCATAAGCGCGCTCTTGCAATTTGATGTTACTTTTGTGAAAAGGAGTTATAAAGACGGATTATTGCAAAGGTGCTCCTGCTCTTATTCCAACGTTACGAAAATAGTAATGATAGCTAATTTTTTTGAGGGTGGCATTTTGGCTCTTCTCCTCACAGAAATATAGGCGCCATGAGTCAAAACTTAGTGAATTTGGCACATCAGAGTTAATTTATTGTCAAATGGATTAGAACTAATGGATAAGAGCTTACGATAAATTTTAAAGCTACACAAATTTCCCAATTTTTAATTTTTTTTAAAAAAAATTATCATTTGCTGAAGTAAAAAGGGGGATTGAAAGATGGCAACAACGTTGAATTCTAAGAATGGATACTGTAGGGCCATTTCCTAGCTATTTTTGAACCAAAACTCAGGTTTCGAACTTTGAATATTCATCATTGGCATAAAACGTATCATCGATCCTCGGACGAAATAACGTAACTCCATTTTAACATGACCGAATTTTCGTTCAAAATTTGTAATTTTACTCGAAAACTATTCGAATTTTTTTTGTTGAAAATTACACACATTTTTCCAGAGATTACCATGAAACCTTGGCGACATTTTTGGTAACCATCCCGCACTATCATTTTCAAATTTGTATGTGAGAGAAATAATGTTTTAAGTTGAACATATCATCACAGAATGGTGGTGCGCCCCTTCTTCTGAGAAACGACGAAATGAAGAATTGAAGTAAAAAGTGACTTATCCATTCGGGCATGAACTTGAGACCCATGAAAATTCATGTTTCACAGAGCTCATGTCAGGACGGATATAGTTCCTTTCGATTTAAACGCGTGCGAGGTGACATATGAGGAAACATTCGTTACAAATCCAACGGAGGAGGAAATCATTGCGAATTTTAAATATTTCCTCTTCAACTTGACACCACCGTGAGGAAGTTTCTTGCCATCTATGAACAAACCGTCCATGACGGCAGAGCACATCCCAGCGCCTATAATCGCCGAAAATGGCCTGCTCAAACCATGCAATCTCACTATTATACTCCAGTAATGGTACTGATAATTGTGGCGACAGATTCACCATTCGGAGCCGAATAAATTGTTAACTGTTCGCAGGTCTTCCCTCTCCGTGGCATTGTAGCCAAACTACACCCGTAAAACGACAAACGCTCCGTTCGGAAATCGTTGCAGATAGGCTACTTTTAAAAACTCCGCGATACTACGAAGGCAGTTGCCAACTGGCACCTCGTTTAGGAATTTCAATGAGAAAAAGAGGATTTTCTGGTACCTATCTGACAACCTCGCGTTGGCTGCTGGGAGCTGTGTACGGCCACATTCTTGTCTTTTTTTCCCCGGCGTGAAAATACCGTGGGTAAGGGCCTCGTACGGCCACGATCTGAGGGGAAGGGGGGTTGGTAAAGGGTTCGGGAATTAGACCTCCCAATCGCAGGAATCTGGACAAAAAAATACGAGCACCGGATTAAACGCTCCCAAGTGCCAAAACGATTCTTGAACGCGCTGAACGAAAATTCGAAGAGAGGGATTCAAAGCATCCTAAACGCCATGAGAAATTGCTAAAATTAAGCAGGGTATTCCAATCCTGCAAAAAAAATCTTAATGCTTTCATCGCTTGAACTTTTAACCGAGAGAATTTCCTCAAAATTTAAACCTCAATTTGAGGAGGTGAAATGTTATCCTTGGACAACTAGATTCCTATCGAATAAGTGAGACAGCGGCATTTTATACTGGCGCACAGTGGATCGAGTGAATTAGAGAGGTCGGACATGAAAGTTTTCACCAAATAACTGCAAATTTTGATGTTTATTTTGTCAAAATTTAAACCGTAAGGGGTGGTTTTGGAAGAGAATTTCATGAGAAAACCAGTAAAACCACTTACAGAACCTCAAAGTTTTGTATAAATGGAGTTATAAGCGTTTAAAGTTTCCAAATTTTGTCCGACCTCTCCTATTGACTCGATTCATTGTGTGGCGTGGCGTGCTCTGCGATCGATCGGCCATTCAAACCTATGCGAAAGGATCGATAAGCAGGATATTTGCAACGAACACTTTAATAATCGATTCTTTACCACAGCTTCAAATGGGAAAACATTGATTATCGATCATTACGCCTCGCCAGTGGTATTTTAGCAACGTACTCAATGTCGTTTACGATGTTTTGAATTTCACCTCTTCACATGATCCGCCGCATCAATTGCATCTTTAGACAAAACAGAAGATGGAAAATTAACAGATAGCTGTTAATTTGCCCTTTTAGTTACAAATAAAATAAATGTAAACTGAAAGAAACCTCATTACTTGGTGATGATGCCCTGGAGACCAAGAAAAACAGGTCTCTCTTTGTTCCTTTTTTTTTTTAAAAAAAAAAATGGATAAGTACACTTGGGAAATTTCTTTTTAAGGCACGGTATGAGTAATCAGAAAGTAGTAATCGTAACTTGAACATAGTGGTCATTTTCTGCACAAATTGTCTTTCATACACTACATACTTTTGGCATATCCGTCAGAAAATTGTAATCAAGTTGCCAATTAATAAAGTATTAAAAATAAATTTGAATTAAATTTAAAAATATTAGTGGCATATGTTTAACAAAGAAACCAACATGCGATTAACCGCATGATCACGAACATTAATCAAGTCTAACTTAACAATAAGGAAAAAATTCTAAGGCCCAACAGAATCACGAAAATTTTGTTGAAAAAGAAACTATTTTATATACAAACTTACATTTTATAAAATAAGAGAGAGTATTCTTTGGTATGGTTTGCTACAAAAATTGTAGACTTCTCTAGTTCATATGATGTGTACATTCGCGCGCAGCTTGAGTCTCGTTACAATACTGATATTTGGATGTATTTATGCTAAAAAGAACTATGTAGCACGGAAATCCTATACCTACGTAAAAAATAAGAAGCGACAATAAAAGTATTTTTTATCGGTAACTTCAAAAACATGAAAGCTAGTGATTTCATCTAGATGGAAAATTGAACGATCTACATTCCTGTATAAAAAAGTGGTTTCAGGGTTTGAGATGAAGATTGAAAGTAAGGAGATGAATTTGTCCATCACTTTTAAAAAATCGACTGTGAAACTTCAAAAAGGCGTAACGCGTCGCTGCTAACTTCCTTTCGTGGTTCATTTTCTAAACGGTAAAATACTAAACTTCCTTTCTTAAAAACGTCCCGGGTTTTTCTGCTCCTGATGAGGCAGATTCCGTGAAAATTTCAAGCAACATTTGGCTTAATCATCTTTAAAAAAAAGAGAAAAAAAAAGAAAGCAGGAATTTAGAAACATCGCAAGCGAGAAACGCGTTTTGGCAGTTTCACCGTCCATTTAGAGGGCACAATTTGTGACAAAATTGAATCAAGGCATATTAATGAAATTCAACATATGTATAGTGTGATGCATGTTAATCAGATGAGTTGTGGTTGTGTGGGTAAATTATGATGCTATCACTCTTGTTTTGGCAAATCTTTTTCTGCTTCAATAAAAATTAGTTATTGATACAATAAACCATATATAAACCATTTGTTAACTTGTTTTGCTGCACCGGAGAAACACGATGCGTGGCGCTCGCGGTAGAGACTTGGTCAATGCTCAAAATAAAGTAAATGGTAGGGTTTTAAAAATTAAAAAAGAAAAAAATCCAAAGGAATTCATGACTATTTGTTTAATGGTCGCTTTCATCACCCTTGGACATAACGAGGTTGGAGGCACCAGTCAATTCCGGACACCGGAATTCTTCCGAAATTTTCGCACCGAACGACTTGGCAACACTACAATGTAGCTGCAGCCAATTTTCTACAGTATATTTTTATGTATTCAGACTACATAATAACACTCTACTGCGCATTTATTGATTCACCCCGATGTATTCTCCCTGTTGTCAACTTTATCCTATTTATTCTAATATATTTATTAGTATATTTATTTGTATATAGTCAAACTGAACGCCGATCCTCTACTGCGCTATGATTGGTCCGTCTCCATTTAATTATACGCTATCGCGATTTTTTTCTTCTACAATGAGTGAAGAAGAAATGACAAGAAAACTTAAAACATTGCGCCGCCAGAGAGGCAATGTTCAGGGTGCTATCACCCAATTCTTTAAGAAACTAGACGGTTGGAAGGAGAACCCGAATGCTGGAATTCTGATTTTTTGGAGCAGAGCCTGGAATCTCTCCAAAAAACAGTTCTCAAATTTGATGGAATTCAGGATGAACTTGAAGAGCTCGATGAAACAGAGATCGAGCAAAGAGAAGTTTTCACTGACCTTTTTGACAAAGCCGTCGTGCGTGCACGTAGGTACTAGCGCGATGCTGCCAAATCTCCGGATAACGGAACAAAATCCGATAGTTCCACTTCCGCGGAAAATGAATCAACTTCCTTGATTTCAGTTAAACTGCCAACTATAACACTACCTAGCTATGATGGGTCCCTGGAAGGATGGGCTTCATTCTTCGACATATTCACCACTTTAAATGATCAGAACCCGAAACTTACAGCCGTAAAAAAGCTATACTATTTGAAGACTGCGATGACTGGTAAAGCTGCGGATTTCCTTACCAATTTTAAAACAACTGATGACAACTACCGATTGGCCCTGGATCTTTTAAAAGACACATTTAATCGTCCACGACGCACCTTACGTCAGCACTATGCTAATTTACGTGATTATCCAAAACTTCAGAAGGATACCCCAACGACGTTAGGAAACTTAGTTGATTTTTTTAAAGTCAATTTAAGAGCAATGAAAAACTTAGACACTCCGATTGATCAATGGAGTGTTCCCTTGATCGACTTGATTTTGACTAAAATTGATGAGAAAACAGCTTATGAGTGGGAATTAAAATTAACTGATGATAAAATGCCAACCCGCCAGCCCTCTGGAGCCATGAATTGTCCACACAGCAGGCTTTCCGTAGATACACATACATTGGCAGTTGAGGAGACTCCACTTCATAACACTATATGCGTATTCGACTTGTTGGGATCTTCTCGCAGTACGTGCAAGAGTTACAGTGAATCTGCTAAGACATGCAGAGCTCACTAATCTGAACTATATTGTGAAATGGATACCTCTTCTCGAGCCTGAGGAGTTGCTTCTTAACGACTTAGCAAAGCACATGACTAAAATAGCATGTACATGTGCAAAACAGAGGGCTGTAGGAAAATGGGCTCCCTGGATGAAGCTACTGCTGCCAAATGAGACTGACAAATGAGACGGACTGCAACCCACAAGTTCCGTATGCTGTAGCTGCAGCTCTGTCCACAAAATATGGATCTACATCCAATCAGCAAATCGAGATCGGAAGTAACTCAGAGGAAACAAGCAGAATAGTAAGGCATGCCTTTTATAATTTAGAGGAGGTATGATGCAGGAGCAGGAGGCTGCATACTGAAGCTTTTCATCGGGAAAAAGTGAGCATAATCTCAGAATGCATGGATTTAATTTAGACTCTAAATTAAAAATGTTTCAGAATGAATAAAAAATAATGAATTTCGCGTTGGCATCGGCCATCGCCACCCAAAAGTTGCTCCCTTTGGTGTAAGGTCCCAGCTGCTCTGTTTCTAAATTTTACTAAAATGTCACTAATATGTTGAAAGAATCGAAAAACCTCTCCATTCACTCGTAATTAGAGTTGCGGGTGTCGGGTGAAGACGAGCATTTTATGTGAAAAAATATTATCCGGTTCTTTCGTTCCAAAATGTATGGAAAATTCTTGTGTAAAATTCAAAAATTTTACCTCTATAGCCTTGTATCCCCATTTGTTTTTTTGTATTTTAGTGTGTTTTTATTGTTGTCTAGATGTCAATATTGTCTGAATAATTTAAAGAAAAATATCGAACAGTTTCCTTGAAAATTCGAATTTTATCGAAATACGGCGACGCCTGAAGGCGCATATGGCGTTATTCCTAAAGACGGGCGCACTGATGATGGCGTCGAGTTTCAGTTGGACGTATTTCTGCCAGACGGAACTACGTGCATTAATACATGATCCCTGAGATCCATAAGTATACATGCATAACAGGGCTCACGTCATAATGCACATAGCTCTGTTTAACAGAAATAGTCGCTGCTAAGAAATTATCGTGACATTTATTCGAGCTGAATCCTCGGGGATTACGACATCCCGCGCAAATCCTTAGGTGGCGACCTGTTGCTCCGAGTCCGAGCCGAATGCTCAAGTCCGAGTCTGATGATGGATGAATGGAACGCGGTGACGTAGCCGCGCTATCGTGGGTCAAGGGAACGCTGTGCCCGCGGCTGGAGAAGGGGCCCCACGTTCGTCTCCCCCGGGTAAAAACCGCCTACGTCGCTTTGGAAGTCGCTGGCAGTTACGATGTTCTTCCGCGCCGCGGGGTAGCGCCGGTCTCCCGGGCCTTGTTGCCTCTCCTCACCGGAAAAAGAGAATCTTGAATTTGCCGCCAAGAAGTATTTCTTCTTAAACCAAGAATTTTTCTGGTTGATATACACTACTTTTTTGCTTAACCCGGACATTATTTTTCTTGTATCAAGAAAAAGTCAGCTTAAAGCAAGATAAAAAAAAATTCTTGGCGGCAAATTCAAGAATCATCGTGCTTGATCCAAGCTACTTTTTTTCAGTGGCGTGGCGTGAATTGCGATAAATCGATTCTTATGCCTATTAAACCTATGCAAAAGGGTCGATAAACAGGGTGTTCGCAGCGAACACTTTAATAATCGATTCTTTACCAGAGGTACCTTTATGTATTCTTTACCTTAGGTTTAAATGGCATGACAATCGATATATCGCAATTCACGCCACACCACTGTTTTTTTCAGTGCGGTAGTTTAAAACGCGTCAAGTTGCTCAAGTGAGCGTGAATACCTCTGCCGTGTTAGGAAAAAACGCCGTATGAGCCTTCAGGCGTTGCTGAATTTCCCCTGGAAAATGACTAATTTTCGGGAAAATTGTTGAATATTTCTCTGCCAATTTCTCAGATAATTTTGTTTGCAATTTGATCTGACATTTCTGAAAATTTTATGGAGAAATATTCATAATTTTCCTTCTAAATAAACGTTTTATCGATAGAAATTTGGCAACTCTCGAATGTTTATGCGGCGTTTTCTCTTGAGACGGCAGAACTTTATTCGCTATAAATGCAATGATCATTGGCAGTTCCAGCAAATTGACAACACTGGCTTTCCTCCATTTAAACCTATGGAAATATATCGATTCTGGAGGGGACAAGTACTCCGACAAGAATCAATTATTTTACACATGTTCAAATGGACGTAGGCCAGTGTTGCCAAATTTCTGGATCCGCCTCTGGCAATGATCTTCAACCGGAATCCCAAAGCAAAAGCATCCCTTAAAAATTACTCTTAAAACGCTGCCAAGCCACGGGGCATGTCGTCTGCCGCCGCTGGGCGTATGAGTATCTGAAAACTTCAACCCGGCGTTAATTTCGATTTTTTCCGATCAAAGCTACTAATTTAAGTTGTGGCTCTGTCGCTGTGTCATAAGTATAATCATTGTAATCATTATAGCAGTAAGTGATGTTGAAAAGTAACTCCAGCCCATGGGGACCACAGGAGTCAGCTAAGAGTGACCCGTCCACTTAAGGTTTTAATCGACTTAATTATGATAATTTAATCGACTTAATTATGATAATTTTGAAGGGGAGCCCCTTGAGGACCCTCAAAATTATCTCGCGCCAACCTGAATATTTGTTTGGGGTCAGTCTATCTCCGGCAAGGACTACATGAGTGTAAGGTTTTAATCGACTTTATTGTGCTAATTTTAAGCTTCTTCTCTTTTTTTATTATTATTTTATTTATTTGAGGTACGTGCCCGTCGTCAACCCCTCCCCCCCCAAGGGAAATATTTATTTTTTTATTCATTGTTTATATTATTTAGGTATATTCACCACTCTGTGGTACTCTATTTATACCGGCACGAACTTGGCACGTTTTTGATGCGCCGATCAGTTCGCGCTGAATGACCATCGTCTCTTTTTTTACTATTATTTCATTAATTTGAGGGACGTCAAAAACCCCCTATGGGAGTTTCATTTTTTATTTATTGTTTATTTATGTTATGTTTTTGGTGGTTCCCGTTCAATGGGAATGTCTTATGCAATTATTGCAACATTTAATTTGCCAGAAAACGAGTTCCTACAGCGTAAATTAAATTTACCCGTTAATCATTGTTTTAGACGCGAGAGACCACAGCAGCCCTTGAAGAGATGTTTTCCAACTCCGCCGGCTAAGCAGAAGGGACCTGCGAAACCGGGAGTTCGTGGCAATAGCGGGAATTCCACGCCCTTGGCTTCTCCTTTTGATAAAAAATCATTTACGCTCTCTTCGCCACGGTCGCACACAAAGTAAGTAAAACTAAACGCACAGAGATATTCTAAAAGGGAGATTTTCGAAAATTGGAAACGACAGACAAATGAAGATAAAAACGAGTGTAATTATCTCAAATTCTATATCATACGATTGTTGATCAACATTACATTCAGTTGTCATTACGTGATCCTTGTAGTATAAAATAGCAGAGGATGTTATCGATCTTTAGAGGATCTCATGAGATGGCGGTTGCTGATCAGCACTCGACATGATGTTGTTGCAGTGTAAAGAAACCCAAACTTTGGATAGAAGTCTTAGACTAGGATGAGCTACTACCAGAAAATTTGGAAACTGAATGGTTAGAATTTTGTAAGGAACTCATAGATCAAATTTCTCCACACAGAAAGCATGTGACCAAGGGAGGAGCTTTGCTCCCTTCTAGGTTTTGAGTCTGGAGGCTTCAAAGCGAGATGTTCCTTCGTAAGCGAGAGGTGCAGCGAATTGTATCATCGAACAAAGTGGTGAGAAACAGGTTCATAAATTAATTTACACACATTTTGTTGGAGATATGCAAAAATTAATCTAACAACGCAGCACAAGGACCATCCCTACTGCACCTGTTTCAGTCAGTTCAGATCCTTCTCCGTAGCTTTACGCCGTGTTTGTCTCGTTGCTGCAAAACTGAATAAATTCTATTTCCGAATTAAATTATATCTTATTAATTTCATAACCGTAATATCTTCGCGTTTAATTTACTCCGCGGCCACCATACAAAGTTCAAAAAGTTGCGCGGTAAAAGTTTGCTTCAGACTCTTCATCCAGGGCTGCCATCTTTTTTTAAGAAAATAGAATTTTTGTTGGGTATTTAACTTTAATTTTAAGTTGATTGAGTTGACTTCTGGGCTGTCTCCCCTGATTTTACTCTCTTACACGGTACGAGTGGCAGTTCGACACGATCTTCGTGTTGACACTCGTGCTGTTGAGAAATCTACTTAGTTTTTTACTAAGTTGGTCCCTCGGTAAACATCGAGAATTCGGCGACGGATTCTTCTTCATTTTTTGGTCCGTAAACATCGAGAATTCGGCGACGGATTCTTCTTCAATTTTCATGTGGAATGTTTCAATAACATTCAGGAAAACATAGAGGGTCAACTAAAAAAAGGATTGATAACTAAAAAAGAAGAAAAATCCCCGGTTAAAAATTACCAAACGGCAACAATGCTCTTTGACTACTCGCCAGGTGAGCCGAGATGTGACGCCCTTGAAAGGCATTCCTCGGGGATAACTGAATGCCTCGATGGGGGTCTAAGGGTAGGTTTTACGAACAGAAAAAAAGAACGCCTGGCCTTGAAACCACTTTCTTCTGCGTTGTGCTATACCAACAGACTCCGTCCGACGAATATATATTTTTAAAGCGCTCAGTATACACAAAATTCTAAGTGTCAATGTTCCATGTGATGATTTTGTCATTAATTTTTCTTAATTTTTAATTATTTTTCTTCCGTCATTAATTCCTAATTTAAGTATCTTTTTGGTGAGATTTCTACCGAATGACCTGATAAGTCTACCTAATGAACCTAACTACATTTCAAGTTGCCGCATTTTTCTCCCCGTTCCTCATCCCTTCGAACCTGAATCCAGCTTGTATATGATCTTGTGCATTTGTTTGTGTTTATCAACCAATTGACATTTTGTCTCATCTTGCAATTGGTCTCCTCTTTGCTTTCGCCTCTTCCCGTCCATCCCCCATCAGTGTCAGTACTTCAATTTGCGACGCACAGTGTCAGCACTTCAATTTGCGACGCGTGGAGGAGGTTATCAGAGCCCTAGACCCAGGGAGCTCACCAAAGCTGGGCCCTGGGATTATTCTTGGGGAGACTGACGATCGAGCGGCACTTGTCTACTCCTCATCCCTTCGACCCGGATTCAACCAGTGTATGATTTTGTGTGCCCTTGTATCGATCAGCAATTAGACAGTGTGTCTCATCGCAATTTTGGTCTCTTCTTGTCTTCGCCTCTTCCCGTCCATCCTCCATCAGTGCTAGCACTTCAATTTGCGACGCATAGTGTCAGAACTTCCATTTGCGACGCATAGTGTCAGCACTTCAATTTGTGACGCGTATCTGCCTGCACTTGAAGAGCGACGCCACTCTACCATTTAAGCTATACGCCATCTCACAGAAAAAAAAAAAAAAAAAAAAAAATCAGAGCGCCTTGAAACTTTCTTTCGAATTTTTCAGGATTACGAAGAACACACTCACCAAATCGCGTAGGATTTTTGCTCAATTTCTGTTAAAAACAAACGATAAGATGGACAATTAGGCAATGTTTCAGTTACGCAAATTCTGGCTAAATTCATTTAGTTTTCAGCCCCGAGTCTAAATAAAAAAAAGAAAAAAAAAAGTAATAAGAAGCGAAGGCATTTAATGGAGCAAAACGGATTTTTGTGTCATAATTATGTGCGTTTTCAAAGGAGGACACGATATTGATGTTTCGTAGGTTGAGATTCGCGCAAAACCCCGCGCAGCAATGCGGACGAGTGAATGGAGTTCAACTTAAAACCCTGAATGAGACAGGTCACAAACTACAAGCTTGTAAGGCTTCGTAATTCGAGCTCCTAAATGACAACGATTCAAGGACGTTCCGTTAACGATGACAAGATTCAGATAGAGGTGGCTTTTAGGGGTTTTTCCGTCTTGAAATGATAAAGAGCGTTGATTCCTTCCCTTTTGATTTTTTTACACAATAATCACTAAATTTTCGAAAATGGGAGATTTCCTTTGATAGGTATCATATTTATTAGGCACTGAGAAAATTTTAGAGGAATCCCTGTCTCCTCGGATATAAATCATGTTAAAATTAGAAAAAATTTCTCCCGATACTTTGAATTCATAAAAACTTGAATCAAAGCAAACATTGAAAAGAAGTCTTCAAAACAAAGTAAATTTTAGACGAGTAGTCATACCGGGTGACCCACAGAATGCAGCGTTCGACTTAACTGACCGTCGAGGTTTTTTGTTAGTTTCTATATTGTTACTTTACAAATAATTCACAATTGAGTTAAGATGTTTTGCAAAATCAGAATCAACCTAACTGCGTTCCATGTTCTTTCGTGTTTTATTTTATGAACATAGAACTAAACAACATATCGTTCGGGACTTTCTGTGAACTTTCCCAAGTAAATTCTAAGGAATATAATCCGAAAATTCCAAGTCAGAATGTTGCTCGAATTCCTGTTAAGAAAGTATAACTTAAAAGGAAATTTGGCAACATCAGACGGAGTTACGATGATTAATCCGTCCAATATGTAATCCAATCAAATGTGAGCTGGACTTTTGTCAATGACCATGATCAGTCAAGCGGGTCAGCTTCATTTTTCAAATTAATCAATTGTTAATCAATTAATAATTAATCAATTTCTCCGGCACTTGCGTCGTTCGGTATGAAAATTTGAAGAGATAAATGTTTTACATTCATGAGAGCATCTCGATGCGTAAAAAAGGAGTTTGGTAGTATCGACTTGTAGACGTTATAAAAGCAGAAAAACCAGACGCGGATCCAGCAATTTGGCAACACCGGATTTCCTCTATTCAAACCTATGCGAAATAATCGATTCTTATCGGAGCACCCGGCCCCTATAAGAATCGATACATTTCCATAGGTTTAAATAGGTTTCATAGGCTTAAATAGGTTCCATAGGTTTAGGTCGGCCGTGTAGTGGTTGTAGCGCTTCCTCTATGATCGGGAGGTCCCAGGTTCGATTCCTGGCCAGGCGACCCGAGTTTGATGGTCTCAAACAATGCACTGGAAAAAAAACACATTGGATCTAGAGTCCAGACTCTTAAAAACATCGACAAGAAAAAATACTCTTGATTCAATCAGATTTAAGCTTGAATCAAGAAACAAGCCTCTTAATTTGAGCGGATTTCCTTTTGATTTTAGCTTAAATCTGATTGAATCTAGAGTCCTTTTTCTTGTCAATGTTTTCAAGAGTTTGGACTCTAGATTCAATGTGTTTTTTTTACCAATGTGGCTTGTAGGGACGGAGGGGGGATGGGACTAAAAGCACAGTATTAGCCCTTTTTGGCTTTCTGAAGTAGTAAAAAAAAAAAAATAAAAAACAATGTTGCCAATTTGCTGGATCCGCCAATGAGAAAAACTATGATGATGGAGGAGAGTAATGGAAATGCCTTTCTTAATAAAGCAGAAAAAGAGTGGCCAAAAACAAGAGTTCGCACGCATTAATGGAGTAATTCATCAAGGCACTTCACTCAATGCGATGAGGGTAACTACCTCGATTAGGGTGCTAATTTTAACTTAAAAGAATTAGTTCAAAAAGTGATTTATATGTTTACTACAGGGTGATGCATCTTTATGACTAAATGAGTGGACTAATTTAATGCAAGCTCACTTTTTAAGGTCGTTTGCCGGCTAACGATACAATTTTTCAGCAGACGAATTCGGGACTAAGTGAAGCAAGAGAGGTGGTACATATTGGCACGAATCGTTAGTCGCTCAAGACTAGCACGACATGTTTTGACACCGAGCTTCACTGAAGCACGAGAGGGTCATTTCGCTTTCGTGAGCCATTCAGGCAGGGGCGCAAAAATCGCCTTCAAGGAGGGATGTATGCAATCTCACGACAGTCGTTTCGAGCCACTCAAATCTGGTCGGAAAAGTGCCAACACGTACGAACTTCTTTTGCCAGACGTTGCCCTTAAATTTGATATCATCAATTGAAAATGATTTCTACCGTAATTATTACATGACGAAAAATCAAATACAACCCGGCATAACGTACGAAAATGTCATCCATTTTGAACCATTTTTCATAACTACAGAAAAATGATTTTGCATCTTTTTCATCCTGGAATATATGCTGTGCTTACAGAATACTCTAACCCTGGTCACATTTTTCAGAAACTAAGTTTTCCTTTAAAATTCCTGTAGAATTTTTACTTAGTGTGTTAGAACTGGAGACAAATAAAAGAGATATCGATAATATATTTTCAGATTAACTTGCTAACTTCACAAAAAATAGATACAAAAGTTCGGCGCATCATCCCCCCAAAATATCTCACTACATTTAGAAAAATGCACCCCAAAAAAGCATTGTTACTTTTAAGGAATTTTACATTTGTCAAACGTCAAACGATGTTAGTGGACGTCAATGAGTAACATTTATGCTATTTAATCAATGAAAAAATGGATGCTCCAGAAAATCATTCGTTCACCTTCAAAGATGTTACACAGTTTGCAAAAAATGATTAAATTTGTGAATGTAAAAATGAAAAGGAAAAATATTTGTACTTCGTAAGTATGCTTATGCGCCTCTGAAACAAGATAGTCAAATCTTGTTGCAGATAGACAAAAAGTCCCAGCTAGACGAAATCAAAGCTGGCAAGAAAATGTTTTGCAAAGGCAACGAAAAAGAAAAATAGCTAAAAATTTAAATGTGAAGGAAGTCACCGTCGAATCTGAACGAACGGAAAAAATCGTAAAAATTGCAATTCTCTTTTTTCAGTGATAAGTAATACGAGGATTTCCGACTGAGGCGCTGACACACAAGCAACAAAATAAGACTGGCGAAAGCAAATTGGTGAGAGGTGAGAGGGCTTTTGAGGCTGCTTAAAGGGACGATCCTCAAAGAGAACTCAAGATCTTTTGTAATTTCTGACCTCTGAGAAGTTGGATACTAATGATTGAAACTAAGTACGTCAAGGAGGGCACGTTTCAAAATCAAGGAGCTGAGATTGATCAATAGTGGGTATTTTTAGTGGTCAGTGAATTAAGTACATTTACTCATAATTGGACGGATTTAACCGCGGTGAGCCTGCCTGCAATGGACATTACCTAATTTCTTATCATATTTCACGTTTGAACTGAAACATTCAGCAACGTTACACCTTGAAACTTTCTCTGAATTTCTCCAAAAGTATAAATAATATACTGAAGAAAATTTAAAGGCAGAATGTTGTTTAATTATCTTGAAAAAAATGAAACATGCGAGGAAATTAGGCATCGTCCGATGCAGTTCGGCTACTTCTGGCTGGAGGCCAACTCATCGGCTCCTAGACGAAGGAGCGCATCTCCATTCCAATGTTGCAAAATCTACGTACGCAACTATCAAGAGTGGCGGTAGCCACCCCCGGTCGAGGATTTAGTCACACGACAATGACCGTGCAAGACATGTCCAAAATCAAACTGATTTTTGACGATATTTAAGGGGATCACAAAATCTTTGAAATTTTCAATGTAAGATGTCCAATACTGACGTCCTAAGGAAGAGCGCCGTATGAACAGTCAAGAGTTGCCGAATTTTCTCGGCTGAAATTTTAATTTTTAAGGAAAGTTATGAATATTTTTCCTTGAAATTTTCAGGAGCTTACTAACAAAAATACGAGCAAAATTCTCTGAAAAATTGAAAGAAAATATTCATAAGTTTACCAGGGAATTATTATATTATCAAAGAAAATTTGGCAACGCCTGGAGGTTCATACGGCGTTCTTCCTTGGCACGGCAGAATGGTTTCCGAATAAGTAAAGTTTATGAAATGAAATTTGGCAACATTGAAATAAAGTTACGATCCCTCGTCCAGGAATCGTACGTTCCTCGCACCGACGTGCTTTCGCTCGCCAAACAAAAAATCGAAGTCCCTGAAACGATAACTAAAATTCCAACATCCAACAACAATACAACAACAAGGACTCCGGAGAGTCGGTCTAGATACACTTTATACATACTTTACAGCGGCGAGGCTCAGACGTTGGTGCCGTGCTCGTCTCGTTCTCGATCCCGGTAGGTCTCCTCGCTGATGGCCGACGGCGGCCGCCTCATGACCGGCGGGAGGACCGGAACACCACGCTGCCACACCCGCAGGGTCTTGGCGTCGGGTAGCGGCGGGACCGGCGGGTTCGTCGCCGGCGGGATGATCGGGAGCCCGTAGTCGGGCGGGTAGTCGGCCGCCAGGGTGTTGTGGTAGCTGAAGTCGTCCTCGGAGAGGCCGCTCACACTCAGCACGTCGCTGATGATCGGCGTCCGGTCGTCGAACCGCCGCCCGGTGTTCTTCAGGTACTCGTTCTGGGAGTTCTCCCAGAAGCCCGGGGGGTACAGGTACTCGGACGTCTGGGACTGCGACAGACTCACCGGTCGCGGGGGTGGTTTGTTCAAGGGCTTGGGGTCGTACTGGTCGTAGTAAGCCGGGTGGGTGGCTGGTGTATACGGCGGGGCTTTCACGTAGCTGATGGTGTCATGCGACATCTTCTCTTCGTCTGTCTCGTCGTCGTCCTCTTTCGACTCCTTGTCTTTCTCACCTTTATCGTCCTTTTTGATCTTGATCTCGTTGATGATTTCAGTCGCCTTCGGGAGGCGTTTGATCTTACTCATGAGGAAGGCGATGATACCCAGGATGAGGACGATCATGATGATGAGAACGAGGCTGAGGGTGTTGATGCGCCCGTCACCCAGGGCGGAGGCGCCAATGAGTCGCTTCGAGACGAAGAGTGTGAAGTTGGCTTCGGTATTGCCGGCTCGATTCTCGACGACGCAGAAATACTGCCCGGCGTCGGACTCCTCGATGTTCCGGATGATAAGCGAGGAGATCTTGTCGGTGAAGCCGTTCTCGAGGATGACGAACTTCTGGTTGAGGTTGTAGATGTAGGAGTCGTTGAAGAGGATCTTGCCGTCCTTGTACCAGGTGATGTGGCTCTCGGGGGTGGAGTGGACGCGGCAGAAGATGGTTGCGTTGCCCCGCTCGACGGCCTCGACGTAGCGGTTGTCGTACTTGACCTCCGGGCGGCAGGCGAAGTCGTCGATATGGAGCTCGGCGAAGGCCTTGTTCTGGACGCGGTCTGGTCCATCACACATCGGCGGAACAGAGTACGGTACGTTCCTCTCGTTGAGCCAGACTTTCATCCAGCGGAGGGAACAGTCGCAGAACCACGGGTTGTTGTGTAGCTCGATCCGGCGGAGCTTGTTGAGGTCCCCGATGGTGTCCGGGCCGAGGTACGTCAGCTGGTTGTCGTTCATCTTGAGCGTGTCCAGGGCGACGATCTCCTGGAAGGACTTGGGCGAGACGACTTTGATCTGGCAGTTGGAGAGGTCCAGCTTCAGGAGGTTCGGCACCAGGTGGAAGGCGAAGGAGTCGATCTTCTGGATGGGGTTCTTGGCGAGGGAGAGCTCGCGGAGGTAGGGCGTGTCCTGGAACGTCGAGGACGGCACGTAGGTCAACAGGTTGTTGGTCAGGTCCAACTCGACCAGGTTCGTGAGGCCTCGGAGAGAGTGGGCGTCGACCTGACCGAGCCGGCAACTCCGCAGGAAGAGCTTCTGCAAGTTGAGTAAGTTCGTCCGCATGAACGTGTCGCGGGGGAGGATTTGGAGGTTGTTCCCGGACATGTCTAAGACTTGCGTCTCACTCTCGATACCTTCGGGGATGGTGATCAACCCCCTGTCGATACATTCGACTGTTCTTTTCCCGCTCTTCCATTTGCAGGAACACACGGACGGGCAGTATCCGGGGCTGGCCCTGATTTCGTGCACGACCAAGAGGACGGTGAGGGTTACGTAAGCTAAGTGCATCGTGCAGGTCGCCGTATCCTAAATCCGTGACATGGGATGTCCCGCGCTGCGATAATCCAAGAAAGTCACTCCGAAGAGGGAAAAAACACTCCACGGACACGGAACCTTTTACCGCGCACAAAAAATATGACACGACGGGGGAAACACTACATCCCGCGAATGGGGTTTTACGAGCTCGCGAGTGAACTTTTCGCCGAAAACCCGCGTTTATTTCGAGGGCGCACAGTTAATAAAATTTATCGCTTGACCCGCCGAGGAGAAAACAAACCGCGGTCGTAAACTTTCTTCACTCCGACGAGGGCATGACTCTCGGTCGTGCGTTCCGAAAAAAAATCGGCGACGAAAAAAAATGAGAACTTTCGATACGGAACTTTAACAACGTATAAAATTCAAGCACCACACACAATTAACCGCGACACAATATTTGAAGATCAGAGTAAATATTTCCACAGATCCAGCGCACTCATAGGTAGCGTGACGCAGAAACCGGATCGATAACCGCACATGAATCACTAGAGGTATTCCACACACAGAGGGAACGCGGAATTTTTTTTTTTTTTTTTTTCCAACTCGTTCACGGAAAGCGAATCGATTATACTGCTTTGAAGTTCGGAAATCGGTTTAGAGCGATATAGCGGACGACGCGACGTTCCACGAGCTCAGACCTGAACGGACTGACTCGACGGTGGGCACGGCTGGCGTACTCGACTCGAGTCCCGCGGTGAGGCTTCTCGCCACGTCGCGCGATCGGGCGTTTTACCGGCGTTTACCTTCACGCTAATTCAAAACAACATATACGTATAGGGAATCGTCATTGGGTTACGCGGTTTGGCCGGCGGTGGGTGGGGGCTCGGCGAAAGCGGGCAAACATGTTTCGGTTGGCCCTCAACCGTGACCGGAGCGAGAGAGAGGGCCGCGCCGGAGTGAGACGGCGCGAGAGAGGAACCGTTCTTTGTGAATGAGGCACCTTTTCTTGTAACACTGGTAGCGAGACGGCCATCTTCTTTCGGTGTTTCCTACGTTGGACATTACACCCATCAGTCTTTCGCTCCTCTCGCACTGCCCCCCCCCCTCCTCCCCGGGCACCGCGCCCTCCCCCGCTTCGGCGTCCGGCCGCGGTTGCCAAGTCGTGTGATCACGAACTTGAACTCTGAGTCGGTCGCGGGAACCGGGATAAGGCCGCTCGTGTTGGGGATTTACGCAATACGCTAGGATCGTAGCCGCGGTTAGTCATAGGTATTTAGACACCTTAAAGTTCTACACTGAATAAAAAAATCTCGGTGTATTTACCAAGAAAAGGGTAAAATTACCAAGAATTCAGGGTTCGGAGAGTTTAAAAACGAGCCTGCATACTACCGTGCTATGCACTGAAAAAAAATCTCGGTGTGTTTACTAAGAAAAGGGTAAAATTACCAAGAATTCAGGGTTCTATTTGATCCCAGTTTTTACTCGGTAAAATAACCATTTATGGAATTGGTAATTTTACAGAGAAATCTCGGTAAAATTAATGAACTTCCTCGGTAATTTTACTGGACCTTGGTAAACACGCCAATATTTTTTATCGACTGTGGAAGAATTACCGAGATAAAATGGCAAAGTTACCGGGAATTGATTACCAATAAAAGTGGTATTCTTACCTGAAAAAAAGTAAAAATACCGGTTTTTAGGTAAGCTTACCAGTCTGCCTTGGTAAAATTACCAATAATTGGTAAAAAAAAGTGAGATGGTAAAGGTACCAACGGACCTCGGTAAAGACGCCGATAATTTTTTTTCAGTGTAAGGATCGTATACCTCTGAAAATTTTGAAGACGAATAAATCGATAACTAAGGTGCGAAACCTCGTATCTGCTTGCGCTGTTTCGAAATCTCAGCGCCGATTCCATTTTTCCTCACAGAAGTAATTCAATTGTATACTTTGAAATTTTTACAAAATAATCTACTGAAAGACCAAAACGCATTTTTTCGGCGTTTTTGACGCTCCTGCCCCTCTCGCAACGGTTTTGTGACGTGAGGCTCTATCCTTTAACACGTAAAAAGAAAATGGTGTAACGCTTACCTTGAGCCTCCCTTATAGCGCTATTTAATTCATGAGCGGCCCTTAATAGAGAGAAAAATTAGAGGAAGTTCGCAAGTTTCTCGAAGAAAAGTAAGGAATGACCGAAAGTTTGCGACGTGTCAATTGAAGATACGTAGTTTCGCACTTTGGGCATTTGAAAAGGGGAGCGGGGCTTCATCCACATGCAGATACAAAATTTTCAGTCGGGCGATTTTTTTCAAGTGCAATTAAACGAAACTGGGTGTAATTCATTCGTACAATGCAGTTTTTTTGACCGTCGGAAAATTAACAATGTCGCGATAAAAATCAGTTTGAGTGAATCGCATCGGCACAGCAAGTAACGTTGGAATTGAGTTAAGATGCAAATAAAACAGGTTAAGTGCCTTCAGTTAATATAGCATGCAACGTACATTTCATTCTAACGCCTGGAAGCAACTATTCGAGCTCCGCGGATGTCTGTGTTGCATACGCACGGATATGAAGGCGTTTTGATCCTCCCGGCACTCATCGCTTCAGCTAGATCCGCAGCGCAGCGGCAGTCGGGAGCACAGAGGATCAAAAATGACTGAATCCCTTCAATGCTTCGTTTACACTACAAATGCATTCTCTAAGAAACTAATTGGGCTTTTTTCCCATCCAAAAATGTCTCAAGGCAAACTGTATTTTATAGCTCTATCATAATGACACTGCAACGAGTTCCTTTTTACGTGAACGACTACTCATTTAAAATTGGTATTTTTCTGGGGGGCACAGAGAAGTGGCTGCCACGCTCCTTCTACGTATGAAAAATACATTCTCCACCCGTGGCTGAGTGTGAAATCCGCGGGTATTTTGCGGCAAATGATACACGCATGCATTCACCATGTTTTCTTCCAAAAAATTTGATGTGCATTCAGATACTATCTGAAGAAAAGTTCGCGGTTACGACACGAGTTTGCGAAATCGGTGATGAATGTTTGCAGATCTCTGAGGCATGGCATAGCGTGGAGGCCTTAGCTGCATTAAACCATTTTAGAATGTCACTCATTAGCACACGGAAAGTTCAGATGCTTCTTATAATCACGCTCACGTCTACATCAGTGGCGTGGCGTGCTTTGCGATATATCGATTGTTATGCCATTTAAACCTATGGAAAAGGATCGATAAACAGGGTGTTCGCAGCGAACACCTTAATAATCGATTCTTTGCCGTAGGTTTAAATGGCAGAACAATCGATACATCGCAATTCACGCCACGCCACTGGTCTGCATTCTTTTCTTAAGAGCGTAACAGAAATGAATGAACTTATTTTATTACTCCTAGCATGAATGAAGGCGTAGATCAAAGTGCTGGGTGATGGAGTATTCAACGAGCTCCTTTTTTATCGCTGAAAATCGATTCAGTATTAAGTTTCTCTTTAATCGCTCTGCAACGGTTCATGTGTTAGTCAGCCCGCTCCTTTTATAATGGTTTTACATTTTTTTTTTGTCAGAGACAGAAGTAGGGTTTACCTACAGAGTACTGAGCGAAATATTGTAAAGGATTCAGAAATTCACTGTAATCACAAGGTGACTTTGATGACAGTGTTTGACTGCAACTGTTCCTGCTCAGAATATGCCCAAATTGCATACATAAGTAATTGAAGGCGCTCAGGTGTTCCTCACATGCACAAACTCTTAAAAGTGCCCACCTTTTGCTTCACTGAGTATACAAATCCGTGAAAACGGAGAAGATGAGCGACCAAACGTGGTCAGGATTTAGGAGGCTGCCTTTAGCGTTCTCACATCATACGAGCAGCACACGATTTTGTAGGAGTTGGAAAACTCCCAATTTTCATTCTGCATCGTAAACTAAAACTGACCAGACACGAAACTTCTGTGGCAGTTTTCATCATGAATTTCTTTCCTTTTAATTTTTAATAAAGTCCAGTAAGTTACACTCGGTGCAATTCATATAGCGGCTCCGCCTCAGTGTCAAGAAATGGGATTACAAACTACTGTAAAATCGAATGAATCTTTCATGCCGTTTCAGAAAAGTTGGGGGATTGCTGGCTAGATTTCTAATTTTGACAAAAACTGATACCCTCCTTCAATTTTTTTAATACTATTAATTGGGGACGTGTATTTAATACAAACTCAACAACATGGGTAATACGTGCAGAATTAGACTTAACTCAGCGGCAATAAAATGTATTTATTTCTGAGCGTTCTGTCAAAAAGGACGACCAAGAGCTGAATCGGTGGGCAATAACCATTATAGAATGAGGATGAATGAACGGCTTCTGTTTAGCTCCTTTGATTCCTCCTCAGAGACAGAAAATCGTGAGAGTGGCAACGCAGCGATGTTCCAATACTTTTTCTTTTTTATGTCCATGAGCCTCCCACAAGGCATAGACCTAAGTGATTCCAATCCGTAATTCCTTCCCCCTCCCCCCGCAGCCGATATCTTACATTTGACACTTTATTTATCCATCCATGTTCTTTATTTTTTCCTAGCCGCGCCTCGTCCTGCCCGAACTCCACGTTGCCACATTTCGAAATCTATAACCCGGAATCGTAAAAAACCTATTAATTTTTATACGGAAACCGGATAAGACTATTTATAACTCTTCCGAAAAATCAATATCGTGGATAAGGCTCGAAATTTCCCAATAATTTTCGCTAATTTTCCACCTGCGGAAAATTTCTCGCGATCTGGCAACATGGCGCGAGGCTACGGCTCCTCACACCGCGCTCGTTTTTCTTAATCAAATGCATCTTTAATTCATCTAATTTAATTCCGCTTTTTATTTTATTGCTTTTTTCGTTGTTAATTTCTCAACTCTCGGGCTTCAACACGGATGTATCCCCTATCCTCTCGCGGTGGTGGGAAAAGATCCTGTATGGGGAAGGGGGAGGGGATGGGACGCACCGTCGTCGGCTGCCCACTCCTTTTCCCGAAGTTCTTAGGGATAATTCATTAGTACAAACAGATAATTTGGAGCCAGGTCTTGATTCGTTCGTGATGAGCGTCGTCCAACGAAATCTTGGCAGGAGGGGGGGAGGGGTAGTGGTAGTGATAGCGGGGAAGAGGGGGTGCGGTCCTACCCTAATGTACATGACTCAACCGAATTAATCTCCAGTCTCGATCCGAAAGCATTGTTTTAAGAGTCAGGTGCATCGGACATGCTTCCCAATGACGTCGGATATTTTTGTGAAGGCCACTAAATATGAAGATAAATATATTGAAGAAAAAAATTGTATAATTTCATGGGAGCTCCCCCCCCCCCTTCCCCCGTCCTTGGAAATTCAGACTAAATTTTTAAATGTTCCGATGGGGAAAATACCGGACAGAAAATTTAATTTTTTGTTTCAGTTTAACGTGGGTGTGTCAAATCGTGAGACTAGGTCACGTGTTTTTAAATTTGAAGTTTCAAAACAAGTTTATTTCGAGCGGATTTGAGGGGCTTGGAAGGCGAAGCGCATGATTGCAGCTTTTGAAAATAATGAGATAATTATGATTTTAAGTAAAACTTGTCTTAATGCATTTTTTGTGAAAATTCGCTCCTTAATTCCAATTTTTAAGCATCAAAAAGTCAGTTTGAACTTTCTTTCCGCCACAGGGATGCACCCGTGCGCCTTGTCCTCCAAGCCCCTCATTTGCACTTTTGCAAGGGAAAATGATCACACGTCAGCTGTGGCGAAGCCAGGAATGGGGGGGGGGGTGTCTGGAAATATGGATTAAATTTTGCAAAAGGGAACCACTGTCTTTGGCTCTTCCATAATGAAATTTTTCTGCATAGGGAAACCAATAGCATATATGTTGTTTCTAAGATGAGGCAGAAATTGTGATTCCTCATTGCAAAATGTGGTCCAGTTGACTCGAAAAGGGGTCATTTTTCGCGATTTTCTGTACTTCCCCCTCCCCATGAAAACATGTTTTTTCCTAACTACACCACTGATAGTTTGTATGTGGTGGAAAACGGCAATGATCAAGCTGATAAAGTCAGGTCTTCCAATCAAAATAGAAACTTAAAGTAGTCAAGGTGAATGCACTACCGACGGATATCAGGAAACCGAATAAATCTGACAAGTGCATCAGGCTATGAAATGGCTAACGAACTTTGTTGCCTGTTTGTGATCGTTAATTGGACGTATTACAATCAAACAGAACTATGTGCATTAAGACATGATCCCTGAGAACCATAAGAATACATGCATAAAATGGCTCACGTCATAATGCACATAGCTCCGTTTGGCAGAAATACGTCCAATTGACGGTGCATGCTCCATAGTCTGTGGACCGGATGATTTTGATAAGCAATCGGGAATAGATATCGAAGCTTGTCACCTTTTCGATGTCTATTCTGAGGCTGGTATATCGCGTATTTACGCACATGTTTGCTGTATTCGGTAGTCATACAGTCAATCTTGAGGTTCTATTTAGAAAATGTGATCGGACGAAATTTTGTATCCATATTTTCTGTAAAATGTGAAAAAAGGAATATCTACCGCATTAGCCGTTTGGTTTTATACAAACTTCTTAAAACGTTTCGTTATTTTCCCCACTTGCACTTACTTTTAATGAATCTCTACTATGGAACTTAAAAACCCATATTCAAATTTGATGGTCTCATCCATAGTTTTTCTGATGAAATTAATTTTTTGAAGTGACAAGGAAATCTGAAGAACTCTTTGTCTCAGAACAGTAAATAATCATCACGAAGAAAAAAAAATCAGTGTCCAGGTTATGAGATTTCACTGAGGGCTCATACGTATTTTGACTCTCCTTCGAAGGACACCTTGCCTTGCAGCAGTGACTTATTTTTAGCGATTTACAAGCTTATCGACCTGTATACGAAAACTGCGGCCCGATTATTGAAATTGATAGACAAAGCTATAGACAATCAGGCGTAAGTAGTATGAAGCTATCCTATAGGTTGAAATGGTTGGCTCTTATAGACTGGGGGAGAAAATGATGGACTAAATATCGGGTCCCTCGTGGGTTGCAGTTACTTAGTCTATTACCTACTTCCTTTGTCCATTGCAACCACCAAGAGGATCTCTCCATAGCTCTTTTGTCTTCTTTGTCTATAGCTGTGTCTATGAATTTCAATAATCGGTCCGCTAGGCGTTTAGATTTCCGATGGTCACAATTTTAATTTCCCTTACTTTATTTCAGAATAAGATACAAAAATTGGCATCTCGCGCGCTTTTAAGTCCAAGCCGATTCGAATTTCTAGTCGGAATAACCAGTTCTCCAGCAGCGTCAAATCGAATGCTGCCGTGCTAGGGAAAAACGCCGTATGAGCATTCAGGCGTTGCCATATCTGCTTCAGTAAAAACGAATAAACTGAGATAATTTTGAATATGTTTCTTCCAATTCTTCAGATCATTTTGTTCACAATTGAATCTAAAATATCTGAAAATTCCAAGGAAAAATATGCAAAACTCTCGTCAAGAATACATGTTCTATTCGGGGAAATTTGGCAGTTCTCGGAGGTTTATACGACGTTCTTCCTTACCGCGGCAGAATGGCCATCGGAATATTTTCCCGAAATTCAAAAATGAATTTATGATGTAGAACCGATTGTGCCTCAGCTCTAGCCGGAAGCTTATTTTTTATCCGACAATTCACGCTTTGGTGGACCGGCGGGGATTAACCGAACATTTTATTGGTATAAAAAAATGACAAATATCGGAGGGGACAAAAATAAATAAAGAGTAAAAGGGAGCTACGGGGAGAGTTAAATCCCCTTCCACTCCGTGTCAACACATCCGTCCACGCATGCGTGATGATCGTATGCTCCGAGGCCCATTCATGAGTTCCTCCTCTTCTACTCACCTGGCTTGCTTTTTCTCTTTTTTTTTACAACCGCGCTCATTCACAAATTCGAGGCCGGCATATATCGCCGCACGTCGCTAAGTAGACTAGATGGATTTTTGAGGGATAAAATCTACAAAACCAAGAAGTATATCTGCCAGGAAATATAGACGTTTCCGCATTATACCACTTTTCTCTATGTTGAAAATAGGATTTTCTTTAGTGTTATTACTGGGAAAACAAAGTTTCTTGAATCCAGAGTCAAGACTCCTAAAAAACTCGACAATATGAATTTTTGATGAATAAAATCTACAAAAACAAGAAAAATATATGCAGGAAATATAGACGTTTCCGCATTATACACTTTTTTCTATCTTGAAAAAATGATTTTATTTAGTGTATTATCAATGGTAAAATAAAGTTTCTTGAATCCAGAGTCAAGACTCCTAAATAACTTGACAATATGGATTTTTGATGGTTAAAATCTACAAAAACAGGAAAAATATCTTCCAGGGAATATAGACGTTTCCGCACCATACCACTTTTTTCTATGTTGAAATTAGGATTTTCTTTAGTGTTATCACTGGGGAAATAAAGTTTCTTGGGTCCAGAGTCAAGACTCTTAAAGAATTTGCCAAGAAAAATGCTCTTGATTCAACAGGATTTTTTATTGAATCGAGAGCCAAGCCTCTGGATTCAGGCGCATTTCTTTTTTTTATTGCTGTTTCAAACAAAAGTTTTTTTTTTTTTTTTTTTTTTTTTTTTTTTTTTTTTAAACAAACTTATCGATAGATATTCGGTCCCAGTCTAGGTTTACGTGATATAAGTCCTGACATAAGTACGCGTGCACACCGAAAAAGTTCCCATGATATAACTTCACCTCATTCTCACTTTTATCAATCAGTATTCATGAGTGAAATTTACCGTGGTTGGTATGTGCATCTTTGAAAATATAGCCGTGGGAAATACCATCTTGCATGCGCGCGTGGTGGAAGCCTTCACCATCACATCATTATTAAGTTACATCGTTATCGATTTTACAGCCGCATATTTCGGTGGGTTATCGTTTCCGCACAAAATTTCCGATTTTGCCATTCCCACACAGAAACCTAAATTAACATTTCCGCACAAAATCAGTCCGCAAAACACAGTTTTTGGCACGATTTGGCAACACCGCGCAGATATTTGAATAGTATTTCGCTTAATCCACATACAAAAAATTTACATAAATTAGAAGGAAACATTTTACTAACCTATTGTTAATCGGGGTTCGCTTCACTTTTTGCAAAAAAGATACCACATAGAAAGTGGAGAAATGGTGCTGGGTCCACACCATTTCGCGGGGAAAACAAAGCCAAGAAGTTCCAAAAATTATAACTAGGGTCAAAAATTAATTTTTAACTCTAATTCTTGTGAATTTCTAGTATAATTTCAGTACAATTTCTCTAATTCTAATTCTTTCTCTAGTGTTTTTTTTCTCTTATTAGCAACGTAAGTTTTTCCATCTTATTTTTATGGCAAAAAAAAAGTTATCAGATGGGTATGGGAAATATTTTGTGCGGAAATATCAAAATCCCAGATTTTGTGCAAAAAATGCATTCCGCCCAAATTTCGTATCGAGAATCCCACCGAAAAATCCCTTATTGGTCCCTTGAGCGCCGTGCTGCGCGGTGGCACCTCGAGGCCCATCACAGAAAGACGAGTCACCGATTTCCGGACCTTGAAAGAAATTTTACGATACTCTGCTCCGATTCTCCGGCGAGTATCGTAAACCCCTCTTACCCCCCCCCCCCTTCGCACCTATGACCCAGGTGTCTCCTGAATTAACGATGGTGGTGGGGGGGGGGGGGCTGCTGACACCCACGATCCTGAATGAAGAAGCGGCTGAATGGACCGGATACACCGCGGATGACTTTCCGAAGAAAGGGGCTAAGCGCGGGTGGGGGCGGGAAGGGGAGGGGGGGGCGAGGGCGGCCGAAAAAAGTGTGGAAAATGGGGGTTTTGTGTTTGTTTACGATAATTTATCGGTCACTGTCAAACCGTCCGGGGATTCGACTCGCCCAAGGTCGCCGCGTAGAATGACCCGACGACGACTCGACAGCCACCTTTTTTTTTTTTATTTTCCCCCGTTTTTTCACGCTCTCCGGTTTTTTTATAAACGGATAGGAGAGAGGAATTAGTCCGGTGGAAAAAAAAAAGTGAGGATTATCCCGGGGATTCGAATCAGAGCCGTCCAGTGGCGTGGCGTGAATTGCGATGTATCGATTGTTATGCCATTTAATCCTATGGTAAAGAATCGATTATTGAGGTGTTCGCTGCGAACACCCTGTTTATCGATCCTTTTCCATAGGTTCGAATGGTATAACAATCGATATATCGCAATTCACGCCAAGCCACTGGAGCCGTTGCTCGAGTACTGTGACGCTCCTTTGATTTTTTTTCTCTTTTTTCGGGGGCTAAGCTCTCCAGTGAAGCGAAAACTTGATCTCCAGTCGGAATCGAACTTGGGGAATTATCTTGCAAGTTTTCGGTACTGATTCCTCCGTGCCGTCGAGAGATCAAAGAGCCGGTTTTGAGACGTGAGTGTACACCTCCTTTGAGAAGTTCCGCTCTTCCGACATTAGGAACAATCGGAAGAAATCAAGAAAAGTAGATAGTTGCAGGAGAAATTACTCGCGATAGAGTGAAGCATATACTACTGACGAATTGAAACAGGATATACAAAACCTGGGACTTTCAGGAATGTTTTTGCAGTAGGAAATGGGTCCACTAGGCCCCTCCAACCGGTTTGAAGTCGATCGGACGATGTTGGGGGGCTGGCATTTTTGGGAGTCCATGGGGAATTTCGAATTGAATTTTGGGGAAGGGGAAGGTAGGGTGAGCAATTGCTAAAAAGCCGTTTTTCCACCTGAGCAAAAGGTGATCAATTTCTTGACGATTGAGCAAAAGGTGAGCAATTTCTTGACGATGAATATTTTATTTTTGGGGGAGGTGGGGGGGGCCTAAGTTCACGGATATCCTCCAAAGTTTTTGTGGGCAATTTCTTTAGTAGGGGCGGAAAACGTGCTGGAAAAAATTTTCATGGAAAATTTACTTTTGGCCGCCACGCCACGCCACTGATATACCACTAGACTATTCTAATGGCGCGGCGTGAAAGTTCGGGAAAATACTTAAATATTTCACTGAAAGTATCATCAAATCGTAATAATATTCAGTAATTCGCGCGAAATTAGACATTATTGTTCTTCAACCGAAAGGAGAGTACATATTAGAGGAGATTTGAAAACACTGAATCCTAGAAATGCTCTCGCTACACTCGGCGAACAATTTTCAAAGTGCCGGAGTCCAATCTTCTCTGCCAAGCAAGCAAGCGGTTGGTGGCATTCAACATTTTCTTCAGCCTGGAACGCAAATCATCATCGTTATGCCAGAAATTTACGCAAATTTAGCATTAGAGCGTTTGAAAATCTCAAGGAGTCTGTATGTAAAGTCATGAGTCATAGAATGAAAACATTTGCCAAGTTTCTCTCCAACTTGCGTCATAAAATCACTCCAAGAAGATAGATCAACATCAGTGGCGTGGCGTGAAATGCGATGTATCGATTGTTATGCCATTGAAACTTATGGTAAAGAATCGATTATTAAGGTATATGCTGCGAACACCCTGTCTATCGATCCTTTTCCATAGGTTTAAATGCATAAAAATCGATATATCGCAATTCACGCCACGCCACTGATCAACATCGGGAGCATTGCCCTTGCTTCACTTTTGATTTCATGTGTTAGCAACAATAGATTCTCATATCTTCTTTGCGTATCTACGCCTTGATCGCACTTTTCTTACTAAAATTTTAAATCTGAAAAAAATATTGTTTTTTCAGAGACTGTTCCTGAAAAATAACGATTGAACGAGGCCTTGGTTATGCTGAGGTTTGCAAACTGTTTGCTTTGCGAATGAACGGAGCTACATTTCAACTTTGCAAAATTCTGAATTGCAATTTGTATTTTCGCCAGGAAAATTCAAAGCAGTTTTAATTTAATACATCTCTGCCTTGTCTTCTGAAGACGAGTAAAAATTAGCAGTAGTTCCGAAGAAAATTGGACTGTCATACCACACTGGAAAAAAAAAACACATTGGATCTATAGTCCAGACTCTTGAAAAATTGACAAGAAAAAGTACTCATGATTCAATCAGATTTTTGCTTAAATCAAAAGGAAATCCGCTCAAATTAAGAGGCTTGGTTCTTGATTTAAGCTTAAATCAAGAGTATTTTTTCTTGTCGATGTTTTTGAGAGTCTGGACTCTAGATCCACGGTGTTTTTTTCCAGTGCGATGTAAAAAATTGTAAAAATCTTTTGTGTCAATTTTGATCCTTGGAATGGAGGAACATCTTCGAGTTCGGGACACGGCTTTGGCAATCTCAGTATTGCTCTGTGAGATACCGGTATTTAAGTATCTCTTCGGTGTTTGAAATTTATAATCTCACTGATCAACGAGTTTACCCCGCGAAAAATCATCAGAAATCCGGCAAGTATGCATTCCCCTGCGCGCATTTTGCATCCACTCAAACTGAAACTCAATAATGCACGGCAAACATGTTTTACCCGTGTTTACGCCCACGCTCTCTGCACGGCTATGCGTAACCAGACGCATCATGCATTCAAGACAGGGTTGCCATATCACACATTTTGTCGCGAATTCTATTCTCATGTAGTCATTCACCATGCAGCATGAATTGGAAATATTTTATCAGATTTAGCAACCGAGATTTCTGGGTCCACCTCCAAGTCCTCGCGAACCTTGGAAGTTGGACGCTGAGTCAACGCTGAGCCGGCCACGGGATCTAAGTATTCTTGCAGCTCACTATTATCTTACCTTCTATTTTTCTAGACTTTTGAGGTGGCAAACTGGCATCACTGGAAAAAAAACACATTGGATCTAGAGTCCAGACTCTTGAAAACATCGACAAGACTCTTGATTCAATCAGATTTAAGCTTAAATTCAAAGGAAATCCGCGCAAATTAAGAGGCTTTGTTCTTGATTTAAGCAAAATCCGATTGAATCAAGAGTATTTTTTCTTGTCGATGTTTTTCAGAGTCTGGACTCTACATCCAATGTGTTTTTTTTTTTCAGTGATGGAGGCAAAAAAGGAGGTGGTTGCATCTTGATGATTGTTTGCCCCTTGACGTAGGTCGGTACAACATGGCGTCAATATTCCGGCAAAACCCGAAGTATGAAAAGCGGACTATAACATCCGTTTTTTTTTTTGCTTGGATCAACTCAAAATATAATTTTGAACTCTTCATATCGAATGAATTTTCCGTAAACGTCACCATTTCCAAGGAAATCGATGATGAAAACCGTCCGCATCGACCTACGTCATTGACAAAATCCAAGATCCCCGAAATGTGACCATCTCTTTCTTTCTCTTTGGGACATTGGAATTTCAAAGTCGCCTCAAATAAATGTTTAAATCGTTTAAAAAACTAGGCATGCGAGTTGTGAGGGACCGCAGTGCACACAAGCCGTAGATGTAGATCTATACATATTTGCGCATTAAAAAAAGAATCAAACCTCAAATTGAAAAAAGAAGAAAAAATTGAGGAACAACTGAGTCGAGACGTAATCGAGCATTTTAAATTTTTCTCTCGAGTCTGAGCGACACCTCACTGGTAGCATAGAAAGGATCATTGCGAGTTCACGCATAGCGCCATCGCGCCTTCAATTTTACAGATGCAACACGGACATCCATCATGCACGAATAGTTGTATCTCTGCGCCGTCATCAATGCGTTTTAACTTTGCTCTATTTCCATACTGTGTTTGTTTCAGTTTGTCTTATTTGTATTTTTAGCGGTGCTTTAAAGGCTGTAAGAGCAACACAGCCGTGAATAGAAGGGACGTAATAACCGAGCCTTGTTTCTTATTAATTTTTCTCACGACACCTCATTAGCAGCATAAAGCGGAGCTGCGGAACATCGCGAATTTAAAGCTCGCGCCATCGCGCCTTCAATTTTGCAAATGCAACACGGACATCCATCAAATAAGTATAGTTATATCTTTGCGCCGTCATCAACGCCGGTTCCTGTCCTTGCTCTACTTCCATTACGCGTTTGTTTCCATTTGTTTTATTTGTAGGGAAGCTTCAAAGGCTACGTGAGCAACACAGACGAAGCCAGGAGAGACGTAATCTGACCTTGTTTTTTAATATTTCTCCCGAACAGGTGTGATATCTCACTGGCAACATAGAGCGGAGCGTTGGGAGTTCACGCCTCACGCCATCGCGCCTTCAATTTCGCACACGCAACACGGACATCCATCATGTACGAATAGTTGTATCTCTGCGCCGTCTTTCTATTTGCTCTATTTTCTTATTGTGTTAGTCACGTTTGTCTCATTTGTAGTGGTGCTCCAAGGGCTACGTGGACAACACAGCCGAAAATAATATGTGCACTAATTAATTATCAAGTTGAAAAGAAAAAAAATGTTAGAGGTCTCTCAAGCGATCAAAAGAGCGCACGTCTAAACGTTGACTGTACTATCTCTTCTGCGAGAGTGGCACATGCTAGATGAGGAAGGGGGATGTTTCAGAATCTCCCCTGCGAATTTATATTTTAGAGAGGAAACTATCGGGCGGATTTTCTGAGGTTTCTAGTTTTCAGCATTGTAAAATCATAAAGAAAATTCAGTCAAAGTTTTAACGTATTCCATGCATTTCGACGGCATAAATCCGCAACCATGAATCTAGGTTTTGATGTTAGAAAATCTCTGCACCCATTTTATTTTTTTAAAGGAGAACAAATTGACATCGTTCTTTGAAGTTTTCAAAGAATTTCCCTCGCACACAGAAGAAAAATCACGGCAGTTTTAAAGAAGTGCCGTTGAGTCGTTTCCCGTTTAAAAAATAAAGTACGGCAAGGAGTCTGCGACGTCGCAAAGCGAGATACGTGGTTGCGGACCGTCGATTTTCTTTAATTAAAGGGAATAAAATACTAACGGAGACCTTGAGACGCTGCAATCAGAAACACCCTCTCTGCACCCAGCGATTCAATGGAGACGTTGCATGTGTGAGGAATTTGCGATTTGACTGTTGATTCATATGTTAAAGTTCGCGAGAAACACGATGGTCCCACTGATTTTCTCTGAAATCAATTCCTGAGAAACCGCGTCTACATCAAGACAAACTCTCCATGCAAAGATAGGGAGCAAATACATTAGCAGGGTTGCCGTATTTTCATAGCTTTGAAGTCCCCAAATAAAGTGGCAGCCCTGTCAATGTATTTGCTCCCTATCTTTTCATTGAGAGTTCGTCTTGATGTAGAGGTGGACCCTTAGGATAGCGTGGGATATCCCCTCCATAGTGGCCTCAACTTGAGAGCTTTTTTTGAGCTTTGAAGTTGATTTCAGAGCCAACCAAGTGGCACCATCGTGTTTCTCGCGAACTACTCCATAATAGTCAACATGCAGTCAAATCGCAAATTCCTCACACATGAAACATCTCCATTGTAATGATAAATATTTCTGGGCGATTTGATTTCATAGGTTGGCTGCCATTTTGAGCCCTAAAAGCTCCACGGCCTAACCTCAAAATTATTTACATGTCTGTACTCTTCTCATGTACGTACTCTAGCTCCAACGTATGCGGCAACTGCGGAGCGTTGCAGGTTGCGGAACCGCAGCCGGCGCCAGCAGTAGCTGGAGGTTGTCAGCAGCACTCAGCACATCTGCGAGTGTGCGGGGATCGAATGCCGCTCGTTTATTTAGACGTATCTTCGTCGATATTTATGGCCGCCCATCGAGGGATCAGCAACGGGTAAATGCCGACGCCATACAGTGGATCGAGTCAATGGAGAATTTGCGCACACATATATGTTTTTGCTTCATCTGAGAGCGCGTAATGAGCTTAGTTCGCAGTATTTTTCATAATTTTTTTCTGACATGGGATATTGAGGAAACATTGGTTGAAAAGTGAGAAAATTTGCCGGCTTGTGACGTCATCTGGCGGCATTTTCTATTTATACGCGTGTATTTTAGCAGATTAGGTTACTTTGTCATATTTTCTCCAATTTATAATTGTCCAATTTAGAAACCATGCAAGGCTATCTTCGTACTCAGTTTTCCTAGGAGTATCATTTGGACGTATTTCTATCAAACGGAACTAAGCGCCAATTTGAGTTCCTTTTTAGGAATTTAGAATCCCGGATAGCGCGTTCTGTCAAACGGACCTAAGCGCCATGGAAAAGCATTGCGAGTATAGGACGGAATAAGCCGGACGCCCGATTTCGCCGCCAATCCAAGCCCCCCTCTACCTTCCTCACCCTATGGCGCTTAGGTCCGTTTGATAGAAATACGTCCATTTTAAAGATGAAATTCACAAAATTTAAGACACCAGCAACTTCTCCATTACATCGGTCGAACATGAAATTGTTGACTAAAACTGCAAATTTTGATGTTTGTTCCATCACATTTTAAATTTTAAGAGGTGTCTCTGGATGAAAATTTCACAAGGAAACCAATGTAACCACTTTTAGAACCTCAAAGTATTGTATAGCTGATGTTATAAGCGTTTAAAGTTTCCAAATTTTGACCGACCTCTCCTGTTGACTGGATCCACTGTGCGCTACCGCTCATACCGTATGACACTTGACCTCGACCCCTCGGCAGGTGCCGTCGCGGGAACGGCTTCGATCGGCCGGCCAATTTTGCTCTGGCGATGAGATTTTTCACTCGCGAGATTATAACCACAGAATATGAATGACAATTCAGAAAAGGGTGCATATCGATGGCTGCACTGGAAAAAAAAAAACATTGGATCTAGAGTCCAGACTCTTAAAAACATCGACAAGAAAAAGTACTCTTGATTCAATCAGAATCTGGCTTAAATCAAAAACCAAGGCTCCTAATTTAAGCGTTTTTCGTTTTGATTCAAGCAAAAATCCGATCGAATTAAGAGGATTTTTTCGTGTTTAATGTTTTCAAGAGTCTGGACTCTAGATCCAATGTGCGTTTTTTTTCCAGTGTGAAGAACAATATCGTCTATTTGGAAACTGACAATTTTGCAGGACTAAGAAGGAACTCAGCCATTTTTGTAATTTTGTGGTTAGATTTAAAATGTTCTCAATACAGTATCACTAAAAAAAGGAATCTTAAATTTTCCGCCACTAATGATTTTTTCTTGAATCAAGAATTTTGCTGCTCAATAAAAACTACTTTTTCGCTTAAAAGAGCATTTTCATCTTGCACCACGAAAAATTCGACTACGATCAAGAAAAAAACAATTTTTGGCGGCAAATTCAAAAATCATCATGCTTGAGCCAAGCGCATTTTTTTTGTTCAGTGTAAAGCGTTCTTACAACGCTCCTATGCGGACATGAAAAAAAAAAAAAAACCCCGAAAATATCAGTTTCCGTATTAAACACTTTTGATTGCGGCAAAGTCACTCGATCATTTTCGCCAAAATCGTCAGTCAGGCGCACTGGAAAAGAAAACACATTGGATCTAGAGTCCAGACTCTTTTAAACATCGACAAGAAAAATTACTCTTGATTCAATCAGAATCTAGCTTAAATCAAGAACCAAGCCCCTTAATTTAGGCGGATTTCGTTTTGATTCAAGCTAAAATCCGATTGAATCAAGAGTATTTTTTCTTGTCAATGTTTTCAAGAGTCTGGACTCTAGATCCATAGTGTTTTTTTTTTTTTTTTTTTTTTTTTTTTTTTTTTTTTTTTTTTTTTTTTTTCCCAGTGCGGTATTGTTACCTAGCCTTCGATATAATCCAAGAGTTAGGAACAACATCGCTCAACTGACAATTTGTCGTTTCCAAAAGAACGTTTCTCCATTCCAAGGTTGCAAAATTGACTCAAACAATCGATATTCGACATGGATGTTACTGTCCAGTTTCTGTTTAAAAATTCGTCTGATTTCTGCATAAGATCGGAGGAAAAATCAGTGGGGTTTTCAAATAGAAGTACCCCAAATTCTCCTGGTAGAGATGAAATTGCAAGGGGAAATTTGGCAACAATTAAATGTAATTATTTTCTTCCGTGAGAGGAACTCCTGAGGCGGGGGGGAGGGGGTAATTTTGGCGAGAATGAGTTAGCCAACATGCTGTATTCCACAGTTTTAAGTACGATCGCTGATGTTTCTTATTTTTTTCCAACCCCACATGGGAGCGCCGCAATAACGCGTATGAACGATAGGTTTCTTTATTAAACCAATTTCAATAATCTCAGGAAAGCAAAAGTGTCGCAGAATATTGCCTCTTCTCTGAAAAACAGTGTGTTGATCATAATTGAGCCTTAATATCTGATTTAAAAGCTCCCAAGAGGCAACCAACGCTTTAGTTGTTTTTTCTGCATCTGCGTTAAAGTCTCCGAAGAATAATGAATTTCCGCAAGGTGGTAATGTTAAATTCGGTGCGACTGTCTCTTATATTGTCTCTTCTCTGAGAAACAGTGTGTCGATCATAGTTGAGCCTCAATATCTGGTTTAAAAAACCCCAGAGAGGCAACCAACGCTTTAGTTGTTTTTTTTTACATCTGCGTTAAAGTCTCCGAAGAATAATGAATTTCCGCAAGGCGATAATGTTAAATTCGATGCAATTCACAAAAATAGCACGAATGCAATATTAAAACTCGTGGATGTCTTGCATCTATAGGCTTCTCTTTGTGTTGTATTTAGAAAATTTTAGGTTTAGTAAAGGAATTCAGTGAAACTAGAGTATTTAGGTAAAACCCGATTAATATCTTCTTACTCGCGGTAACTTTCGTGTCGAAATACTAGATGAGGTGCGAATTTAAGCCTGGTTCTGATGCTTTCTTATCAAAATTTTACGTAAAATATGATCAGTACGACGAAAATTACTGAAATTAACTTCTCATTAAGATATTAACATTCGCAATGCATATAAATTCAAACTTCCCCCTAAATGAAAAAAAAAAACAATAATTAATAAATCGCACACTAAACGTTACCGTAACAGCATCTGCGGTATAAAAATATGACAACCTCAATTTCGGCACTTCGGCCCAGTTATTGCACTTTGTTTATATTTTGGAGGACTCAGGGTGTGGAAGGAACATCATTATCCATTTAGAAGACACAAAATGATCAAAAAATGTTATCACGAAATTTATCGCTAAATGATGATCTAGGTAGTTTTATTTTTGCAATTTTATTTTTAATTTTTGTTTTTAGTAGTGGAAGGGGTTAGAGCCACCCCCAAACGTCCCATACTTTATTTTTTGTTGCTTTTTAGTCTTGGTTACCCATTTTTCTTGTGTTTTTTACTTAATGAGAAGCCTGCCATGGCCGTTATAGTGCGCGATTTGATTCAGGTTGTAGCGCAGACATTTTCCTATATGAAATTAAATTATTTGACCTTTACTTTTGCGGAACTTTAGAATGGGGCAAATTTTCTGTTCACATAGAAAGACGAACCACGGTCTAGAATCCACGATTTCATTTAAAAATTTTCATCAACCGATGAATATAATCTCAACCTCCGCAAGACTTACAGGTTTCGAGAAAAATTTTAAATTTTTACCTCAAAACCCTACCGATCCCAGTCTGCCCCTCTAATACCCGCGTATTACACCTTCCTCCTTGTTTTTTCATTTAAGTTGATGCAACGGTAAGATAAAAATCTAATTTCATCGTCCGGCCGAGACCAAAAATTACATGCTGCTACCAAATAAGTGAGGTTACTCCAAATAGGACAGTGGACTCCGGCTCTCCTCTCGGTATACCCCAACAAAAATTGGATTCATCTCGTAGTTTGAGGTAACTTGTGGTCTCCGCTACCGCGAGTGAGGGAAGCCACCGGTGAAGGGTACCGAAGAAGTTCAATTAGAGTTTTGTCTGCTCCGTACGGAAGCCGTGACGCCGCAAAGGCGTAAACCGAAAAAAATAAAGAAGAAAAAACGAAAAAAAGGACCACAGAGAGAACTACGTGCCGTCAGCCTCAACATTGTTGCCGGCTAATGGACCTCTAGATACGAATGGATAAAAGTCATACGAAACATGTTTTCTATTCAAAACTTCACGAGGAAAACAAATCAATGGCTTAAGTTCGAAACCTCCATTGCGGAGTTTCAAAATGTCTGTTCCTACTTTACTTTTGCATTTACTGCCAAAATACGGAGGATGATAATCGATTTGCTATAATTTATTTTTTCAACAATAAAGTAGTTTTCTCAAAATTGATAGTTGAAATTTTGGTGAGCGAGTTCTTAACTGGAAAAAAAACACATTGGATCTAGAGTCCAGACTCTTGAAAACATTGACAAGAAAAAGGACTCTTGATTCAATCAGATTTAAGCTTAAATCAAAAGGAAATCCGCTCAAATTAAGAGGCCTGGATCTTGATTTACGCTTAAATCTGCTTGAATCAAGAGTCCATTTTCTTGTCAATGTTTTCAAGAGTCTGGACTCTAGATCCAATGTGGTTTTTTTCCAGTGTATGAATACGATCCCTATACTACATTCTCTAATTCCTTTGACGATACAAAAAATATAAATTTTCGAGGAAAATCTGGCAAGTCTGGACCGATCACTAATGACTATGCCGGAATTACGGGGCGCGGACGAAACAGTGGCGGATCTGGAGGTCTCTCCGTCCCTTTTTACTCCTTTCCAGGTGTGCGTCGGGAGAGGACAGAGCAACATCATTTCGTGACTTGGGTCCTGTTTGTCCTCAGATAACGTGTAGTTTCGGGGGGAGGAGGAGAGCTTTGGGGTCCGTCTTTGGGGACATCACCATTTTCAGGAAATCTAGGAAGCCTCCCCGCGCCAGGCTGACGTTGCCGCGATAAGTTTGAGCAAGGAAAAAACCGTAGAATTTACAATAGACCACTAGACAAGGTATCAAGTTAAGGATTCTGATACAAGTGGATTACAAGTGGATACAAGGATTCTGATAAGTCTCTGACGGTGATTCTACGGACAGTCCAGTACCAATAGATCTAAAAAGGGGGGTATGAATGCAAGAAAGAGGTCAGAAGAGGTTGAAGCTGATTCTTATGTATTTTTGGTCGCTGAATCCGAATTTGATGCTTCCCGCCAAATCCGCCTCGTGCGTTTTCCGGAAAAGCCTGAAAACTGCCGAAAATCACGTTTTTGCGCGCTTTTCCGGGAATAAATAGCTTAATATCGTTGGAGTGTAAAATTAGTTATTTGCAAAGTTGTATCCGAGTAAATTGCCGACAATATTGCACATCGTGTTCTAAGCGGCGTCATGGACCTTTGTAAAAAGGTAATCTCAAGTCAGGATTCGTTAATGATTCAATGACCCATTCACACCCAAACAACTAATACAGAAACAAGGATATCTAGCCAGGAAAAAAGAATATTTATGATTATTACATTCTTGATTATGTGCTATCCTCCCTCAGGAGCTCTAATATTAGCACTAGTGTTCTGACAATTCTTTGTGAAATTCGTTTTCCCCCAACCCCCCCCCCCCTGGTGGGGTGGAGGTGGGGGTGTATCTTTTAGTTCCCCCTGGGTCCCTTGATGACCATCTGGCAACGCAGATAAGATCTAAAGGCGGCTCCACGGCCGGACTCTGTGGGTAATTGAAGAGGAATGGTCGTGGCAGAGTGGTCGAGTCCAAAACACAGGTCGAAATGTCCGCACCGTCGTTCCGTCTTAAGGCAATGTTGCCACTATATTCCTCTTTAGTTATATTTTTACTGGAAGGTGCAGTTATCTTAGTCGGTAGAAAGGTAATTTTGAAGATGAGATGCATTTTTGCCATTTCCCAGAAGGTTCTTTTACAAACGTTTTGGGACTAAAAGCGCCGAAAAAATGTAAACTAGCCCACAGATACGATAGTTTGAAGTTAACAGTTCAGGAGAGGCGGTTTTGAGGGAGAGCTTTTCAAAATAATTCTAATCTGCCCCGCAAGGCAAAAAAGAAGGACCCAGGGTATTAACAGGGGTTGTTCCAGCCTTTGACAACTCATAACCCACTGCAGTTTTTTACAAATCTTATCATGGGAGAGGTCTACGTCAGATGATTTTTTTAAATGTAATGCGCAAAATTGGTTTTAAAGCTGGGTTCGTAAGACTAAACGTGTAAATTAAGAAACATCGATGCATCGGTAATACCAATGATTTAAACCTCGATTTCTGTCTTTTCGAATCATCTGCATGCAACGTCCAAAATTAAGTTGTTTTTTTATCATGTGTATTTTGGCTGATTAAGTTGTTTTTCATTCTTGTTACATACAATCCGGGCCATTTTCTTAGTGTTCCTTCTCGTTGGTATTGTCATGTAGAGTCGCAAATCCGGCAAATTTTCCACAAAATTTGGCATCAACGTAAAGATCCAGGCCCCTCTCCAGGTCTCCTTCCTGATCCCACAACCACAATCAGAGGGCTAGCCAGAGCGGCTACCAGAATCCAGAGCCAACGACCCCCCCCCTCCCCTTTCTCTCGCCGTCCCGGGCCACGATACTACATCGGAGGGAAGAAATAATTAGAGGCCGAGCTTATTTGAAGAGGAAAAAAGTGGGTAGGAGAAATGGAAAAATAATGGTAGAGCGGCGGCAGCGGCGGCGGCGATGGGAGTGGACGGTGGTGAGAGGTGAAATATGCCCCGGTGGGGGGCGGGGGGATGGGGGAGGGGGGAGGGGGAGGGGGTGGGGAGGGGGGAGCGATAAATGGCGGGACCGGGGGTAAATGGAAAAATGATTGGTTTCCTAACCAGGGTAGAATCGGTCGCGACTCGAGTGACGATGAGTTCCGGCAGAGCCGATGGCCGAGGATCAACTCTGCCGTGCTAAGGAAAAACGCCGTATGAGCCTTCAGGCGTTGCCAAATTTCCTTTGATAAAACACGAATTCCATGGCACACTTAAGAATATTTTTCTTTCAATTTTTCATATAATTGTGCTCGCAATTTCACCGGAAAGTCCAAAGAATTTCAAGGGAAAATATTCATAACTTTCCTAAAAAGTGAACATTTTATCGATGGAAATTTAGCAACTCTCGAATGTTCATACGACGTTTTTCCGTAGCACAGCAGTATGGATGAACTGCGCCTGCGGTCGGAAGTCGCGTCACCCGCCCATCGGCTTTCGAGTTTTTTAAACCTTTTTTTTAGGGTTTTATGTGCGGTTACAGAGATGCTTCTCGCAAGTTTGAAGCATTGCTTTTTCAGTCTTAACACGCGAAATAAGTTTCGCGATAGAAGATCCATCATCTCGTCAGCCTCCGGTCAAAATACCACAAGCGCCATGCGACAATTAAAATTTTCCGCCACTTTAGTTTTTTTACAGAGAAATTGTCGG
The DNA here is from genome assembly GCF_918797505.1 of Bemisia tabaci. NCBI lineage: Eukaryota > Metazoa > Arthropoda > Insecta > Hemiptera > Aleyrodidae > Bemisia > Bemisia tabaci. The sequence goes on from NC_092801.1 coordinate 38,370,058, forward strand.
CTGAATCCGTTTGAAAATTCCACTAAATTTTATCGGCAGCGCAAATAGAATTCAGTGAAATTCTTGGACAGCTTCGTTGAACGATGTCTCTGTAAAAAAAGTAAAATGGCGGGAATTCAGCGTAAGCATAGAGCGGAGTGCTGCGAGTTCACGCCTCGCGCCATCGCGCCTTCAATTTTGCAATGCAACACGGACATCCATCAAGTACGAATAGTTGTATCTCTGCGCCGTCAACATCGCACGTCCTTTCCCTTGCATTATTCCTATATTCTGGTTTGTCCCATTCGCTTTATTTGTGGTGGTGGCTACCTGAGCAACACAGCCGAAGATTGGAGGAACGTAATACAGCCTGGTTTTTTAACTTTTCCTCCAAAAAGGCTCGCTAGCAACATAGAGCGAAGCATATCGAGTTTACGCCTCTGGCCATCGCGCCTTCAATTTTGCGTACGCAAGACGGACATCCATCACGTACAAATAGTTGTATCTCTGCGCCGTCAACATCGCACGTCCTTTCCCTTGCATTATTCCCATTTTCTGGTTGTTTCCATTCGTTTCATTTGTAGTGGTGGTTCAAGGGATATGTGCATGAGCAACATAGCAGAAGATTGGAAAACCGCAATACAGCGTCCAGCCTCGTTTTCAACTTTTCTTTTGAATACAGATGACACAACACCAGAAAATGGGAATAATTCATAGGAGAGAACGTGCGATTTTGACGGCGCAGTGATACAAATATTCATACTTTATGAATGTCCGTGTTGCGGATGCGCAATTGAAGGCGGGATGGCGCGAGCATAGAACGCTATCAGGCGACATTTTCATTTCAAACACATGAATTTTACCAGATTAGGTAAAGTGATCACATCTCCTCTGATAATTGTTCATTTTAGAAACCAAGGATATTCTCACGCTCACTTCACTCAGAAGTTTCATCTCAAACATGAAATTTACAAAATCTCAGATTTCTGCAAATTCTCAATCGGGCAGTTCACTTTGCGAAAGTATCTTGACACTTGACAAACTTACAGCTCTCTTATCAATGATTATGCATCTAAAGCAGCCAAGCTCCTCTTTTGAGGACTTTTAATATTAATTCATTTTCTGACGCTCGACACAATATAACGCGACCGTCAGTGAAATTCGTTGGTGGAACAATCGAGAAAACGCGATGAGAGACCCATTGTTTGAATTAGAGGGTGGGCGTGTGCTTTTCCCGAATATCAGATTAGCAAACAAGGCCCGAGCAGTGTGAATTGAACATTTTAAGTCATCGCTTTTCGATCCGGTGATTAAATTACGCGTTATCATGTCCGGTGGAAATTTTGAATCGTTGCATGGCGCCTGTGATACTTTCGCCGGAGGGTGACGATTTATAGTTACTTTCATACTACCAGTCTCTAAGGAGGGTAGGTATGGATTCCATAGACAAGAATCGATCGAAAAAAACACGAGATCCTATCGGCGTGATTTGATCGACAAAGCTTCGTTCGACAACCGTGAAACAATCGACGCTCCCCTGACTCGGCCGATAAAGCAGTGAATATATGAACATCTCCGTCAAGTGGTTTACAAACCCGTAAATCAATTGGCCCAACCGGTGGGTCAATTGGCAAACCCCGTGGGTCGATCGACAAATCCGTAATTGATCGATGAAGCTGTGCATTGATCGACAACCTCCGCCGTGAATCAATCAAATTTTGTCGATCGGGTCATATTTTTACTTTTCGATTGTTTTATGTCGATCGAATCCATCCCCATCGTATCTAATGATGCAAAGTAAGAAAAAGAAATTTTGCAAAGCCGAACTGCGGCTAGCGAATCTTATACAAGGTGCGCAGCCAGGCGTAGGGCACTGACATTATTCGAAAGACAAGTGTGTTTTGCTCATAATCTTTGTTGAGAATTAAATGGACGTATTTCTATCAAAAGGAACTATGTTCATTAAGACATGAGCCCCGGGACTCATAAGAATACATGCATATTGGGGCTCACGTCATAATGCACATAGTTTCCGTTTGACAGAAATACGTCCAAATAAACGGTTCGGTTGATCCATAAGAGGCTGAAGATGGCAAACCTTATACTGCAATGCTAAGAAAGAACGCCGTATGCGCCCTCAGACTTTGCCAAATTTTTTTCAATAAAAACCTAATTTACATGGAAAATTTTGAATATTCTCCTTCAATTATTTCAGACAATTTTCTTCGTAATTTTATCTAAGACGTCTACAATTGTCAAGGAGAAACCGCATGATTTACCAAAAAATTACGTGTTTTCTCCGAGGCACTTTGGCAACTCTCGAATGTTCATACGGCGTTCTTCCTTAGCACGGTAGTATAGTGAAAATATCCAAGATACAAGGTTGTGGGTTCCTTCTTCGTTTCAAGGATTTGCCTTTGGTCCCCACTCAAAGCGATATCCACTCTCTCAGAAGGATAGGACAGTTCTAAGTCGTTAATCGGAGTGGACAATCGGACATTCTTCTTCCTTCCTGTAGGACCTGCCGAATGAGATTTAGGGACGCAGGACAATCAGTTCGAGACTCAAAAGACGCGACCCAAAGACAGACGGAAAATGGTTGTAACTCTGGAGAAACGACCTGTTTAGACAGTCTATGGCGGCGGGCAAACAATACTATAAATGATTTCACTTCTATCGAATTCTCTCCTGACTCCCTCCTTCCACCCCTAAGGATCATGTGCGGTCAGGATGGGTAGGGGGTGAAAAAAAAGGATATATGGGGGGGGGGGCACATGAAACATTGTTTAACGCATGGTCTAAGGATACGCTGCTATGTTGCCAGGCCGATACATAAAGTAATTCAGGGGCACAGAGGACAAGGCGCATAGGTGCAGTCCTTCCTTTTTCGAGAAATACGTGTTTGAAATTTCGAAATTACATGGATCCTGATGGTGGAAAGAAAGTTAAAACTGACTTTTTGATGATTCAAAAATTGAAATTTGGGAGCGAAATTTTCGCCAAGTATGCATTAAGACTAGTTTTACTTGAAATCATTATTACAGCGACGTTCTGATACCACCGTTTGAGTGCTTTCATCAAAGTTTCTTGTTGAACAACCAGTGCGAATGTGCGCCACATCGACTGATGAAAGCAAGGTGGAAGAAACCAAGGGTGTTCTGTTACCTGCGGTAGTGGATGACGAGTTTTCACAACTCGACTTTTCAAGGGGCGATATCTCGGTTAATATTGAAAGAAGAAAGTTAACAGTTGTAGAAAGTTGTTCAGACAGTATTATTATTTTTAGCTCATCTACAAAAATGAAGCATTAAGACAAGATTCTGTGACCAGCGCAACCGACCCATTATTGCTTCTCAAAGACACAAACCGCACAGCAGCGCAACGTAGTGGGGAATCTCGTCCTTAAATCACAATAGGACAGGATAGGTTATATAGGATAGGTTATCTTAAACAGGAGCTAAAAAGTAAATAAACATTTACAAATCCACGTTAGGCAACGTCGAGAAAACGGGGCCATTCACAAAAATCGAGCGTATTTGGCCGGCTTCACGGCAGGACCACGGCGCGGCGCGGCGGGCGGTTCAAGGTAAGCGGATCGGAGACGATCGCGGGCTACGGATAGGGGTGAGGGTGGGAGAAAGCAAAGAAAAATGTGATCAGATAAATCAAAATCCACCCCCTCGTTTAGGAGCCTCGCAACCTGTGTGATTACGCCCGTTTTCCTTTTCCATCCGGTTCGCTTCGTTTCCTTCTCCCGATTTCTGTTCGTTCTCTCTCTCGGTTTCGGTTTCGGGTTCGGTTACGTTTTGGATTATTTATTTATTGACTGGGATTAGTTCGGAACCGGTTGCCAAGCAGCGGCCTCGGACTCGTGGCCAACGCTGTTGCCGATGAGATTGCTCAATGATTTTCAACTCTTCGTTTTTGGGAATTGAACCGATTATTTTCAAATTCTGGTTCCTCCACTAAAAAGTTCCTACTTTCGCCTGTAATCTCGACAAAACGTCCACGAATTGTTAATAACCTGCACTGAAAAAAAAAGTTACGGGCTGTATAGACATACCGTCCGTTCCGGGTTCATAGGCCGAAAGCATCGGGTGCTGGAGCCGTTGCTTCGAATGCTCAGGGTGCTACACCGCAACTTTCGGCCTCTGAGCCCGGAACGCGATCGGGTTGTCTATATAGCCCGAAAGTTTGACCTCCATTGCTGAGTTTTTTTTTTTTTTCAGTGTATCCAAATGAAATTCATCAAGTTTCAAATATCTACCTACAAATTTCCCACCCCATTAATTTTTCCCTCCGATTGAAATTTTTGATTTTTTTACATTGTTTTCCCCGCAAAATTGTGCGGACCCAACACTACTTTATAACCTTGTTACGTACAGTTCGGGCTACGTTTCTCACTATTTTTTTTCCTCGTCCATTTCTTAGTTGATTTTGGATACCTATAAGTATTCTACATGAACCTCTGTTGAGGAAACATGTCACTTAATGCTTTAATTACTCGTATTATCTTGTCTAGGGGTCCATTGTTTTGCAAAGCCACAGTGCAGATCAGTTCCTCTCTCCGCGATGCCATCCGAGAAGAGTAAGACGCAGTGGTCATCAGACCACAACAGCACAGTTCCACTTTTCATGGTCAGGCGCTCACACGAGTTTGTTTTCTTGAATTCTACGCTGCCGTACAGTGGATCATGTCCATTGGAGAGGTCGGACATGACATTTTTTACTAAAACTTCAAATTTTGATGTTTAGTTCGTAAAATTATAAATTTCAAGGAGTGCGTATAGAGTAAAATTTCACGAAAAAATCAATGGAACCACTTTCAGAACCTCGATGTTTTGTATAGACGGAGTTGTAAGCGTTTAAAAAATCCAAATTTTGTCCGACCTCTCCTATTGACTCGATCCACTGTGTGCCGTGCTAAAGAAAAACGTCGCATGAACATTCATATGTTGCCTAATTTCCCATCATAAAACATTCATTTTTTAGGAAAGTTATGAATATTTTTCCTTGTAATTGGGGCACTGGGGATTAAAGTGCAAATGAGGGGCTTGGGGGACAAGGCGCATTAGTGCAGTCCTTGCAATTTCTGGATATACGTGTTTGAAGTTTCGAAACTACATGGATCCTCGTGGCGGAAAGAAAGTTCAAACTGACTTTTCGATGATTAAAAATTGAAATTTGGGAGCAAATTTTTCACCGAGTACGTATTAAGACTAGTTTTACTTGAAATCGCATTAATACCTCAATCGTTTCCAAAGCTGCTTTTTTGCGTCTTGTCTCCTCAAGCCTCTCAAATTAAAGTCTGTGAAAAATTGGGAGACAGTCATGCGCATGTATATATACCCTTGAAAATTTATCTTACATGAGAAGATATTTGAGAACATCTTGGCGCTCATACGATGTTCTTCTTTAGCACGGTAATACTGTCGTGATAAGGAAGGACGTCATATGAGCCATTAGGCGTTGCCAAATATTCTTCGCAACTTTTTTTACCTTCCAAATATAAACTAATCACCTGAACAAGTGTTATCTTTACTCCCAATTAACGATGAATTTAAGACGAAAATCACCTTTGTAAATTTAATTTTGTGCACTACTTATTTCAGTAATTTTTTGCAAATAATGTAAGATGCACAACCATAGCAAAATGGAACAATGCTCCTGGTTCCTTTTTACAAAATGGAATCCAAATAGTATTGACATTTCTTCCAGTTTCCAGTGTATGATGCTCGGTTGCTGTCTTTCGGATCAAGTAGTTTGGGGTTCTTGGTGGTGGTGGGGGGGGGGGGCGTCCAGTGTACTTGTGGTGTGTGGTCAAATCTAAGTTCCTTTAACTCTCGGACCGGGTGATCCGGGTTCGAATCTCCGGGGTGCTGAACTAGGCGCCCCAGGTTTAGATTCTTGACTCCCATTGGACGACGGCGTCGGTGTCTGTGCACCACCGTGGCCTCTCGCTAAACTCAGTCCTTGCGCCAAACCCGCCAAAATGCTCCTCAAATTCTTGATGTCCTCTTCCGTGCAGCCGTCTATCTTGTTGCTCGACTTCAACTCCCGAAGCGTCGCGTCCGCAACTTCGTTCACCTTCTTCTCGGCGGCGGCGCTGAGTTGGCTGAGCGGCAAAGGTCGGAACCCCAGGTATTTCAACGCCGTGTCCTCCATCTTCTTCACCTTCCGGATGGCTTTCATGCAGGCGTACTTCTTCGCTTCTGGGATCGACGGGTTGGTCACGCATTGACAGTGGTCATCCTTGCAGATACCCGTGTAGCTTTTATTCGGCGTCAAGGCTTTACAGAACCGCATACACTGTTTAAGGTTCTTCCAGTTGTCGCAGATTGTGTCGTATCCACTGACCAAAGCTCCTGAAATACATTCGAAATATCACACATAATTCTTCGCAATCATGCCGTGCAAAGGAATTCTTCCACTGTTTGATGGGATAAACACACTGGAAAAAAACACATTGGATCTGGAGTCCAGACTCTTAAAAACATCGGCAAGGAACAATACTCTTGACTCAATCAGATTTAAGCTTAAATAAAAAACCAAGCCTCTTAATAATTTGAGCGGATTTCCTTTTGATTTAAGCTTAAATCTGATTGAGTCAAGAGTATTTTTTCTTGCCGATGTTTTTAAGAGTATGGACTCTAGATCCAATGTGCTTTTTTTTCCAGTGCGCGCACGAACGATAGGTTTCTTTATAAAACTAATTTCAATAATCTCAGGAAAGCAAAAGTATCGTAGAATATTGTCTCTTCTCCGAAAAACAATATGCCGATCATAGTTGAGCCTTAATATCTGGTTTAAAAACTCCAGAGAGGCAACCAACGCTTTAGTTGTTTTTTCTACATCTGCGTTAAAGTCTCCAAAGAATAATGAATTTCCGCACGGCGGTGATGTTAAATTCGATGCGACTCACAAAAATAGCATGAATGCAATATTAAAACCTGTGGATGTCTTGCATCTATGCTCCTTTTCATGTTGAGTTGTTTTTTCTACATCTGCGTTAAAGTCTCCAAAGAATAATGAATTTTCGCAAGGCGGTATTGTTAAATTCGATGCGACTCACAAAAATAGCACGAATGCAATATTAAAACTTGTGGATGTCTCGGATCTAGGCTCCTTTTCGTGTTGTATTTGGTGGTTTTTTTTCCAGTGCGGTTCGTAGTCGCTTACTTCGCAACACACTGAATTAGAGTACATTTAGACGTATTTCTATCAAACAGAGCTATGTGCAGTGGGAAAGATGGGGTGTGCTCGTTAGTGGTCGGGCTATAAGAATGAATGGGAAATATAAAGCGCCAGTGACGTCAGCGGCAACGATAAGAGAAATGACGATCGGGAAGGCGGTCTTTAACTCATGAGCCCTGTCCACAAGGCTCTAGATACATGCCCACGGTTCATACACTGTGCACATAGCTCCGTTTGACAGAACGTGAAATCTCGCTTCTCCAACTCCGCAAACGGAACTGTGAGCCAACTAAGGGCGGCACCCTTGAGCCGTGGGCATGTATCTAGAGCCTTGTGGACAGGGCTCATGAGTTAAAGACAGCCTTCCCGATCGTCGTTTCTCTCGTCGTTGCCGCTGACGTCATTGGCGCTTTATATTTCCCATTCATTCTTATGGCCCAATCAATAACGAGCACACCCCATCTTTCCCTTTGCACATAGTTCTCTTTGATAGAAATATGCCCATTTGAAGAAAGACAATGGGCATTTCGAATGGAGCTCTTAAGTCCCAAAAGGTCAGCCAACCTTCTAATACAAAAATGTCCCTGCCGCAATTTTCAGACGACAATTACCAATAATGTTCATAAATAAGAGTTCCCCAAAAAATTAGTGAATTTATGCAAAGACTAAGTCAAATACGTGCTATGCAAACGACGGGTTGTAACGATTGCGATAATAAATCTATTTGTATAATTTGAATCCGTAGGTTGGCTGCCTTTTTAGGGCCCTGAAAGCTCCATGCGACTTAACCTTGCTTAACGTATTCGTCGTTCAAGTTATAGTACTTGGCATTAAGATGCCCAAGATAATTCTACAGTATCGCACATTATTGGTACTGCGTAGGTAATGGTAGTCGTATTCTGTTCGAAACAACGAATTGTCGCTGTTTTTTTTTTTCTTGTTTCTTTCACGTGGTTCTGAACAACCAATGAGAGGGCTAATTTTCAATTTTAGGTTAGAAAACAGCGTTGTCTTGGGCAGCAACATAAAAGTGACTTGGCTCAGAGCACGTTGCAGTTGTTGTATACAACAATGTTGCTGTAGGGGCTCCCAAATTTTGCGCTAAAATAAGCCCGCCCCCACAGCGCAAAACAACTCCGAACAAAATGTGATTGTTGCTTGTTTTCATAACATGTTAATTGCGAGTGTTGCCTTCGAACAAAATACGACTCATGTACTCTTTAAAACTACTCACGGTAACTTCTGCTCATGTGCTTCAGAGCCTCCTTTCGTTCCTGAGGAGCGCAGAAGCAACTGTCATGAAAGCACACTCCCCTCAGTGTCTCGTCTTTCATCCGACATTGGATTTTGCAAACGTATTTCCCAATTTTCGCCGGGCATTCAATCGTCGGTGTAAACGCAGACGGACTCTCAACGAAATCTTGCACAGCACGCAATGCTACAAACACAATCGAGGGGTAACAAAGTTTTAAAAAATTCATAAATATTGAAATAAGTTGGGAGTGGAGCTTAACCCTTTGTTGCATGAGCTAATCGTTGATTTCGGAGAGAAAATCTACATAGTAGAGTATTTTTTCGACAATAGAGTCAGTTGAAATCGATTTTTTTGTAATTTTTTAAGTAAGGAGATCAGGCTTATAATGCTCCCCAAACATCATTTCTTGCTTTGATTCAATTCAATACTCCAGCATAGAAATAAAGCTGGAAACCATTTGTTGCTTTCATGCAACGCGATGCAATAAAGGGTTTTAAAATAATTATATTGGTACCATGCTGAGATCATGTTGTTACCATCATCGTACCAACATGGTGCTAAAGTAGTACCAACATGGCACGAGTTAACCATACCAAACCACGGGCGTATTTTGCTTTGCTCTGTTCGAAATCTGTCTCATTTTAATAAATTACCCATGGAAAAAAAAAATAGAGTAAAATTAGGTGCCAGAATCCATTCATACATACAACGTCCAAAAGCCCTGAGTGATATGGATGCGAAGCAGAATCCTTTCTCCTAACGGAGTTACTTGCTTTATTGCGGAGCGGAATATGCTTATCTTTTTGCGAAGTGCCATACGCCTTTATTGTGCTAATTTCATCACCTGAGGTTTGTGGACAACATACAGGGTAATCCAGGGTAATCCAGGGTTAAACGGCCAGACTGCAGGAGCGTGCTCTATGGGTCAAAATAAAACTTTTTTGTTGTACAAAGTTTTTTCCAAAAGAGCTACGCCCCCCCCCCCTTTCGGAAAGTAAATCGGATTCCCTGAATTGAGGCACCGGTTGTGAACCAAATCTCATGAAAATTTGTACATCCATGTACTTGCATGCCCTGAATTCATAAGTAATCTAAAAAAAATCGAAATCTCAATTTGGAGAGGGGATTTGGGGATGTTTCGTCTCCTGCAGTCTGGCCGTTTAACCCTATATCACCATGTATGGATTGGCACTGAATTTTACTCCTTGCACTGAAAAAAAAACTCGATGTATTTACTAAGAAAAGGGTAAACTTACCAAGAATTCAGGGCTCTATTTGATCCGAGTTTTTTCTTGGTAAAATTACCATTTATGGAATTGGTAATTTTACCGAGAAATCTCGGTAAAATTATTGAACTTTCTGGGTAATTTTACTGGACCTTGGTAAAAACGCCAATATTTTTTATCGACTGTGGTAGAATTACCGAGATAAAATGGCAAATTTACCGGGAATAGATTACCGATAAAAGTGGTATTCTTACCTGAAAAAACAGTAAAAATACCGGTTTTTAGGTAAGCTTAACAGACTGTCTTAGTAAAATTACCAAAATTGGTAAAAAAAAGTGAGATGGTAAAGGTACCAAGCAACGGACCTTGGTAAAAACGCCGAGAATTTTTTTCAGTGTGATTTCTAACAATGTATCAATTGCGTAAGTGCGAGACCATACGTATCTCCATTGTTAGTTTCCAAACTTCTCCTCCTATTTTATTCTCTCGAAGAGGAACAGGCTAAGTTAATTGCTTAGACTTTGTACAGCATATTTGAACATTGAAGAAAAATCAAGTAAGTTTTCAGGGAAATGCGTTGACTTGTTTTTCACAGAGACAAATAAGTATGGCAGAAATTCTGCAATATCGCAAACGAAGATATCCAGTCTCGTCTAGTCCTTTGGTCATCTATATATCGCTTATTTTTAGCCATCGAAACATTTCTAGAGTCTTTTGGACGATTTTAGACTATTTTACGAAGAACGGGGGATTTCGTTCGATAAAATTTTCCGCTCGGATGCCACTAGATCCGTTTTCCCAAAACTTCATATTTTCACTTAAGCACTGCTCTTTTTGATAACGCACCAGAACAATTATCAGAACATTCGTTCTAGTAAAAATTACCATTGTTCATGAAATTGTTTCTATTAAAGCCATTGAAACCACCGTAGCCACCATTGAAGCCATTGTAGCCATTGAAGCCACCATTGAAGCCATAGGGGCTACGATCGAAGCCACTCATTGCCCAGCCATTATTGGGGCTATAGGGAACACGATTGAAGCCGTTGAAAGGACCTCCATGTCCTGACATCACAGACATCTGACCTTGATACTTGGGGGTTGCAAAACCGAGATCTCCATCACCCCCATACGACTTCATATTTCTACCTCCATGTGGATTTCGGTAGGGCCCTGGTAACACACCAAAACGCAGGTTTGTTTTGAAAGCATTTCATTTCAATCTCAATGGATTGCATTTTGCAAAAAGGAACCAAGAGCATTGCAATGTTGCTAAGATTGTGCAAATCCATCCTTGGCAGTAAAATAACTGAAATCACGAAAAAAGCTGCAATCCACACGGTAATTTTTGTCTTATATTCACAGTTTTCAGCGAGTAAAATAGAAATTGTCGATGGATAATTTGTTTTATTTCCAAGAAAAAAGAAGCTGCACAATCTTAGCAACATTGCAATGCTCCTGGTTTCTTTTTGCAAAATGCAATCCAAATAATCAGGGAAAATGTTTTTAATCACTTTTGGATAACAACTCGCGCACTCTTCGTTCTGGTACATGTTTTACAAATGTTCCAACTTTTTGCTCGTTTTTTTCGAAGTTTCTTTTTCTCCCGGCTCGGATTTGTTGCGTAACGCTGGGCTTGAGCCCTCTCCCCCCTTTGTAACGCTGCTTGGAAAAAAATGCATTGCTGATTTAACCATTCAATTGCTAAAAAAAGTGACTGCAATGTCTATAAGTGTGCAATAGTGGAAAGTTAATTTAACTAGGGGAGGGTGGTTAAAGTAGCATTTTTTGTTGCATTGAAACATTGCAGTCACTTTTTCAACTACAAAATTGTTAAACCAGCAATTTAATTTTTTCCGTGATGGCTGAACCCCCCCACTGGAAAAAAAACACATTGGTTCTAGAGTCCAGACTCTTAAAAACATCGACAAGAAAAAATTCTCTTGATTCAATGAGATTTAAGCTTAAATCAAGAACCAAGCTTCTTAATTTGAGCGGATTTCCTTTTGATTTAAGCTTAAATCTGATTGAATCAAGAGTCTTTTTTCTTGTCAATGTTTTCAAGAGTCTGGACTCTAGATCCAATGTGTTTTCTTTTTTCCAGTGAGTGTTACGTAGTCCTTGAACAAAAGTCATAGAGAAAAAAAAGGAGGTGTTTGCATTTCGGGCATCTTGGAATTTTTTGATGACTTGATGACGTAGGTGGGTACAGCGACGTTTAGCAAAATATGAAAAATTGACCATAATGTCCGATTTTTTTACTTAAATCAACTCATTATATAATTTCAAGCACTTTTTATAGAATGACTTTTTTCCTTAAATTACACCATTTCCAAGAAAATCGACAAGGATAAAAACGTCGCTGTACCCACCTACGTCATCAAGTCATCAAAAAATTCCAAGATGCCCGAAATGCAAACACCTCCTTTTTTTTTCTCTATGAACAAAAGTTAGTGACTGTCTTACTAAGTAAAAAGGATGTTCTACTTGAGTACCTCCAATCAGTGACCAGCGTTTACCTGCGTCTCCTTCACCGCCCCAAGTTGAAGTTCGTACATTCCGAGATGGACTCTGGATGCCTTTGACCATTCGGACAGGAGTCGCGATATGAGGTTCATCATCACCCTCGTCATCAAACGATTTTATACGGACGTTGCGGCTTGAATTTGGAGCTCTGCTTGGGGACTTAGGACGCGACAAATTCATCATTTCGTTTATTTCGTCGAACATTTTTCCAGGCACGGCAGGGTCCATTCTGGTCGTGGAGTGACGCACAAATCCACTATCTGGCCCTGTTCCGGGGGTTTCGTGCGCGTACGTTCCGTCCTCTTCGGAATCCGGACGATCATCATCATCATCATCCTCTGAGAAAAAAAAGACGGAGTCTATCATTTTGACCGCGTTAAGCAGGAAGGAACCAAGTCACATCAGATATTGTCAAATGTAAACGGGCGATTCAATTTTTTCCATGAAAATAGCAGTACGGATTAGTGTGCTTTCAGTAAATTTTCTAGATTAGCGAGTGGAAAATGTCATGAAAGTTTTCCAATAGAGATTAAGCAAGTTGCGGGATGAAATTGACCGTATTTTGCAGTTATAAGCTAAAATTTCTGACATGTGCATAGGGAACCTAATGGTACATATTTTGTTTTGAAATTGATCCAGAGATTGTTGTTTTTAAAGTCCAAATATATGATTTTAACTAGAAACAGCTTAGTGACTGGCCACGTCGCCTTATTTTCTCTGATGTTTATCACGTAATACTTGTACCTTGTATACGTCGCAGGCAATTAGCAATCGCCGGCAATTTACAAGCTAGTTGTGAATAAATATATAAATATAGAAAATCATAAAATTCAAAAATAAAAGAACAAAATTCGAGTGCTGATTAACTTGCCTATAATGTGAATAGACACGTGTCCATCCTTAAAAACATGGCAGGAATGTGCACATTCAGAAGAGCGTGCAGTGAACTCCGTGACATAAGTTAGGTTGAGATCGGACAGGCAACTCAACTGACATCGTGGCAAAGCGTGGAGTATCACAAAAAATGAAGGCGCTTCAAGACGAGCTCGTACTTTTTAAGACCATAACACTTAAAAATTGCATTATGCCGATGCACATTATTGCTATTTATTGGAGCAACGTGTGAACCGCTTACAAATTGCCGGCAATTGCTGATTGCCTGCGAAATTTATTTTGTCCCCCCCCCCCCCATCATTTTCATACAACTTATGAAAGGAATCAGTGATACAACGGCGCGGCGCGAAGTGCCGCCAACTAGAAGTGCAAGGCGCTTTCTAAAGACTGGTCCAGAGAGCAGTCAGGGAGCGCAACCCATTAGTAATCTAAATTCCTGTAAAATTCCTGAGAAAAACACTCATAACGTTCCTCATAAGCGACCAATCGAATTTTGGCAAATTTGAACTCGAGAAGGTATTTTTCCTTTTCGCACGCTAGAATAATCTTTTCAATGAACGAGAGTAACTATCATGAAGTAATTTCAATAGCGTCTTTGTTACTGAATAGTAATTACATAATAATACACCTTTTCTCGTAACATTTTTTGTCCATTTGCCGCCCAATAATCTGAAAAGAATCGTTTCACCATCAATAGCTCTAGAGAAATGAAACTTACCCTCGCTTTCGTAGACTTCTCCGTGCTCAAAATTGAATGTTATATCGACTTCAGGCATTGGATCCCACCCTTTTAACACATAGACATAAAATATATACAAATTACTAATTAAAATCATGTCATCGACTCTCTTAGAAACTTCGAAAAATATGATGAAAGTTGATTGGAAAAGTCTTGTTAGGCATGCAAAGAGCTCTCCAGTTGGTAATTTTGCAAATGGTCCCGTTTTTCCGAACGTATGATCAATTGATTATAACTACACTGGAAAAAAAGTCTCTCGGATCTAGAGTGAGGACTCTTTAAACATTCGAAAAAAAGAGCATTCTCTTCATTCACGCGGATTTTTGCTTGAATCGAGAACCGAGCCTCTTATTAATTTTAGTCGAATTGGACGTATTTCTGCAAAATGGAACTATGTGCATTATGACGTGAGCCCTTTTATGCATGTATTCTTATGAGTCGCAGGGCTTATGCTTCAATACACATAATTCCGTTCGGCAGAAATACGTCCGATTAATCTGAGATACCTTTACCTAATGCCTCTGATGTTAAAGCACAGAGGAAAATTCTCCTTTCGTCATAATTTATTTCATCAGCGGTGAAAAAGTTCTTTCAAAGTTGATAGTTGAAACCTCGGTGAGCGAGTTCTTTTATCTCAACGGTGATCATATCTTATCTTCTTCGGGGATTTTAAAAAAGAGCATACATAAAAAGAATAGCCGAGCCCTTCCCTAACACGAACTTTTTGGAGCTTCTCGGCTTGCTTTTTCTTGTGCTAATCTTTGTATAAGCTCTAATCATCAAAACGGCGCGATTTTATGGCTACCGATATTGACCCATTGCTCGGAATCTCGTCAATTCGGCACAATTAATTAAAGGAGGAGTAACGTTTTGGGCCTTCTCCGGCCCCACCTGGATTTTGCTAAATGTTTCATATTTTCAAAGTACTAGTGTTAGGTAGACTCTGTGCCAAATATTAGACCGAACGGAGCCCATGCAAGGGCGCAGCAGCGCCTCAAACCCAAAATCCTGGAATCGAAAAACAATTATTTTCGTTGACTTTTTCGACTGATATCACTCTTCCAGCACATGATTCTTATGTATTTTTTTGCGTACTTTTCGTTTTCTGGCCTTTTTAAAGGCCTCCGATAAATTTTAAGGGGCCTTATGGCCCATTGTTGCCATTTTTGGCCCATTTTTAGGGGTTTTTTCCATGTAACACATTCAAAACTCAATTTAATCCAAAAACTGTGTACATTTTTGAAAAGTACGTAAAAAAATAAATAAGAAATGTTCAGTAAAATTTTTTCCTATGTTGCCAAATTTCTGAGAAAATTGGTCCCAAAGTGTCAAAAACGGCAAAAAATCGATCAATCGCCGCGTCTAAGGTTCAAGAAAGTGGAGTACATTTTTCATACTGTACCAGATAACAGCTCTTATCCATCCATACAACATACTAAAATATCATAGTTGTACCTGGATTCCCACGATGTGAAAATTGACCGAGATGTCGATTTTAGCGGCCTTTTTATACTTGAAGGCAGCTCTTTGAATGTTTTTCGGCCTTAGTCACCCTCTATGGGTGGGTACTATATGTATTTTTCTACGTACTTTTCATATCTGGCCATGAAAATGGCTTCCTGTGAATTTTAAAAGGCCTAACGGTCCATTGTTGCCAATTTTCACCAATTTTTAGGGGTTTTTTCAAGTTTACGTGTGTAAAACTTAATTTAATCTAGAAACCGTGTACAATTTCGGAAAGAACGTAAAAAAATACATCGGAATGTGATTTGTACCTTTTCCCTACGTTGCCAAATTTTCGAGAAAAATCGTCCTGAAGCGTCAAAAATGCCAAAAATTGGATTAATCATCACGTCGGAGGTTAAGACTAGTACTTTGAAAATATGAAACATTTAGCAAAATCCAGGTGGGGCCGGAAAAGGCCCAAAACGTTACTCCTCCTTTTATCTAACTACCAAATTTAACTCCGAGTCTCTGAGTAAACAGTGGCGGACCAAGGGGAAAAGGAACAGAAAGATCCTAAAATTTTACTGAAATGGGTCAAGACAGAACTTCAGAACTATTTAACCAGGTTTACTAAACCAAACTTTACTCAATACCACAGAAATAAATAGGCCATGTATACCAAAATAGCATTTCCCCAAGGGGTATTATTGTTCGTCAATTTTCAACTTTCAAATGATGCATCAATTGTACGCTAAAACTGGTTGAAATTCAATCTGGGAGGGCTATTTTTTAAAAAAATTTGCGAGGGAGACCCCCCGAACCCCTTGCTCTTGGGAGTTTCCCCCTCCCATACCCCCTACACTGAAGAAAAAAAGATCGGTGGAATTTACCATTCCTTCAAGCTGTATTTCACACAACGTGAAAGAATAGTAAATTCTACCAATCTTAAAGTCGAATCTGCCAGAGGAATTACCAGTACCAGTATATAACATTTACCTTTCTTCTGGCAGAATTGACTCCAAATTGACGCTGTGTAAAATACAGCGTGAAGGAATGGTAAATTCTACCAATCTTTTTTTTTCAGTGTACTTGACATCAGCAAATGCCCCCCCCCCCCCATCCTCCAACTCAGTCTGGACCCGCCACTGTGAGTAAATTAAGTTCAATTCTTACAGGGAAACAAGGGAAACTTTGTGTACTTACGCCATGTATTTCTCGCCACACGAGTTTGTAAGCCCCGTGGCAAGATAACACTGCCGGCTCCTTCAGCGTCTGGAGTAATGCTCTGGACTCCATCGGCGGTTTCACCCTTGTCTTCATCTTCAGGGGATGCAACCTCCACTTGAACAGCACCCACCCCTTCCACTGCACTGAATCCCTCGTTCGCACCACCCACTTTTCCCTCTTCGTTCCCAGGTCCTTCAGCGACGACGTTTCTTCGGATGCCACGCGCGTAACCGACCTCTGGATGGATGCCATCGCCGTTAGTGCCCGGCAATATGGCGGCCGATGAAATGCCGGCCACTATGACGACCAGGACGCCGGCCATCGTGACCGGCCGGAAAATGGCGCGCGACACTCCGATATAGCACCCTTGTTCGCGGGACTTCATTTCGCGAGCGACTAGGAACGAAATTGCGCGTCGACGGAAGATAAAGAGTAGCGCAATGGAGATTGATTCTGCCTTGTTGGGGAAGAACAACGTAAGTGCCTTCAGACGTTGCCGAATGTTTTCGATGAGAAACGGAATATTTGAAGACTACGGAATATTTATGTCATTCAGTGGCGTGGCGTGCTTTGCGATCTATCGATATTTCCCCATTTGAAACTGTGGTAAATAATCGATTATTAAGGTGTTCGCTGCGAACACCCTGTTTATCGACACTTGTCCATAGGTTTAAATGGCCGATCAATCGATATATCGCAAAGCACGCCACGCCACTGATGTCATGCCATAGGAAAAACCCCAATTGAGCATTCAAATTGTCGTCCTCCTCACGAAAGAACGTGGCTAATTTTCAATGTTGCCAAATTTACCCTCGGAATTTGACTTTTCACCGAGAGGATCGTCGGAATTTTGAGCTGATAAGTTCACTCATTTTTCCTCTGAACTCATTCAAAAATCACAAAAATTTCGGATACAAATTGAACATTTATATTCACTGGAAAAAAAACAAATTGGATCTAGAGTCCAGACTCTTAAAAACATCGACAAGAAATAATACTCTTGATCCAATCGGACTTTTGCTTAAATCAATAACCAAGCCTCTTAATTTGAGCGGATTTCCTTTTGATTTCAGCAAAAATTTGATTGAATCAAGAGTATTTTTTCTTGTCAATGTTTTCAAGAGTCTGGACTCTAGATTCAATGTGTATTTTTTTTCCAGTGACACCTCACTATCATAGGAAGGATAATTGCGAGTTCACGTATAGCGCCATCGCGCCTTCAATTTTACAGATGCAACACGGACATCCATCATGTACGAATAGTTGTATCTATGCGCCGTCATCAATGCGCCTCCTTTTACTTTGCTCTTGTTTAGGCTCTACCTAACCTTCCATAATGTGTTTTTTTCAGTTTGTCTTATTTGTATTTTTAGCGGTGCTTTAAAGACTGCATGAGCAACGCAGCCGTAAATAGGAGAGCCGTAATAATCGAGCCTCGTTTCTTAATTTTTCTCACGACTTCTCATTGGCAGCATAAAGCGGAGCTGCGGAACATCGCGAATTCACAGCTCGTGCCATCGCGCCTTCAATTTTGCAGATGCAACACAGACATCCATCAAGCACGAATAGTTGTATCTCTGCGCCGTCTTTCCATTTGCCCTATTTTCATATTGTGTTAGTTTCGTTGGTGTCATTTGTTGTGGTGCTATAGGGCTACGTGAGCAACATAGCCGAAAATAGGATGTGCACTAATCAATTATCAATTTGAAAAGAAAAAAACTTTTAGTGAACTGAAAATTTCACTCATTTTTCTTCTGATCACATTCAAAAATCACAAAAATTTCGGACACAAATTGAACATTTACATTCTTGTAAACAAATTGAAATATTTGAATCAATGTTGCGACGTTGGAATTGAGTCACGTTTTTCCGTTCGGGTGAGACAAAATGTTGTACATTTTTCCTTTTTAAAATATTTATTTTCAGACAATTTATGAAATTTCCCCAAAAATGTTCAAATACTTTAAAGTGACTTTAAGTACTTTTAAGTAGTTTTAAGTACTTTTAAGTGAATAACGAGTGGGAGTCAAATTTTATTGAAGGGGCAACGACCGAAAGCTCACACCGATAAATTAGAAAACTGTTGTTGTGTTAAGGAAGAACGCTGAGATTTATTCAGGAGAGATTTATAACTTTTAAGAGATAAATATATAAATTAATGAGAGAATTTTGTCCACAATTATGTCTGATAATTTAAAGGAGAAATATGCATATTTTTTAAATAAATGCACAGTGTATTGAGAGACATTCGGCAACATTCCAGTTTTCATACGATGTTCTTCCCTAGCATGACTGGATTATCGCGTGGTGAGGTGATTTAAAAAGCTTCCAGGAAAACGGAGGCGTTTAAGACGAAAAAACCGCGGAAAAACTATGAGTGCGTTCACATCGTCGAGGGAAGGGACCCATCAAATCTCCTGTCGTCATGTACTTTCTAGATTCTCAAAAACGAAAACGGCGAACAGTGTGGTATTTTGCCATTGAACCTGGTCCAAACCCTTTTTTAAAAACATATTTTGAAGAAAATTGCTATTTCCGAAGTTTGCACTTGCTGTT
The DNA here is from genome assembly GCF_918797505.1 of Bemisia tabaci. Classification (NCBI taxonomy): domain Eukaryota; kingdom Metazoa; phylum Arthropoda; class Insecta; order Hemiptera; family Aleyrodidae; genus Bemisia; species Bemisia tabaci. The sequence goes on from NC_092801.1 coordinate 38,389,100, forward strand.
ACCATTGAAAAGCTGGTGGATTTTCCACGCACAGATTTCTAAGAGATTTAACTGTACTCACCCCATATTCTATTTTACTACAAATGTATTGATGAGATCAACATGAATCAACCGATCCAAACATTTCTATATAGCCCAGACTAAGTGTCACAAGGAAAACTATCAGAATAAAAGTGAGAGTAGAGGTACTGCACGGAAAAAAAGTTGCGACAGTTTCTGCACCTCGAGAATTTTGGCAGCTGGAGCCGAGATTTTCGGTCCCAACAGAACCGCCAAATCCTCGATAGAATATGCTGAATTTTCGGAAATTCTGCCGAATTTCGGCAGCCGGGACACAATTCTTGGCTCTAGCTGTCAAGTGCGGATCCTGCCACAAAATATTTTACCATAAGAGTCTCTGAAATAGACATTTTTCCACATTAGATAGATTTTTTCAAAGGAATTTTGAAAAAAAAACCAGATGTTTAAACATGCAGTGAGCCCGTTTTAGAGCCGTTTGAATGAATATAAGTTCAAAACTGAACGAACTGAATCGGACGACCTTTTTAGTGTCCAGTTTTCACTCATGATCTTTTGAATTGAGGACTTTCTCATTCCGTAGTTTCAACTTTTAAGTAGTTATAGTCAAGTTTTAAAGTCGAATCCAACACTGTGCGTCGTTAAGTGATTCCAAAAGCTTCCCAGAAAAATAACCACGTAAGGTAAAGGTCAAGAAAAAAGTAATTGCAAAAACTCTGTGAACACTCATTGGTAGAGCATATTATTGATGCGTGTAATCATAGTTGGTGACGTTAACCACATATTAATGAGGAAAATTTAACCGATTTCCAAATGTTGCGTGCGTTTCTTTTTTTTGAGGTAAAGGGCTTCTAAGAATCACATGCGCAATCATAGAGGTTATTCCACGCGTTTAGGCTCATTCCACGTTCAGGCAACCAGTTGACTGACAGTTCCCCCTAAAAAAACTACCCGTCATCGCAGACCCGCTACGTATACGTAGAATATGATTCACGCAGATTTGTCAGACGTTAAATCGAGTATGTTGGTATCCTGCAGTCTAGTGGACCAGACTAAAAGTTGAAAAAAGTTGGGTAACATTTACCGTACTCTGGGTTAAAAAACGGCACAACCAGACAGTGTGGTAACCTCCACCAAAGTTATTGTCACAAAAAGGAAAAATCTTGCTACTTTCACGATAATTTTGATGAAAGTTACCACACTCTCTGGTTGTGCCGTTTATTAACCAGAATATGGTAATGGCTACCTAATTTTTTTTTTTAAGCCATGGCTTCAGAGACAAGAGGTACACTTCTTTAGAGACTAGTGCACTAGTGGCGTGGCGTGCTTTGCGATTTATCGATTGATCTGCCATTTAAACCTATGAAAAAAGATCGATTAACAGGGTGTTCGCAACGAGCATCTTAATAATCGATTCTTTGCCACAGCTTCAAGCAACTTCAGTCAACGGGTCAACTTTGTTATAAATGCTTCCTAAAAATGAGCTTCCTTCCCTCTTTTTTCCTCCGTTGCGTTTCATCCTTTTCCTTTCTCCTTTCTCCTTTCCTCAAGCGAGCGGGAGTGGATCCGCTAATAGGACCCCTAAATATACATGAATCGAAAATTGAAAAGTCACAAGTCGATCATCGCGGAGATAGATAGCGCATCGATTACAGCCGTCACCAACAGTACAAAACCATTTCGGGGAATTTCTAAATTATTAAATTTCCCACACGAACAGCATATGAAGATAAACAAGGTGTCAAAGTAAAATCAATCTCTAGAATCTCATTTACCAACCGCGGGGTCCCCGAAATCAGCCAGGCGATCGATCATAGAAAAATTAGGGACATTTGTCAAACGCACCACGTCAATAGTTTACCCTCACCGAAAACGCATGCCTCGAATAACCTGTCGCGAGAATTTGTACCAACCGAAGTTCTACCAGATACTCAAGAACTCAATCTATATTTTTTACTGAGTTTTGATATTTGTATATACTTATACAGTTCGGGGTTCACGCTGAGATTTAGGGAACCGTGTTTTTACCGACTTCGAATGGTGGATGAATAATCGGATGTCTGAGGCCAGAGGCGCGCGCAAGAAAAATCGATGCTTCTCTCTGTCGAATCATTAAGAAATCATTCGCGTTATCTGCGTTATCTCACGGCGCTTTGTAAACGCATCGTGGAAGGGAATTTTTCAAAATTTCAATAATGCGGACCAGAAAACGAGGGCTGTTTTTTCGTGGAGCAGCGCTTACTCTCACCGCACAGTTGACGAAATGTCGATGGCGAGAGTTTCACAAAACACGTAGATCGATTTTCGATTTTACAGGTTCATTTTTTCGAACAAAAACCAGCGATTATCATCTTCCGGAATTTTTACACTGAAAAAAAAACTCCGGCCGTGGGAGCCGCAATTACGGGCTGTATAGACATACCGCCCGTTCCGGGCTCAAAGGCCGAAAATTCCGGCTGCTGGAGGCGTAGCTTCGATTTTTCCGGGTTGAGAGGCCGAAGCTACGGCTCCAGCAGCCGGAATTTTCGGCCTTTGAGCCCGGAACGGACGGTATGTTTATATAGCCCGTAATTGTGGCTCCCACGGCCGGAGTTTTTTTTTCAGTGTAATGATGTTTTTATATCATTTACAGAATATCCTGTGAAAACTTTGAAAAGCAACGTTGATGGTTTCTATACGAAAAAAAGTACGAGGTTTCCTGCATCACGTCACATACGTCACAATAATTGATATACAAACCATACAACTTTCATCATCAATATGTGTCCTAATTGGTGTTGCGTGCTTAGCGATTTATCGATTGATGTGTCATTTCAATCCATGGCGAAGGATCGATAAACAGGGTGTTCGCAACAAAAACCTCAATAATTGATTCTTCATTATTGCTTCTAATATAGGGAGGTATCGTTAATTATCACATTTTGCCATTGCAAGTAAAACCAGATAGAACTCTCTTCGATCAGTGCGACTCTGATTATAGGCGAGACTTGACTGAGGGCCTCTATCCAGATCAGTACTGGTAATGAGGCGGTGGCTTTAGTATTGGCTTGGGGAGAAATTCTTGGATAATTAAAGATGAAGAAACTGATGGAAATCGTTTGAAGAATTTCTTGCTTTAATTTTTTTCACATTTCCTCTCGAAACTTTTGAGCTAAGTGTGTACCCAAATACCATCTTGCACTTTAACCAAATGTTCTAAATGGCTGTACTTCATTTTGCAATGAGTAACTACTAATTCTCTGGTTCATCTATAAAACCACCTATCTGCATCAGGAAACTAACGGTACGAGTACTGTTTCCATAATAAGCTACACTGGGAATAAAACACATTGGATCTAGAGTCCGGACTCTTAAAAACATCGACAAGAAAAAGTACTCTTGATACAATCAGAATCTAGCTTAAATCAAGAACCAAGCCTCTTAATTTAACCGGATTTCGTTTTGATTCAAGCAAAAATCCGATTGAATCAAGAGTATTTTTTCTTGTCAATGTTTTCAAGAGTCTGGACTCTAGATCCAATGTGTTTTCTTTTTCCAGTGTAGAAACAGTAGTTACACTTTACAAAATATAGCATAGCCCAGCTAATCGGTTTATTGGTGACTTTTCTCGTTCAAGATTTCAAGTTTTGGTCAATACGAATCCGATTTTCGGTCAACTGTGTGCCGTCTATTTTGACAATATTCCCAAAGCGGGGATATTTTTACTTGTCGTCCTTGGCCGAGGAGGAAGAGCGGCTGAACGCATATAATCCTTTTCCTTTTTTCATTTTAATCGTATAAAAATAAAAACGGCCGTAAAAAGACGGCCCGAATATTGTTAGCAGCTCCTTTCTCGATGAATAGGCTGCGTTTATCAAACTATTTTTCTTTTTCACGTCATTACCCCTCGCTCAAAGCTCAAAGGTTGCGTGGTGGGGCGAGAGAGAGGTTATAGTGAGACGGAGCGACTTTGTCTCCAAGCAGTCTCCAAATCCGTAATTCATATCTTTTGTACCTGTAAGCGGCCAGTGTTGGCCTATTTACGAAAATTTAATGTCAATTCTTCGCTGCGCTGATGTCAAGGTGATTCGATGGAAGCCATATTTTTTGTCAGACCGACATGCGATATATCGCATCGATTGGTTCCATTTTTTCAGCTACTCGTCATTTTTCTCCAATTCTGTTGTCAGGAGACTAAAGCACTCACTTCCCAATTTTAACAAAGGAATGCAACGTAATAAAGGCGTGGTTTTTTTTAGAGAGAAAATACCGCAATCGAGTGCAGTTTCGATATCAGTATCGAATGCGATATTGTCTCTCTAAAAAAACTTTTTGGAACCTAAAACTTTATAAAATTAAAACAATTTTACCTATGCACCTCAAATTATCGGGTTAAAATCTCGATAATGTTTAAGAAAGAATTCCGTAAAAAATTGTCCCAAAGCACACAAGTTTTTTTGATATGATACATTGTTTCCAAAAAATTTAAAATGGCGTTCACGGCGTTTTTGCATTGCACGGCAGTTGTGCAGACAGGTGCTTTTTCAAGTGCTATCAATATCTTAGGAAAAGTTTACTTCGAGTGCGTGAGTTCTCGCTCTCCGTGGCGAGGCGTGAATGATCGATTATCGATATTTCTCCATTTGAAGCTGTGGTAAAGAATCGATTATTCAGGTGTACTGTGTTGTTCTTCAATGTATTCAACGATCCTTTTCCATAGTTTTTAATGGCAGATGAATGGATGCCTCCCAGAGCATTTTTAATTTAATATTTTTTTTTTTTTTTTTTTTTTTTTTTTTTTAATTTTTGAACAGTACTATGCCTGCCATTATACTTTCATTAGGAACATACAAAAAGTAAAAAAAAAACCATACATTTCTCTACAGAAATTCAGGTTGTGCGACTCGAAATTTGACAACAATGTAGTCAACTGACGTCGGTGTCTTTTCATCCCTAATCACATCCAACGATGAAATGGACGTATTTCTGCCAGACGGAACTATGTGCATTGAGACATGAGCCCTGAGACCCATAAGAATATACGCATAGCAGGGCTCACGTCATAACACACACAGTTCCGTTTGGCAGAAATGCGTCCAAATGTACATACATAGCATGCTTGTATATGTTACCTACTCTTTAATCGCATCTTATTTCAACTTCCTAGCCTCATCTGTGTTAATATCAGGTTCCATGGGCCATCTGAAAAACGAAATGACTTACTCCGGTAAAACTGGCAAGAGGGCGAATTTTAAGGTATCGTATCACACGGTGGCCTCCCCCGAAAATCCGTATTTGGATCCTATACTGCCGTGCTGAGGAAGAACGCCGGATGTTCCTTGAGGCGTTGCCAAATGTCCTTTGATAAAACATGAATTTCCTGGTAAATATATAAATATTATTCTTCCAATTTTTCGGATAATTTTTTTCCCAATTTCACCAAAAGTTCCTGAACATTTCAAGGCAAAATATTCATAACTTGCCTCAAAAATAAACGTTTTATCGAAAGAAATTTGGCAACTCTCGAATGTTCATACGGCGTTCTTCCTTAGCACGGCAGTATAGCTCCTAACCCGTTTCATGTCATAAGGTCGCAATTTATGCGTCTAGTGGAGCATTATACTCGTAAATCCGTCCCGTATTTTCTCGCCCGATCCTTTTGTCGCACGATGCCCAAAAATCCTCTCAGTCCCAGGATGATAATTTATTTGATCGCTCGAGCTGCATTTGAACTTATATTTTATGCATTATTTCTATTTTAGACTGAGCTTCTGAATCCAGGTTTTCGTTTGGACTACAAAGTTGATTTTTTAATCAATGCGTGAGGTATCTCTTCAGGATTTTTGAGATACATAAACTTTTTTTTTTTTTAATTTTATTGGTTAATTGATCTTCTGTACAGGAATTACAATTTTTCCTTTAAAACATACATAACCATTGGTTATTATGATATATAAAGTGAGGAACTATACAATATGTGACATATTTTAAGTATTTTTTTAGATATTTAATATAAACTAAAAAAGACGTCTTTTTGAGAGTACTCAGGGATTTCGATCAAAAATACCCTAAACAATACCTCATGATGAGAGAATCCTCGACTGAAAGTTTCAGCTTCAGTTCAAAGCTCGTATTGACGACACAGTGTTGCAAATTTTACAATTTTTACCATTTAAAAATGCTAGTATTTTCAAGTTTTTCAGATGAAAAGACAGCGTTTGTTGATATTGCTCTATTTTCTGAGGCACAGGATTGTTATTTGATGATACCGTGCCTTAGAAAATTAAAAAGGATCGACGAAAGCTTTTCGTCGCTTTTTCCTCTGACGAACTTAAAAAACTAGCATTTTTAAATGGTAAACAATGTAAAATTTCGAATGCTATACTTTCAAAACGAGCTTTGAGCTCACGCTGAAACTTTAAGTTGAGAATTTTCTCATCATAATGCTATCGCAAAGGCCCCATTTGAACGAAATCTCAAAGTTCCCGCAAAAATGTGCGCTTTTTGACAGGCACCTTTAATTCATAATAATGTGATAATAGATGCAGATTGCAAACATCAGTAATACATTCGAGCTTTCTAAATAAGGATTTTTCAAAACAAAACAAAAATAAAGATAAAAAAAAGTTACATTAACATTAACAGCTTGCGGCAGCGTGAATGTTACAGCTCTTCTGGGCATGATTGAATCTCAGTTCGAAAACAACGCATCTTGGACAAATGAAATTTTTCAGGGGACGATACGAATCGCGTGACACCACAAAAGGAATATTTCTACCGAAGAAGAATGAACTGCGTAATGAACCCAAATTCGGTCGTTTTCGAACTGAGAGTTTCAGATGGACTGTTTTAGCAGAAAGGAACCAAACCACAGCAATTATTGCCAAATTGAACCCGAGCAATTTAATTTTTTACAAGAGAACGTTTGTGCAGATTCCTTTGATTATTTTTAGGAATTTGCTTCCTACTATGCACAAAATTCACTGAAATTTGCACATAAATACGCACAACCCTTTTTATGGAAAAAATCAAATAGCCCAGTTAGATTTGGCAATAGCTGATGTGGCTTGGTACTTTTCTGCTTAACGCGGTCCAATAGAGATGTTGCATGTGTGAGGAATTTGCGATTTGACTATTAATTCTTACATAAAAGTTCGCGAGAAACAGGATGGTGCCACTGGTTTTCTCTGAAATCAACTCCCAAGCTCAAAAAAAGCTCTGAAGTTGAGGCCGAAATGGAGGGGATATCCCACGCTATCCTGAGAGTCCACCTCTACACCAAGACAAACTCTCCATGCAAAGATAGGGAGCAAATACATTGACAGGGCTGCCACTTTATTTGGAGACTCTAAAATTGAAAACACGGAACTCTGCTAATATATTTTCACCCTATCTTTGCATGGAGAGTTTGTCTTGATGTAGAGGTGGACTCTCAGGGTAGGGTGAGATATCCCCTCCATCTTGGCCTCAAGTTGAGGGCTTTTTTTGAGCTTGGGAGTTGATTTCGCGAGAAAACCGGTGGCACCATCGTGTTTCTCGCGAACTTTTACGTGAGAATCAATAGTCACATCGCAAACTCCTCACACATGCAACATCTCCATTGAACTGTATGCACAATCAACTACAAGGACACAGTGATACAGAGCCATCAGATTTCCGTGCAACTCCAGTTAAATCAGCCCTCCGATTCATTCTTTGAGAAACTCACCGACTCAGGTGAACCCGGAGAAAAGGACCTTGATTAAGGGTTGGTCGGCGGCTTAGGGAAGATCCAACAAAGGATTCACCGCGACGTGAGGGGAGGGGGTTGGTCCAGGCCGGGAGGATGCTGGTCGTTAATCACCGCGAGTGTAGGAGGCTCCTCCGTCCACCCCCCCCCCCTCCACACGCATCCTGATTTTTTGTCATCCTGTTGGTAATGGCACAAGACTGATCGCTTCCTCCGGAGCAGGTAAAATCCATCCCGGTGGACGGATGGACAACGGACACTCGAATCCAGCTCACTGACTTCTGATTCAAGATTCAGTGCCCACTGATTGTGCGTGCAACACTGCGAGAGATCTGATTTGCTGATTGTCCTCCTCTTGAATGAAAAATCCCACGCCGGGATGGGTATCCTGCGATATCGGATGTGCGTCACAGGGGCGCCAATGGAACATTAGACACGAAGTTAAGCATTCTGCGGGCTGATTATTGAAATTGATGGACAAAACGATAGAAACAATGGACATAGGGAGTATGGAGCGATCCTATTGGTTGAAATGTGCGGTCCTTAAAGACTAAGGGAGAAAATGATGGACTAACCATCGGGTTTCTCGTGGGTTGCCGCTAGTTAGTCTATTACCTACTGCCTTTGTCCATTGCAACCACCCGCTTTGCACCAATAAGATCCCCCCATGTCCCTTTTGTCTTCTTTGTCTATAGCTTTGTCTATCAATTTCGATAATCGGACCATACCATGGATTATATTTGGCATTAAAGAACAACTATTTCTGGCGCATTTTAGAGACAGCATACATGCCATTGGTTTCCCTTTGCAGATATGTTCTTTTATGGGAGAGCCAGAGAAAAATTCTCCAGAGAATTTTCTCTTTGCAAAAGGTCCACATGTTTCTTTACCAAAATTTAACGTAAAACACGATTTAGAGACAGCATACATGCCATTGGTTTCCCTTTGCAGATGTTTTTTTTATGGGAGAGCCAGAGAAAAATTCTCCAGAGAATTTTCTTTTTGCAAAATGTAATCAACACGTTTCTTTACCAAAATTTGACGCAAAACACGATTCTCGCAACGGGAATTACTTAAATTGACGCACAACCAACATATTTGGACGTATTAGTGCTAAAAGGAACTATGTTGCACGCAAACCCTATTCACATAGGTCCTTTTAGCATAAATACGTCCATTTTGTGTTTCTTGACGCGTGAATTCATACCTCCCGCTCATGAAAAAACAGAAGTCTACGTTACCGTGGCAGTGTCTGTGATACAAAAGTATGGCATCCTCAATCTTGACGATTTGACTCAGGTATAGTAAATGAACCACTAGACAAGGTACGAATTGAAGGATTCTGATACATGTTTCATAATCAGAATTTCACGTAAAACACGATTCGCGCAACGAAAATTACTGAAACTGACTCCTAACGAAGATATTAACGTTTTTATTTCACATTGGTTACGAGGACTTTGAACTGCCCGCTCACAAGAAACTCAAAGCTCTGCGTGAGTCAAATCGCACACTGCAACGGTTTCAGCAAGCTTCTCAATCGAACAGTGTTCATTTCCCACCATGTGTTGTTCAAACTATGAGCAATTTGCTATAGCTGAGCCAAAGCGTCAAGATTGAGGTTGCCAGATTGTTATATCGCAGAGGCTGTCATGATAAACGTTTAGCACGCGATGTGAATCACGTAGAGCATTGAGTTTTCATGAGCGGGTGGTTTGAATTCACGCATCAAGAATCATTAAATATCTCCGTGAGGAGTTGATTTTGGTAATTTTCGTTGTGTGCATCGTGTTTTACGTGAAATTTTGGTTAAGAAACATGTATAAGAATACTCAAATTTGTACCTTGTCTAGTGGTCCATTGTTTAAACTTTGAACAATAAAAGGTGAGAAAGGAGCAATGCTCGATTATGGAGGCTTACATTTTTTTTCTCTAAAAAACAGGTCTCTGCTTATCATGACAAAGCCTTAAACTCTAGTTTGAAAACTCCAGAGAGGTAACCAATGTTTAGGTTGTTTTATCTACCTCTGCGTTAAAGTCTCCAAAGAAACGCATTGCCGCAAGGCTCTTAATGTTCATTAGCTGTGATTCACAAAAATGGTAATATTGAATTTTGGACATTTCTCGCACCCAAGTTCCTACTCGTGATGTGATAAGGTAATTTTAGGTTTAGTAGAAGTGTCAAGTGAACCTAGAGAACTTAGTTGGAGCCCCGTTGATATCCACTGGAAAAAAACACATTGGATCTAGAGTCCATACTCTTGAAAACATTGACAAGAAAAAGGACTCTTGATTCATTCGGATTTTTGCTTGAATCAAAAGGGAATCCGCTTAAATTAAGAGGCTTGGTTCTTGATTTAAGCTAGATTCTGATTAAAGCAAGAGTACTTTTTCTTGTCGATGTGTTTAAGAGTCTGGACTCTAGATCCAATGTGTTATTTTCCAGTGAAGGTTTCAAGAGCAAAAAGAAGTGTTTAGTTTTCATCAGGAAAAATCAGGAAATGAGATGTAAATCAGGGAATAAGCATGGTCAAGAATTCAAGACACCATGCATAAGACTAAACTCTTCTTTTTGCTCTTGAAACCTTCACTGGAAAAAAAACACATTTGGATCTAGAGTCCAAACCCTTAAAAACATCGACAAGAAAAAGTACTCTTGATTCAATCAGAATCTAGCTTAAATCAAGAACCAAGCCTCTTAATTTAAGCGGATTTCGTTTTGGTTTGAGCTTAAATCCGATTGAATCACGAGTACTTTTTCTTGTCGATGTTTTTAAGAGTCTGGACTTTAGATCCATTGTGTGTGTTTTTTTTTTTTTTTTTCCAAAGTACACCCCCCGAGTCCGCCTATGGACCCCAAGAGAAGTTCCGAACTTGGAAATGAACCGGACTCAAGAGTCGACAACGGTGGAGCGGGTGATCGAAGAGCGATGAGTGGTGAGCAACGAGCTGGAAGCCGGCTTGCTCGCGTGGTGCGCGGTTGAATTGGCCGGAATGCGCGTTTGTTTGAAACAATGCCTTTCTTTTGTGGGCCGCAACAAAAGGCCCCTGACTGACGGATCGCGGCTCATGCGCACTCGCTGGGCCCGACCTGGAACCGGAAATGGGAAAAGACCCCCCCCCCCCCCCCCTTCCCCACGCACACGATCGGGCCCCGAGCCAGACACCTGTCTCGCTTTCGATTACTGCACCGTTCAGTAATTCGTAAATGATGATATTTACGAACGCTTTAACTCGCCTCAGCGTTGCCTCGCCTGTTTTCTCCGCCATTAGTTTTTAACTTGTTTCTAATAGAGAATTTGTAGGTTTTTGAAATTTAATGAATTTCGTGTTTAAGTAGAGTGTCCTGAGTGAACTGAACACGAGGATACCCTTAGTTCATGAATTGAAGAAGATTGAAGATTGTTGGAGAAGATGTGACAAAATGATTTAATCTGCTAATGTACGCGTGTTTGAATGGACGTATTTCTGTCAAACGGAACTAAGCGCCAATTTGAGTTCCTTTTGAGGATGCTGTTTTAATTTAGAATGCCGGATAGTGCGTTCTGTCAAACGGAACTAAGCGCCATGGAAAAGCATTGCGAGTATAGGACGAAATGAGCCCGACACCCGATTTCGCCGCCAATCCAAGCCCCCCTCTACCTTCCTCTCCCCATGGTGCTTAGTTCCGTTTGACAGAAATACGTCCAAATGGGAAATGCCGCCTGATGAATTTAAAATCCATCCAGAACGCATATGATAAAGCTAATTATGGAACTATTGCATTTGAATGAAGTTTTCATCATCTCTAACAAAAATTCAACAGCCGATACAAATGAGTTATTAAAGTCCCTTATCCTTCGATGAAAATCAGGAGTTTTCATTTTTGCAGCAGGCCCATTAGGATTGTGAAGAAGTTATTGTCCTATTGGAAATACGGAACACGCTCGGAATTTATTTATTTTCATTGCCGTTATTTCAAATCATTTCCTCCATTCCGAATACTCAGAACGCAGCTGAAAAAATACTGTGCGAACACCAAGCTTGACATATTCGCTAGTCCTCTTGTCACCCAGTGCCTAAGTATGTTTATGTTTAAAAATCCAACTTAGTAAAATCACTAGAAATGTGCCGTCTCATCACTCCTCACAAGTGCTATCGGAGAGCAGGCCCAGGTAAACGGATTTTCAGATATCTTTTCAGTCTCATTTAATAAGCTTCTATAATGCGACGTTTTGGTGTTATTTTAGGGCCCAGTCACTAAGGACCCACCAGAATAAAGCGATAAGTCAATACAATGTAAGGTTCCAATAGCGAAGAGAGAAAGAGAGAGAAAGCCACAACCCCTGATTCTGGGAATCGGGGTGCGGCAGGAACAGGACGTTTCAACATGCTTAGCAATAAAAGAGTTTCCGGAGGTGGTAGGGGTGGATTTCTTTATATTCCTCCTTGGACATGCTGACACAACAAGAAATAGGGTGGAAAAGTGAAATCTGGAATTGTTGTCCTTGACACGGTTCCTATTCTACCGTGCCAAGGAAGAACCGCGTATGAGTCATTAGGCGCTGCCAAATTTCCTTCGAAAAAATCACAAATTTTTAGAAAAAATTTTAGATATTTCTCTTCCGATCTTTCAGGGGAATTCATTCGTAATTTGTTCTAAAAAGTCTGCAAATTTAAAGGAAAAATATTCATAGCTATCTTCAAAAATGACTATTTACTGAGAGTAAATTTGGCAACGTTTGAATGTTCATACTGTGTTTTTACTTAGCACGGCAGAGCAGCTCTGCTGTGCTAAGGAAGAACGCCGTATGAGCATTCGAGAGTTGCCAAATTTACTCTCAGTAAATATTCATCATTGAAGAAAGCTATGAGTATTTTTCCTTGAAATTTTCAGGAACTTCGGGGGAAATTACGAACAAAATCATCGGAAAAATTGGAGGGAAAATATTCACACGTTTACCAGGAACATTGTGTTTACCAAAGGAAATTTGGCAACGCCTGAAGGTTCACACGACGTTCTTCCTAAGCACAGCAGTGCTCTCCTCAGCTCCTTGGTTTCAACCCTTTCGATTTATCCTCATTTTTTACGAAACGTGAACAGGGGTCTTCCTGCAAAAGCAAAATTCCTCCATCTCTCGGAATTTTTTATTCGAGCGGTGGGCAAATACTGGTAAGCTCCATTAGGCGTCGCTAAGATTCTGCTGGATGTTCTTTTCTGTGAGGAGCCTATTGATGATTAAATTGGAGAATTTGCACGAAAAAATTTAATTGCTGCATCTGAAAGTGCTTTAAGAGTTGCTTTCACGATATTATTAATAATTTTTTATTATTACTAAACTAATTACAACTAAATTAACAGTTATACATAGTACGTATATATAATTTAGTTATAAGCTAGAGTCTAAAGTTAGACTCAAAAGTTCAAAGTTCATTTACTAATCATATTTTAACCTTATAATGTAAAAACAATTAATACTCTGTAGTTTTGTTCATAAATAAAAAAAAAAAAAAAAAAAAAAAAAAAAAAATTAATAATTTTTTACTGAAATGGAAAATAGTATGAAAATAGATTTGAAACTGAGAAAATGCACCGCCTAATGACGTAATCTGGCGGCATTTCCTATTTTGGTATGTAGGGTGTAGCCAAGTGCTAGAAGTAATGTAACAATTTTATAAAAAAAAAAACACTTACATTTTTTCAAGAAAGTTTGACCGAAGTTTTTCAGTGGTTACCGCTGAGAGCTGTTACCTACCTGGTCTAAAATTAAATTATGGCCTTTGAGATGTATATGTTGCGGGAAAACTATTTCAACACATGTAATTCAGCGGATTAAATCATTTTTTCGTATCTCAGTAATTAGGTAATCAATCTATGAACCAAAAGTATCCTCGTGCTCAGTTCTCTCGGTAGTTTCTACTTAAATACAAAATATTTATCAAAGTTCAGACTCCTGCAAGGAATTCTTATCGGAAGATCCGAACTAAATTTTGGTCTTATTTTAATTTCTAGTTATAGCAAATAGAGTTAATACTTTGTAGTTCTCTATATTTTGAAAAAAGAAAAAAAAAATTTCAATTCAACCACTAGATCCCTGATAAACGAGAAGATCGGTTGCCCGATCCTAGAAATGCCTGATGGCGCTCACCACAGATTTGGAATTTTTGCCCTATTTTTGGGTAGTGTTTTAAGTTGAGTTTTAGTTCAAGCTGAACAAAGTATGATGTTTTAAAATTAAAAGTATAATAAGATTGGAACTTCCGATGGAAATTTTTTAATACGATCGACAGAAATGAAATTGTGTCGAACTTGATGAAAATCCGCCTATTTTTAGCCGGTGTTCATCCGAATCTTCCATGGCAAATTCTGCCGTGCCAAGGAGAAACACCGTATGAACCTTCAGGCGTTGCCAAATTTTCATTTATAAAAAACGAATTTCCTGGTAAACTTACATATTTTTCTCCCAATTTTTCAGATTATGTTGTTTGCAATTTCAACTAAAGTTTCCTGCTTTTCTGCTTTTCTACTCCTGCGTTAAAGTCCCCTTGTGATAGACTCGGAACGGTGCAGTGTAACACAATGGTTACAAACCATAGATCCTATACTGCTAGAGATGCGATGCGTGCTATGGAAAAACGCCGTATGAACCTTCAGGCGATCCCACATTTCCTTTGATAAAACACGAATTTCCTAGTAAATGTATGAATATTTTTCTCCCAATTTTTCAGATTATGTTGTTAGCAATTTCACCTAAAGCTCCTGAAAATTTCAAGAAAAAATGTTCATAACTTTTCTCAAAAATGAACATTTTACTTCAGGAAATTTGGCAAGTTTCGAATGCTCATACGGCGTTCTTCCTTAGCGCGACAGAATTACTAGGAGACTTTAACGCTGGAGAAGGAAAGCAAAACGTGCGTTGCACGACAAAGAATTAGTGCGCAAGAGATTGCATACTTTCCAGGCCGTCTTTAAAAACCACGCATTACGAGTGCTTCCGAGCCACGCAGTGGCGTGGCGTGAATTGCGATGTATCGATTGTTCTGCCATTTAAACCTATTGTAAAGAATCGATTATTAAGGTGTTCGTAGCGAACACCCTGTTCATCGATCATTTTCCATAGGTTTAAATGACATAACAATCGATATATCGCAAAGCACGCCACGCCACTGGAGCCACCTTAAAAAAGAGTAATCCAGAAAAATCAATCGGCAGAAAAAATGTTTGAAGTCAACACTCAAATCCCGTCAGTCCGAACTCTGTATTGCGAAAGAACGTCCTATGAGCCCTCGAACGTTGCCAAAATTCGTGAGATAAAACGAGAATTGCGTGGGGAATTTTTGGGCCCCCCCAAATTAGTTTATGATTTTTAATCGCGATTTCATCAAAACTATCTAAATATTTCAAGGAAAAATATTCATACCATACCTCACCAGGACAGAATATTAATATTATCGTGATACGCACCGCTTTTGTTTGTGGAACTACGCAATTCACTTGGATGGCATTTAGCAAAAAGGAATACCAGCGCGATTACAGTGTTTTCAAGATCGTACACCTTCTTCTGTACGTTTAAAATTACTCATTATTTATGTACAGTGTTAGAACTTACCTTCAGTATTTTCCTTCAAAACTAACAATTGTTTCGTGAGAAGCCAGAACTATTTGGACTGCATTTTGCAATTTGGAACTATAAATTTTGGCTCATAAGAAAAAACACTCATATGCATTGGGAAACTAATGGCACATACATTGTTTTGAAACTGAGCTAGAATTTATAGTTCCAAATTGCAAAATGTAGTCCATTTGTTATTCTGGGAGATTTCTTTGATAATTATGAAGAAGCAAACTTTTTTCAACACTGTAATTGAGATGGTTCCTTTTTCCAAAATTCGATCCACTTAGAGACTTTCTCTGGACTTTGCCCCCCGCTCCCCTCTCTCTCTTTGTAGTTCAGTATTTTTTTGCTTTTTCACTGTAACGGATCTGTTTCCGAAATAATTTATTTCCGTGTTCTTTTTCCTGTTTACGACCTCCCCCCCCCCCTCCCATTGTTTTGCAGCCCGGAGGTTTCTTGACCGGACCGCCAAAGAAACAAAACAGGGGATTTCCATGTCCTGATTACAGTGACGCGTAAGGTCCATCATCCATCTCAATGAAACAAAGGACCCCGCCTGGCCGCATCCGAAAGTTCTTAATGATGTTTACGATGGAATGCACCCCTTCCTGAAACCCCGCAAAGCTCGGTTTTTCCGCCATTAGAAAACAAGGAAGAAGTTTCTGGAATACATCCTAATTGCGAGAGGGGTCAGCCGGGGGGGGGGGGATTGTTTGTGGTGGCTACAGGCCAGCAGTTTACGAGATTATAAAAGGTCAAACCCAACCCTAAATTTCAGTCAGTTTGGTTTCAGCAAGCGAAGTAATTTCATGGGTGAGCAGGTCCGTGGGTCAGTCAGTCGGTCAGTCGGTAGTGTTGTGTGGTGTTATGTTGTGTTGTGTTGTGTTGTAGTGGTGAAGTGCAGTCAGATACCGGAATCGCAACGCTTACGCTACAGGTTCTAATCCGTGAGTACACTGTGTATACTAGCTTATTCTTAACTTCTACTGCAAGAAAATTTATAGTTCAAAATTTATATCTTCTACAATTCAAAAATTTATTTTTTAATTTTTTTAATTTCAAATTTTTTATATTTTAAATTTTAGATTTCAATTTTCACTTTATAAATTTTAAAATTTTTGGTTTTCAATTTTATTTTTATCTTAATAATACATATCATTTTTCCAATTTATTCATACTCAATAGGTCAATAATACATATATATTATTACTACCGCAACTATATACTTACTACTACTCATACTATACTTACTTTCTTACTTACTTACTTACTTACTTACTTACTTACTGTACTTACTGTACTTACTATACTTATTTACTTACCATACTACTCACTATATACCTACTATTACAATATTTATAGTATATATACACTATTGATCTATTGAGTCTGAAAAAATGGAAGAAATGATGTAAAACATTAACATAAAAATCAAATTGAAAAATAAACATTATAAAATTTAAAAAGTAAAAATTTTAATTCTAAAATGTAAAAGTTAAAATTTTTGAAATAAAAAAATTTAATTTTAAGAATCTATAATAAAGTTCCTAAACTGTAAAGACTGTTAACTGTTAAACTTTTTTCTTAAGCCAGATTTTTTCACCTCCTCAAAAGCTTTACGTCAGCTTTTCTTTCTCATTTGTATGTATCTATTCTGACTTGACGAGGGATGCGGTTAGATAATTTTTACCATTTTAATCACAAGGAAAATTGATTGACTACGTTTTTATTACTCTCTCGAATGAGAAACTAGTTTTGCTCTCTGTGTTTTACTTTCATTTATTTTTTTATCAGATGATGAAACGAACACAGTAAAAATTGTTGGAGGGTATGATCGAAAAATGAAAACGTGAATCGATCGACAAATTATTAAAAAACTGGTATCGACTCGATCGACATGAATCGATCGAAAAATGAAAACGTGAATCGATCGACATGAATCAATCGACACCGATTCGATCGACAGTTAATTTAAAAACACCCGTATCGATTCGATCGACATGAATGGATCGAAAAATAAAAACGTGAATCGATCGACACCAATTCAATCGACAACCGTGAATCGATCGACAAACCCTTGAATCGATCGACAAACCCGTGAATCGATCGACAAAAGCCGTGAGTCGATCGATTGACGTTTTTATTTTTCGATCCATTCATGTCGATCGAATCGACACGGGTGTTTTTAAATTAACTGTCGATCGAATCGGTGTCGATTGATTCATGTCGAGCGATTCACGTTTTCATTTTTTGATTGATTCATGTCGATCGAGTCGACACCGGTTTTTTAATAATTTGTCGATCGAATCGGTGTCGATCGATTCACGTCGATCGATTCACGTTTTCATTTTTCGATTGATTCATGTCGATTGAATCCTTACCCTCCTAAGAAACCGGTGTCGACTCGATCGACATGAATCGATCGAAAAACGAAAACGTGATTCGATCGACATGAATCAATCGACACCGATGCGATCGACAGTTAATTTAAAAACACTCGTGTCGATTCGATTGACATGAATGGATCGAAAAATAAAAACGTCAATCGATCGACATTGATTCGATCGACTCACGGGTTTGTCGATCGACTCATGGCTTTTGTCGATCGATTCACGGGTTTGTCGATCGATTCAAGGGTTTGTCGATCGATTCACGGTTGTCGATTGAATCGGTGTCGATCGATTCACGTTTTTATTTTTCGATCCATTCATGTCGATCGAATCGATACGGGTGTTTTTAAATCAACTGTCGATCGAATCGGTGTCGATTGATTCATGTCGATCGAGTCGATACCGGTTTTTTAATAATTTGTCGATCGAATCGGTGTCGATCGGTTCATGTCGATCGATTCACGTTTTCATTTTTCGATCGATTCATGTCGATCGAATCCGAAATTGTTTCACCTTGTTTTATCTAGTGTTTTTTCTTGTATACTTTAAACTACTTTTCCTCTATTTGCATAATTTCAGACCAGTAGGAAAAGCAGTTTTTCAAACTGTTCAGCTTAGTTTCATTTTTCGTTTTATATTCCGTAAACCTCAAACTACCTAATTTTCTTTTGTTTATCTTTTTTTTTCAGATCGGCAAGAAACGAAGCGCTCACAGCGGAAGCTGTTTTACTCGCATTTTGATCATTGAATTTCACATTAATAATATTTAGTGTTGCAAATATTAATATAGATTTTTGCAAAATTAAGCAGGAAACACTGAGACGTTTCTAATTACTTATCACTTTTTTATCATTTATAATCACTTTAAAATGACTTTTATTAGTAGCTCACATCGTCGCCTACCTGACATAAGGGCGTAGCTACACTTTGCAATGAACCCTGTCTTCCACACAATTCAATGCTTTTCCGGGCTCATCTCAATGTGTAGTTACGCCCTTCTGTCAGCGGGCCGATTATTGAAATTGATAGACAAAGCTATAGCCAAAGAAGACAAAAGAAATATAGAGGGATCCTATTGGTGATAGCGGGCGGTTGCATTGGACAAAAGAGGTAGGTAATAGACTAAGTAACAGCAACCTACGAGGGACCCGACAATTAGTCCATTACTTTCTCCCTTCGCCTAAAGGAACCACCCGTTTCAACCAATAGGATAGCTCCATACTTCCTATGTCTTCTTTGTCTATCGCCTTATCTTTCAATTTCAACAATCGGCCCGCAGCCAAGCGACGACATAACAAATAGCGAAAAAAAAGACAAAAGTAGAAATTAGCTACATTAAATTCCAAATAAATAATTAATTTTGTATTAGAACAAGAGATGGGTATCAGCTTTATCAAATTAATTTTACATGAACAAAAAGCCCAAAGAATCATCATATTAAAAACAACAGAAAAGGGGATAGTATTCAAACAAACAAAAATATTTATCAAATTTATTTATATAAAAACACAACTTCTATTTAAAATAAATCTTCCACTAAACTTTTTATTTTCAAATTAAGTTAAGCTCCAACTAATCTTTCTTTCTTTTTTATTCTTAGTTTGTTTCAGGTCTGCAAAAAACGAAGAAAATGCTCCGCATGATGAGCTATTGAAGACGGAAGTAGTGCCCTCCAAAATGTGTACCTATTTGTTCTATCGTATCCATAACTTAAATGCCCTCAGTTGCTGAAAGAGATAAAAAGTATTTGCAATTCCTATTAGTTATGCATAGTTCTCGTGTGATACCTACTACCGAACAATACTGCATTCAACTGAAAGTAATTGGACTGAATCATGTAGAAAGGAATTATCATTTTCGGTTTATTGTAGCATAGACATAAATGCCATGAATTTTTCTAAATGAGCCAGAAATATTAGTTTCTTTTTGCGTTATACAGTTCAGTTACTCTACAGCTGAATGCAAACTTGAAATTAACGAGAAAAACAAAACCACTAAGCTCGGACGCATTATCTGACGTAAGGGAGTACCTCGATTTTCGTATGAGCCTTAGAAAGCATGGTTTTATATGCGAAATAGAGCTCACATGGAAATTGAGATATGCCCTTACATCAGAAGGGAACGGTATGTAACAAGGTGGTACAATACTGATTAATAATAAAATAGGTAGTAGATAAGCCAAATGGTACAAATAGTGCTGCGTCCACACAATTTTGCTGGGAAAACAAGGCCAAAAAGTTCGAAAAAATAGAAATCAAAAGTTCTATTTGGCCTCGTTTCCCTCACAAAATAGTGTGGACCCAGCACTATTTTACCACCTTTCTGCAATTAACGCTGCATGATATAGTTCAAAAGCATCACGGAACTGCATTTTAAATTTGAAAAAGTAATACCTAAACTTCGATATCTGAATTTTGCTTACCTAAACTTTGATATCTGAATTTTGCTTGACTAAAATTATGACAAGAGATAAATGGACAAATGGATCATGGACCTATGCACGCTAAAAGGAAGTATGTTGCATGCAAATAGTTCCCTTTAGCATTTATAAGTCCAGCGTAATAATCAATGGCGTGGCGTGAATTGCGATATATCGATTGTTATGCCATGTAAACCTATGGTAAAGAATCGATTATTAAGGTGTCCGCTGCGAACATTCTATTTATCGATCATTTTCCATAGGATTAAATGGCATAACAATCGATTTATCGCAATTCACATTACACCACTGATGATCATAGAGCCAAACTTTTATCTACGTGGATGAGGGATTAAATAGAAATGTAGAAGCCAGTTTTGTCACCTGTTACTAATCATACTAATAATTCATGATTTGCCTTGTTTGTTTCAGATGCGGCTGAAGATTCGGGCTTAGGGGGAGGGATCGCTGAGGGGGGAGGTTCCCAGGGAAGGGGGGTTCGTAGGGTTGGGAAGTATCGCGGAACTAGGATTCCCAGGGGGGAGAGTCCCGGGGAGAGGGGGGTCCGTAGGGTTGGGTGCGGCATCGCGGGGTAGGGTTTCCTAAGGGGGTTTCCCGGGGAGAGGGGGGGATGTCCGTGGGGTTTAAGTAGGATCGTGGAGTAGGGTTTCCAAGGGGGGAGGGGCCGCGGAGTAGAATCACGGGGAGAGTAGGATTATTTTTTTTTTTTTTTTTTTCCGCGACTGGCTTGCTGAGATCCTCCGGGGCGTTACGTCCCGGGGTCTGCCGTCGCCGCAGGGGCGCCCGCCGGGACCCCGTGGGTCCGTTGGGCGTCCCTGCCCCCGACCCCCCCGCGAGGGGGGTCTTTGCCCCCCCGCAAGGGGGGCTTTTTTTCCCCCCTCGCGGGGGGTCGGGGTGGGGGCGCCCAGCGGACCCTTATGGGGTCCCGGCGGGCGCCCCTGCCGGCGACGGCGGCTCCGGGCGTTACGCCCGGAGGATCTCAGCAAGCCACGAGTGGAAAAAAAAAAAAAAAAAAAAAAAAGGGAGGAGGTGGGAAAGGAACCTGGGGCCCGAGGGGCCGGAAGCCGGGTTGGGGGAGGCCGTCATCGTAACGGGATCGTCGTACCGGGATCATCGTGCCAGGATCATCGTACCGGATCATCGTACCGGGATCGTCGATTTTTTTTTTTTTTTTTTTTTTTTTTTTTTTTTTTTTTTTTTTTTTTTTTTTTTTTTTTTTTTTACTGTTTCAGGTGCAGCTGCCGTTCCCGCAACCGAAGGTAAGATACCGTTTAATTTCTCCTCATTTGTAAATAAGGGTTATAATCGTTAATCAGTTTTAGCGGGCACTACTTCCGTCTTACGAGCAGAGCTGCTTTTTAGCAGAATCAAAAATGGCATGGAGCAGAGGAAGCATAGAGCTGCGTCAGCATTGGTAAGTACTTTATTTTTTCCTCCCCCCCCCCCGTGGATTAGGGCTCATGGCGATACCACGTTAAAAAAAGCGCGCCTAAAGCTCTACCTCCAGGAGCAGTACCGTATCATGTACCTGATCGGACTATCCTAAGGTGGTGTGGAAACGAGCTTTTCAAAAGTTGTTTCCCCATTCCTTTTACGATTTGTGCTTTATACTGCCGTGCTGAGGAAAAACGTCGTATGAATATTCGAGAGGTGCCAAATGTCCTCCGATAAAACGTTTAGTAATGAAGAAGCTTATGAATATTTTTCCTTGACATTTTCAGGAACTGTAGGTGAAATTGCGAACAAAATTATCTGAAAATTTGGGAGGAAAATATTCAAACATTTTCCCAAAAATTCGTGATATAACGGAGGAAATTTGCCAACGCTTGAGGGTTTATACGGCGTTCTTCCTTAGCACGGCAGTATAGCTTCTGGCTGACGTCAAAACCTGAGAATATTTTTATTGAACCATACGAAACTGAAATTTTCAGGTGAGAGCAACACGAAGCTGAAGAAGTGTGAATTTTCTTTTTTACACGGAGAGCAGGAATTCAATACCTGGTAACTGCCATCAGGTGCCTATAATGGGGCATCAGTTTCTAATAGACCAAATTTAGAGAAAATTTCCTGATGGAAATCCAATGAAAACGGGACACTTTACGCTGAGGAGCAACATGCATATTATAGCAATAACCTGATGACGCTCGCCAGGTTTTGAATTTCTACTCGTCATGTATGATAGGCCAAGGTGATGTCATAAGTCTGTGTGGCATACTGCCGTGCAAAAGAAGAACGCCGTATGAACATCCAAGAGTTGCCAAATTTCCTTCGATATAAGGTTTATCTTTGAGGAATGTTATGAACATTTTTCTTTGAGATTTTCTGGAGCTTTAGGTATCCTCTCTGAATAATTGGTGGAAGATATTCACAGATTTCTCTTCATAATTTGTCAGAGGAAATTTAGCAACGTCTGAAGACTCATGCGGTGTTCTTCCTCTAGGTGTGGTAGTATTTCACAGTTATATTCCTACATACATCGGCAAAAACTGTAGTTACATTTTTCAATCGTGAAACGACGTATTTTGTACAAGTATTAAAGCTTTGAGAATAGGTTGATTTGTCCTAAGTACTTCTCTCTTTTTTTTTTTTTTTTTTTTTTTTTTTTTTTTTTTTTTTTTCTTCAGGGACATTCCCCATCTGACTTTATTCATTTTAATGTGATACAAAATAAATGAGTGTGCATATAATAATTGTTACATGGTGTTGATAAAATTATTTACATTTGAATAGGACGGAAATTATCGGTGGATATCTCTATCGCCCTTGTTACCTACTTCTCTTGTTGCCTTTGTAAAATGGTCGACCCAACAAATTCCCATAACATTTATCAAATTTAAGCCATCTCCACCAACTTGACTAGTACCAAAACCAGCAAAAAACATGGTCAAATCCTCCATCCTTTTCCCCCCGCGATTCACAGAGAGCAGAATATGCGCACCAATGTAATTGAAGCTCGTAATACTCGATCATAATACCTCTCCAGCAGCCGATTATGGCCAAAGGGCTGTCCACACCTATTCTCCTGAACCCACAGCAGTGATTCATCTCTGAATGAACGAATCGTCTCTAAAAGAGCACAAATCCATTGCCCAGATGAGACCCATAACGCTATATTCTTACGTGGACGTATTTATGCTAAAAGGGACTATGTGCATGGGGCTTGCGTGACACATAGCTCCTTTTGGTATAAATACGTTCGTATAGCTCAGGGCTCAACTGGAAATTGGATTAATTCCCATTGAGAAACAACCCATTGAAATATGAATTATACTGAATTTTATCTTGATCGGAGGCTGCGTTAGCGGTGGCGTAAACCTGGCGCAGCGTGGCCCGTGGCGTGGCTTGAGAGCCCACCAGCATAAGCACCTGTCTGCGGATCGGATCCTTGCATCTTCCTCTTCGAGATCCGGGATCGATAAAAGCAGATATTGTTTACGCACACGGAAATTTGAGAAAGAGTTCCCCGAAAGCCCCTCCTCCTTTGATGAAGCGTGCCAGACGCTCGCCGGGCGATTGTTTAACCCCAGCAGGGTTCGGCACAGTGTTGCCATTTTACAATGAAAGAATGAGTGCACTGGAAAAAAAACACATTGGATCTAGAGTCCAGACTCTTAAAAACATTGACAAGAAAAAATACTCTTGATTCAATCAGATTTAAGCTTAAATCAAGAGCCAAGCCTCTTAATTTGAGCGGATCTCCTTTGTCAATCTTTTCAAGAGTCTGGACTCAAGATCCAATGTGTTTTTTTTCCAGTGTATGTGAACAAGAGACGAGATTTGCCACTACGCTGACCTGCTGTATAGTATCACAGAATTGTTTTCTCTCTAGAAAACAGTATGTTAAACATAACAAAGTCTTAAACTCGGGTCTAAAAACTCCAGAAATGCGACTATCGTTTAAGTTGTTTTTTCTGCCCTTGCGTTAAAGTCTCCAAAAGAAAATACATCGCCGCGCAGCGGATCGCGAGTCAATTAGATAGGTCAGACATGAAATTTTTGACTAACCCTGCAAATTTTGATGTTTATTTCGTCATATTTTCAATTTTATGAAAAAATTCGTCTTCAAAATTCGTCTAATCTCTATTAGATGAAATCACTGAAATAGGTAAAACAGCAAAATTCACCT